>NC_142652.1:11818181-12121212 GCF_055504915.1 Nelumbo nucifera | reverse complement strand
ATATCTCCATTTGTTTGTTCTATTCTATGCCTTTTTTCTTATAACAGTCTGATATCTTAAATGCATCTTTCCCTCTGAAAAGCTCAGCCAATTCTACAATGAGAACGAGTTAGAAATTATTCATTTTCACATGTAGTATATTATAATACTCTTAACTAAGAGAGTTGCACTGCTTATACTAACCTAATAATTGAAAAACTTGAAGGCAAAGACAAATTTCTTCTCAACTTGATTACTAGGCCTTCTTCTCCTTCTCTCTCTCTCTCTCTCTCTCTCTCTCTCTCTCTCTCTTTTTTCATTTATTTTTGGGGTGGGTTGTTGCTCATGTAAATCTTCTAGTGGTGGTTCCATCAAATGATTTATTGACTTTGTTTCTTTATGCAATTTAGATATCATAGGTTGGCTTCTAGGATAAACAAATTTCATCACCAAGATCTCTCTCTCTCTCTCTCTCTCTCTCTCTCTCTCTCTCTTTTTGAGAAAGTTAAGTATTGATGGTAGCATCAAATTTAATTTAAGGGTCGATTGGGCAATGGTGAACAAGATATTGGTTTCCGGAAACGCCTAGGAGTTAGACTGGATTGGTTATTTAGGTTATTAATAAAAAAATATTTCTATAAAAGTGAACTTATAACCTGTACATCAACCCCTGTGAACAATGAGTATCTGTACAAAAGGTCTGAAGATGCAGCAGTATATACTCTACTATAGTATGCGAAAGGTATTTAGAGCCAAAAAATGCATTAGTTTCTTTCAAGTCACAGCACCTAAATACTAACAGAATAAATTGAGAAAGTTACTATTCTTCCTTTTTTTATTAAGGCCCTTTATATACCAGCTCTGAAATAATTGTTCAAGGGTCTCCCAGAAGCACCACTGCAGTGAGAATAAATTTAGTGGAGGTATCCTCCATATATGGACAGAAAATATAATCTTTGATAAACCTGTACATCTCCTGTCCTGTTTAGATTGTTTACTACAGTGAGATATTTTCCCAAGTCAGTCAACCATACCATGAGAGCCACTTTTGAGGAAGTTCCAGAATGCCAAACCTTTTTGCAAGAAAAGGTGCTTCGATCTTCATTATTTAGCCTATTAAAATGATTGAGCTGTGAAAATTCAGCTGAGTCTCACTGTCATGTTCTCGTGTCTCTCAATAGAGGATCTGTATGTTGGTTTTAAGTATTAGGTAGAGCTCTGCCACATAACTGTTGTGGATGGGATCAGATAGCAAAATTTCCATAAAAGAAGCATAAAAAATCAACTATTTTTGGATTTGGATAGAACTCTAACTGGGGACAATTTGGTAAGAAAGTATATGCTGCTGGATTCCACCAACTGTGTTCTATGTGAAGAGCAAAATGAATCAGTCAACCATCTGCTGCTAATTTGCAGATTTGCTTCTGAGCTATGGTCTAAAATTGGGAATTTATTTGAGGTAGAAAGCTGTTGCCTAGAATCAGTGGTGGACTTTGTAAGAGCTGGAGAGTTGAAGGTCTCACTAAGAGGGGAAAATTGGCATGGAACATTGCTTCTGCAGCAGTTTTTTGGTGCATTTGACAGGAGAGAAATGCAAGAATATTCAAGAATAAAAGTAGCTCTACAGATATAGTGTTTCAGAAAATTTTGGGAAAATGTTTTCTTGGCTTGCTGGGAACACATTGTTTAAGGATAGAAATTATAATTCCTTTTTTGTTTATGATAATACAAGAATTTTCCATGCCATTGCTAATGGCAGGAGAAGAAAGAGTCTAATCACCTCTTTAGTGGTATTCGGTAGGGGGTCTGAGATCTCTGATGAGTCTGATCAAGATGAAATTGCAAAGGTCTTTGTGGAACACTTTAAATCAATCTATAGAAGGCCACTTAATGATAGATGGAATGTTGATGGTTTTGATTGGGAGGTTTCGGGAGACAATCAAGTGGAGTTTCTAGAAAGAAGGTTTGATGAGGATGAAATCAAGGAAGCAGTTTTCTCAATGGATAGATCCAAAGCTTTGAGGCCCGATGGATTTACAATGGCGTTTTATTAAGACTGTTGGGATATTATCAAGGCAGATTTGATCAAAGTTTTTACTTTTTAGAGAATTTCATAGAAGGGGGTAATCAGCTCGGGAATGAATTCTACCTTTTAGCCTTGATCCCAAAGAAGATCGGTGCCAATCATCCAGAAGAATTCAGACCTATAAGCCTAGTCACTAGTCGCTACAAAATAATTGCTAAGGTGCTCCCTTCAATTATCTCCCAATATCAAGGGGCTTTCATTCAAGATAGACAAATAATTGACCAAATCCTAATTGCTTCTGAGTGCGTGGAGTCCCAAAAGAGATCAAGGAAAAGGGGAGTTGCAATAAAAATGGACTTGGAGAAGGCCTATGACTTGGTAGATTGGGAGTTCTTGATTAACATTATGAGGAGGTGTGGCTTTGGGGTACATTGGTGTAAATGGATTAGAGGTTGCTTGCAAACCAAATAACCAATCATTATTTTGTAATTGCAAATGGATTGTGTTGAGACCCAAACACCCCCTTCAGAACCCACTAGGGGAGTGGAGCAGGCCGCCACCTATCAGCCATTCACAAGAAGACAGAGGAGCCAGGCGGCAGAGCCCCAGAATTAGTTACACTCAGAGTTGGTTACTCTGCCACCTGAAGATTTCCCTTAATTTTCCTCTCCCTGATTCCAGTTTCTTCCTTCCCTCCCTTCTCTCTTTTCTCTCCATCTTCTGTTTCAGGAGGTCAAGCCTCCCTCGAAGAGGTTTCCGAGGTGAGCGGAAACTCACCAAGTTGGTATCAGAGCAAGGTTGCAGACCAGCTATGCCGCAGACAAGATCCTCTACCATGGAAGACAGAGTCGACCAACTTGAGATTGGGTTCCATCAGGTACTGAACAAACTCAGGGATCTCAAGGTGGTCATCTCTAACCTCGCCTCCCAACAACAATCCGGCGAGACCAGTCATCCAACAGGGGCCGATGCCTCTGTTCCGGTAGCCAGGGAACTGGGGGTTACCCCGCCGAAAAGGTTACTAAAATCAATTTTCCCAACTATTCCAGTGGAGATCCCATTCCTTGGATTTTCAGAGTAGAGAGATTCTTCGAGTATCATGAAACCCCTGCACACCAATGCGTCGCCATCGCTTCCATTCACCTAGAAGGAGATGCTATTCTCTGGCTTCAGTGGTATCAACAAACCCATCCTCAGGTAACTTGGGCGGAGTTCACAGAAGCCTTGTGCATCCGTTTTGGGCCGACGGCGTTCGTGGATTATGACGAACTCCTCACTCGACTAAAACAGACCGGGACAGTAGCAGACTACCAGCTCGAGTTCGAAAGAATGGCGACCAGGGTACATGGATGGCCGGAGAAGGCTTTGGTAGGGTGTTTCGTGGGAGGTCTCAGAGAAGACATCCGCCTGGAAGTGAGAGCTCTTCGACCAACGACAGTCATGGCGGCAGTGGGAATGGCTCGCTTGCAAGAAGAGAAGATGGATAGCATGCGCAGAACCAGCAAGCCTTCCTACCTGAATGTGAGGGCTCCCCAGCGGACCGAACAACAACCCATGAAACAAATTGGGGATTCTCAAAAGCCCATTCTGTCCAGGCCCACTGTGCCCTTCAAGCGCCTCTCATGGGCGGAGATGCAGGCCCGACGCGAGAAGGGCCTTTGCTACAATTGTGATGACAAGTTTGGACCGGGCCATAAGTGCCGAGTTCAGCGAGTGTTTCTCCTTCTGATAGAGGAAGAACCAGAAGAAAACGTAGAAGATTGTGAACTGATCTCAGTTGAACCAGAACCAGGGGGAGCCGAGATCTCCTTACACGCCCTCATGGGCCTCAACCCTCTTCAGTCCATGCGAGTAGAAGGAAGGTTGGTGGGCCGATCTGTGATGATCTTGATTGACAGTGGCTCAACCTTGAATTTCATCACTTGCCGATTAGCAAGGCAACTATGTATGTCTATACAACCCACTCCACTCTTTTCAATCTATGTGGCTAATGGAAGTCAGTTGACATGTGATGGTGTGTGCAAGAAGGAAAGGATCCTTATACAAGGCCACTATTTCGTGGTGGATCTCCACCCATTGGATTTCTCAGGGGCTGATATTATTCTGGGAATTCATTGGTTACGTGGCCTAGGGCTGGCACTGTGTGATTGGGCCAAAATGACAATGGACTTTTATCAAGATGGTCAAACTTGCCATCTCCAAGGGGTGCGACCTCCGAGTCCCCAAGGTGATACTGTAACTTCCATATTACGGGCCTCCAAGGATATTGGACAGCCCTTATTTATGCACTTAGGCATGCAGCCCACAACTCCAACTTTAAACAATCAAGGCTGTGACCAACCCACGAAAGCCCAACACGAGGCACTACGATCGATACTCGATCAGTTTGTTGATGTGTTCAAGGAACCAAGCCAATTACCTCCACCCCGGGCCCATGACCATCGGATACCCCTCTTACCAAATTCTAAACCGGCCAATGTGAGGCCATATAGATACCCCTATTTCCAGAAGCTAGAAATTGAGAAGGCGGTAAGAGAGCTAATGAACAAAGGGCATATATAAACCAGCACCAGCCCATTTTCATCCCCTGTACTCCTAGTAAAAAAGAAGGATGGTAGTTGGCGGTTTTGTGTAGATTACCGGGCCTTGAATCAGATTACAGTGAAGGACAAGTTCTCGATACCCCTCATTGATGAACTGCTGGATGAGTTAGGAGAAGCACAGGTGTTCTCCAAACTGGATCTGCGATCCGGGTACCATCAGATTCGGGTTCACCAGGCCGACATCCACAAGACCGCTTTCCGAACCCATGATGGCCATTATGAGTTCCTGGTTATGCCGTTTGGGCTCACCAACGCCCCCTCCACCTTCTAGGTCCTTATGAATGACATTTTCAGGCCTTTCTTAAGGCAATTTGTTTTAGTATTCTTCGATGACATTTTGGTTTACAGCAGGGACTGGGGCACCCATATGGAACATTTGAGACTTACTCTCACCACTCTAAAGGAACATCAATTACATGCCAAAATGACAAAGTGTTCTTTTGGACAAAAACAGATACAATACTTAGGCCATGTGGTTACAGCAGGGCGGGTCATGGCAGACCCAGAAAAGATAGAGGCCATCCAAAAATGGCCCAAGCCCACTACTGTTAAGGCTCTTAGGGGTTTCCTTGGGCTTACAGGGTATTATAGGCATTTCATTAAGGGGTATGGGCTCATGGCCGCCCCTCTAACGCGCCTGTTGAAGAAGGATTCTTTTAGATGGGCTGATGAAGCCCAACGGGCCTTTGAAGACTTGAAGACAACAGTTTCGGGCCCTCCAGTCCTTATTCTTCCAGATTTCACTCAGCCCTTTGAGATTGAGTGTGATGCCTCAGGTACAGGGGTGGGGGCCGTCCTGATGCAGAAGGGACAACCCATTGCTTACTTCAGCAAGGCCTTATCAGCCGCCCACCAGAACCAGTCCACTTATGTCAAGGAGATGATGGCAGTGGTAATGGCAGTCCATAAATGGCGTACCTCTCTATTGGGACGCCAATTTATCATAAGGTCAGACCAACGAAGTCTGAAATATATAGCAGAACAAAGAGTGCACACTCCAGAGCAGCAAAAGTGGCTGAGTACACTGATGGGCTTCGACTACCGAATAGAGTATAAACCTGGGCTTGCTAACAGGGTAGCTGATGCCTTATCACGGGTAGAAGAGCTGGCCCAACTAACCTACTCTCAGCCCAGTTTTCCCTTGTTTGAAACCATAAGGCAAGAAGCAAGGACTGATCCGCAGCTGCAGGACATTAGGGAAAAATTAAGGCAGAACCCTTCCCAGGTTGCAGGGTACCAAATTGTGGGATCAGACCTCTTCTTCAAGGGACGGTTCGTGATTGCTCCAAATTCCAGCCACAAAACTGAACTATTGAAGTTGTTTCATGATTCCTCCTTGGGAGGACATTCAGGAGTGCTAAGGACTCTAAAGAGGCTCAACAACCACTACCATTGGGTAGGTATGCGCAAGGATGTGTTACACTATGTATCTGAATGCCAGACCTGTCAACGGCAGAAATACTCCTCACAGTCTCCCGCGGACCTCCTACAGCCCCTCAAGATTCCAGAGCAAGTATGGGAAGACTTCTCCATGGACTTCATCACCGGACTTCCCCATTCTTTAGGGAAGGAAGTTATCATGGTAGTAGTTGACCGTCTCACCAAGTATAGCCATTTCTCTGCCCTGCCTCACCCTTACACCGCAGCAACGGTGGCTGACATCTTCATACGAGACGTCGCCAAATTGCATGGGACACCAAGATCCATTGTATTGGACCGTGACCCTGCCTTCCTAAGTTCATTTTGGAAGGAATACTTCCGATTGCAAGGAACCCAACTGCATCCATCCACAAGTTACCACCCCCAGACGGATGGACAGAGTGAAGTTCTTAATCGGTGCTTAGAAGCCTACCTGAGGTGCTTCATAGGGGAGAAGCCCAAACAGTGGGCTCACTGGCTTCCGTGGGCAGAATACTGGTACAACACAACTTATCAGTCAGCAGCAGGAATGACACCCTTCAAGGCTCTATATGGCAGAGAACCTCCTCCCATATCACCTTATGAATCTGGGTCGGCTAAGATGGCAGAAGTAGAGACTCGCCTACTGGCTAGAGATGAGATCCTTAGACTGCTCAAGGCCAACTTGACTAAAGCCCAGCAAAAGATGAAGGCCTACTATGACTCTCACCACCGCCCACTAGAGTTTCAGGTAGGTGATTTTGTCTACCTTAAGCTCCAACCTTACCACCAGGTCTCAGTGATGAGACGGGCTTGGCACAAGCTAGCTCCCAGATATTATGGGCCCTATAAGGTGCTGGAGAGAGTGGGCCTTGTTGCTTATAGATTGGACCTCCCTGCTACCTCGAAGCTACACCCGGTGTTTCACATTTCACTTCTCAGGAAAGCTGTGGGGAATCATACCCCTATCTCACCGAACTTACCCCAATTTACAGATGAAGGGAACATTTACACGGAGACTGTCAAGATTGTGGATTTCCGATGGGTTCGGCGAGGAGGGCAGGTGGTGCCAGAAGCCAAGGTTGAATGGGCCGGTCTGCCTCCAGAAGAGGCCACATGGGAACCTTATCTAAGGCTGAATGAGAGGTTTCCCAACCTAGACCTTGAGGGCAAGGTCAATGCTAAGGGGGGAGGAACTGTTGAGACCCAAACACCCCCTCCAGAACCCACTAGGGGAGTGGAGCAGGCCGCCACCTATCAGCCATTCACAAGAAGACAGAGGAGCCAGGTGGCAGAGCCCCAGAATTAGTTACACTCAGAGTTGGTTACTTTGCCATCTGAAGATTTTCCACCCATGTTATCTGCCAGAGTTAGTTATTCAGAAATCAGAGAATATTCCCTATGATATTACACCTGTAGGCCAGCTATATAAGGCCATCATCACATAATGAAAGCAATGAATGATTCTCCCTTAATTTTCCTCTCCCTGATTCCAATTTCTTCCTTCCCTCCCTTCTCTCTTTTCTCTCCATCTTCTGTTTCAGGAGGTCAAGCCTCCCTCGAAGAGGTTTCCGAGGTGAGCGGAAACTCACCAGATTGGTGGTTGATTTTTTTGAGGGCATTGAGGTTTAGGACAAGGGGATCTACTCTCGCCTTTCCTTTTCACTCTAGTTGTGGAGGTCTTTAGTAAATTGATCTTAAGAGCCAACAATGTGCAACTGTTCAAGGGGTGGTCAGTAGGGAAAAAACAGAATTTTGGGAGGGAGAATCATCCTATTTAATTCCACTCTAGCCAACCTCTCATTGCACTACCTGTCTATGTTTAGGATGCCCCAAGGAGTGGTGAGGAAAATTGAAAAAATCATGAGGGACTTTCTATGGGAATTGGGAGAGAGTAAGAAAGCTCACTTGCTAAGATGGGAGAAAGTGGTTAAGCTGAAGGTAGAAGGAGGTTCGGGAATTGGAAATGTAAGAGTGACAAATATGGCTTTGTTAAGCAAATGGTTTTGGAGGTTCCCCAAGGAAAATGTAAGATTGTGGCACAAAGTTATAGAAAGTATCTACGAGCTGTCAAGCAATGGAGGGGGGGGGGTGCTGCCTCCGAAACTCCACATGGACTTGTTTGGGCCCATCAACCCTCCACCTCTGTAAAGGCCCCAACGTCTTAGGATTAGAGTAGAAAACCTTATGTGCTGATTTCGGCTAAGTTTCTTGTGAAGGAAGAGTAGAAAGTTGGGGATTTCAGCAAGAGACAGAGGAAAGGGAAGAAAAGAGAAGAAGGTCGACTAGGATAGATTAACTTAACCCTAGCCGCCAGCCCCTCATTCTATTTATACTTAAGTATGAGATATTACAAAGATGCCCTTAGTAGGGCGGCAACTCAACCTAAGTAATTACAGCTCTTTAAAAAATAAAAACTAATGGGTCCAAGGCCCAACAACATCTTAATTTAAAAGGAAATAAACTAAACACAAGTCGGCCCACTCAACACTCCCCCTCAAGTTGGGAGTAGATGTCATACATCCCCAACTTGCGTAGATCATGCTCCAGCTTATTCTTTGCAACGCCTTTTGTGAGGACATCAACAAGCTGCAAATCGGAAGAAATGTATGGAAGACAAACTTCTCCAGAAGTTACCCTTTTTCTGATAAAATGTCTATCTACTTCAATGTGCTTAGTTCGGTCATGCTGGACTGGATTATGAGCAATATTAATTGCTGTCTGGTTATCGCAGTATAGCATCATAGGTTCTTCTGCCTGAACACCGATTTCTTCCAATAGAGAACGGATCTAGAGAAGTTCTTAAACTCCATGTGCCAGAGAAAGGGGTATCCGAACAGAGGCCATCTTTGCAACTGGTGCAAAGGTCTCTAGATAATCAATGCCATAGGTCTGTGTGTATCCTTTTGCAACAAGTCTTGCCTTGTACCTCTCTATGCTTCCATCTGCCTTATACTTTACTGTGTAAACCCATCTGCATCCAACTGTCTCCTTGCCTTCTGGTAGGTCCACAATCTCCCATGTCTGATTCTTAATCAAAGCCTCCATCTCTTCTTGCATAGTTGCCTTCCACTCAGGTTTGGAGAGAGCCTCACTAACACCCTTGGGTATAGACACGGAATCAAGAGAAGAGAGAAAAGCACGGTAGGAAGGAGAAAGTTGGGGATTTCAGCAAGAGACAGAGGAAAGGGAAGAAAAGAGAAGAAGGTCGACTAGGATAGATTAACTTAACCCTAGCCGCCAGCCCCTCATTCTATTTATAATTAACTTAAGTATGAGATATTACAAAGATGCCCTTAATAGGGCGGCAACTCAACCTAAGTAATTACAGCTCTTTAAAAAATAAAAACTAATGGGCCCAAGGCCCAACATCATCTTAATTTAAAAGGAAATAAACTAAACACAAGTCGGCCCACTCAACAATTAGAAATGCAAGATGTCTGACATCACACTAACTACTTGAAGTTATGCAATTAGGAGATAGACAAACATGTTTACAGTTTCACATGCTTAAATAGTCAAGTGCTTGAAACACCTTGTCATGATCCACGTTTGTTTGCTTTCACTTTCACTTCAAATTTATTTTATATGTTATGCTTATGTATTTTGATTTGAGCCAATAAATTTTAAAACATTTATATAAAATTAAGGGTTTTCATCTTTTATGTATTATTTTTTATTTTTTTTTCCAAAAATTTCCGCCTTGCTTTGTCCAGGTGTGTGCCTTGCCTTGGGCAGTAGAAGGTCCTTGTTCTTTTCTAGTGCCTGTCACTTTTAAAACATCGATTCTGAACCTTTCAAGTGCACAATACATACTTGGACTGAAGTAAGGCAATGCGAAAGCCACTCTTTTCTTTTTCTTTTTTCTTCCTTTCTTTTTATTATTGAAATGGTAACTTCATTAATCCAAATTTAAGTACAACTGTCAACCCCTAAAGAGGTGTTGATTCCTGTAGAGAACACTGATGTGGGCCCCACTGCAGTGGTCCCCACTGTGTTCGTAGGACAGCATGTGCAGTTATTTGTTCCAGTTATAGTAGTGTCAGTTTGAGTCAGTTTGTTAATTCAGTTGTTATTTATTTCAGTTTTTATTTACTTTATTTATTATGTAAGTGCTAAGGGCAGATGTGTCCTTTCCATTATGTACTAAACATAACCTATAAATAATAAGAAAGTGGCGGCGGCAGATCTGTTAGAATCTGTCCCTCCTTTCAACCACTTGTGTTCTCCTGTTTCTCTTCTATTCTCTCTCCTTTCTCTCACTTTTCTTCTGTTTTGTAAACCTAAAACCTATTAGGATTCAAGACTGATTACAGTCTTGATCTTCTACTATTCCCCAGTAATTTTTATTACAAAACTGCCCAGAACATACTCTCCCTCACAGTCCCTTGTTTAGCCAACGTATCAGCTAAGCCATTAGCTGATCTCCTTGTCCATTTGAAGCAAGCACCAATCTCCCTTGTTATATTGAGGAATTCCCTTATGGGCTGTCTATTAAATCCAGGCTCTCAACTTACCTGATTGCAACCAATCAATTAACAATATAGAGTCTCCCTCTATCTCAACTTGGTGCAACCCCAATTGTTTGGCATATCTTACACCTTGGAGCAAGGCCATCACCTCCGCCCTCTCAATGAGTTCCCCACTCCTATTGGCCCCAAAAGCATAGCCACAATTCTTCCATTTTCATCTCTGAATACTCCCCTACACTTGAAGGGCCTGGGTTATCTCTAGAGCTCTCATCTTTTCCTTTTAAGAATACTACACCTTCCTAGCATTGCTTGGCTTTGGAAAGCACTAAAATCATTTTGCTGAAAAAGCCAAATTCATCTTTCCCATGTGCTTGAAACCCAAACTACTAGCCTCTAAAATGGAGCATATCCAAGTCCAGCCAACTAAATGTTATGGGAGCGTACAACTAACTCGTGGCCGAGGACAGTGAGGTTTGAAGCTTATGGAGAAGACTGCACTGAAGGGTGTAATGTGGGTGATGAGAGAAGTTTTGAAGCTGTGGAATAGTGTGTGAGGATTGGGCCATAAGCATGTACCGACAGTGCCTCTGTACTATTTATGGCCCCAAACTCTAGTGGGTTTCTTATAGGTCCATTACCCATGTCCTAGGATTGAAGCCCAGAACAGCCAGCTCAACAGTGGAAGGATTCAAAATGGAATGTTGTTACTGAATGAGTGAAAGATATTTTATGTTTTTATTAGGTTGTTTTACTAGATAGTACAGTCAGGGTTTCTTGTCTTGATATAAAGTTACATTTTCTCTTGTTGGGAGTCAGTAAAGAATGATGTTTTGAATGTTTTCTTCTCTGTCTGACAAAAATGTTTTCTTTGCAACCCTTGGAGTTTGTGCTTTTAGGAGTCCTCTTTCTCTTCTGGTAGTAACTCAGTTAACCTCTTTCTTCCTATCCTTCTTGTGTTGTCTTTCTTGGTTTTCTTCCATTTTGTGTAAGATCTTCCAGGTGCTGCACATACTTTTCCTTGGGGAAGCATGGCACCACCAGTGTGTGCATGATTCAATTGTTTGTGTTGTGATATTGTGTTCCCCTTTTTGGTTGATATGGTGATTCTGTTACTTGATGTGCATGGAGCCAGAATGGTTGTTGTTTAACTTTTTTCTTGTGGCTTGTAGAATGCACATACAGGTTGAAAATTCTCTCACTGGCATCCCATCTAGTGCCCTAGCAACATATTCCAACTTATGGCATGCAAGCAATGGATTTGATTTACCAAAGGAATCTGGCATGATGACTGGCACAATGAACTCAAGTTCTAAAGAGGTAACACACCATGGATTAAGTACTCCTAGAAGTTCTGAGGAGACAGACTTGAGCTCCAAACTTAAAGGAAAGCTTTGGAGTTATAATAATGTAACCCTTAGATTACCATCTCAGAATATAAGAGAGATGTTTCTGCAGTCTCTAAGAGAGTTTATTTTACATAAGAAAGGTGTACTTGAGGAGGGTTGGCATGTTGAATTTAAACAATGTATGGGCAAATGTGATGCCTTTGCAGTTTATTGTGCTCCGGATGGAAAGAAGTTTGAGTCAATGTTAGATGTTGCCTGTCATCTTGGATTGGTATCAAATATTAGCTCTATGGAAGTTGAGGATAGAAGTGATGGCTTTGCTTCAGTGCCGAAAGGATTGAATTTGCGCAGAAAAAAGGAGTTAGCAAGACTTTCAGGATTGAATAGTTTCACAGGAAACCAAGAACCTTCAAGAAATGGCTGTGGTAGGGAGCCCTCATCAGACAATGAGGTTGTGAAAATTTCAGCATGCGACTTGGGGAGTAATATGAGAATTACAGAACCTGAGGCAGAGGGTGATTGTGGCAACAGGTCCCAACAACCTAGAGTAAGTAAATTATAAATGATTATTTAATGTTTAGATTTTCTTTGTTCTATCTTATTTTCTGCTGTTACAATAATTTTTCTGATTATATTCTAGTTCAGTAGTTTGTTATATAAGTTCTTTAATCTTTTTCTTTGTGCTTGATTGTTGACACTCTTTACAGTTCCAGGATGGACTTCCAATTCAGTATGAAGATTTCTTTGTTCTCTCTTTGGGTGATATTGATGCCCGACCATCATATCATGACACTAGCCAGATTTGGCCTGTAGGTTATAGCTCCTGTTGGCACGACAAGATTACTGGGTCTATTTTCATGTGCGATGTGTTGGATGGTGGTACCTTTGGACCTATTTTTAGGGTTAGAAGATGTCCATGCTCTACATCAACCATCCCTAATGGGTCAACAATCCTCTTGAGCCCAAGTCTTGGCAGATCTGATGCTAAAGAGAAAATAGAAAATGATACTTCTGCAACTTTTGGTATGGATTGTGATGATGATAACATTCAATTGATTCTCTCTGACCCTTGTGCACCTGGGGAATATGTCTTTTTTCCATACTTTGGAGATACCTCAAGTGAATCTTGTGATTTTCAAACACTAAATGGTTTGCCATCACAATCCAATTGCCTTTTAGAAAGGTCTGAAAGACTCTTCTCCAAGCATTTACAGCTGGGGGATGAAATTGGTCAGTTTGTGGTAGAAGGGAGATCATCTTCTTCTGTGTGGGGGATGGTTTCTCAGACTCTCATTGATGCTTGCCATGAAATCTACAATAAAAAAGGCAGGCTTTATTTTTTCTGTAATCATGATTTAGATGGAGTCTGCTCATCACATTTAGATGTTGAGGATTCAAAAAGTAGATATAATCTTGGTCCATTGGAAAAATTTTGCAGCTTGTTGGGTCCTGTTGACATCCCATCTGTAATTCAGAATGAAAATGAGTTTGAGACTTCATGGAGATCACTGTCAAAATGGTTGAACCAGGACAGATTTGGACTAGATATGGAATTTGTGCAGGAAATTATTGAAAAGCTTCCTGGAGTTCATGCATGCTCACAGTATGAATTTCTGGATAAAAGGAATTACTTGTCAACACCTCCAACGGTTGGTAGTGGTTGTCTTCTGGCTAAAAGGAAGGGCCACGTGCAAGGTTTTGAAGAAGGCTTAGATGGGTTATTTAGACAATACAAAAGACCCAGGAAGCAAGGTATGGTCGACTCTGGTATGGATCATCACCATCCTCGTGGCAAACTTTTGAGCTCTAGGCTTCCAGCAGAGCTCATTGGTGATGTTCTTCAGGTATGTAATATCATTGCCATTATAGCGGGGTATCCTGCAATACTTTTAGTCATTATGCAAGCAGGGGAGCCAGAAATTTTTCTTTTTTTCCTTTTTTTTTTGGTTGGGAAACGCTAAGGAAATACATTACTTAAGGTTAATGTTTATCGTATAATTTAGTTAATTGCTATAATCTAGTTATATCATTAGTTTCCATTTTTAATTATGTTCACATTATAATTAATTAATATGAAATCCAAGTTACATTTTGACAATTTAGCAATTAATATTGTCTTTTACTCATTACTGACTTTGTCATCCTGTAGTTATCATTATAAGAATAATATTGATTTTTTTAAGTCATTAGTTGTTACATGCTTTTTTTAGCTATTTATTTATTGTTTATGTTTGGTTTAAGCATTAGCTAATCGACTAAAATACTTAATAAGCTTTCAACAGTTGGGCTTCTATTCTTTAATATTTTAGTAGTTTCTACTTATGTTTAAGAATGAAATGAAGAACAAACTCATTAATTAATGGACTAAGGCGAGGTATGGACGTGGGTGCTATGTGTTGTCTATGTAGTTTGGCTTTGGAGTTCATTCACCACTTGTTACTTCACCACCCCTTTACCTACCAGATCTGGTGCTACTTTTTTAGGGTATTTCAGGTCCAATGGGTCTTTCACCACTCATTAACTGAGCTGTTATCTTCTTGGAGAATGGGTCTATTTTCAACCAAAGGAAAGTTCTTATTGGAAGTGTATTCCCTTTTCTATATGCTAGATAGTGTGGAAGGTGCAGAATTGTAGATTTTTTGAGGCCAAATATGTTCCATTGGAAGTGGTCATTAGCAAGATGGAATATACTCTGAAAAGAAGGGTTGGTCTTTCAAGGTTTTTTGAGGGAATTCCGAGCTAGTCATTTTACTGATCATTGGTCATATCTTATATTTTGATTTCTATGTACAGGAGCTGAATGTTTATATTTTGTGTATATATACAAGTATACTTGTAGTACATGTTTGAGGGCTTCTCGCATTAATGCAATCATTTTTACTATTTATCAAAAAATTAATGCGCTATAAATGGCGTTTTTACAATAAAAAGGAAAGAGGACTAAAGCTGGAGAGATCCTTGTGATGAAAACTTAGTGGTGGAAGGTGGCACACAAACTGTGGGCTGGATGAGGAATAATTCTGCAAACTGCTGAGAACCAGTTTTGGAGGCAATAGCTTCTTTCAGCTGGGTCCTTAGTTAAGCAAATGATGTTTCTGATGTTCTATCAAGAAAAGGAGTTAGCAGACACTTACTGAGAAACATACCCATGAAATTACAAATTGTGCTCTTAGACTGGGGCCTGCAGTTACAACTTGAGGGGGTAGCAATGTGTCTGACAATGTTTTCACTTTTTGGGAGGTCATTGTATTACTCAGTTTCTGTATCTTTTGTACTAATCTTTATTATTCTTGTTTCTGACTCATTACATTCAAATCCATAATTAGTAAAAAGATACAGGAAATGATAATTTTTTAATCTAATATATTTATTAATGTAGGTTGAAATTCCTATAATTGCTCCAACAAATCTATTAACAGAGTGTCCAAATTTGTTAATCTCTAACCACCGATAAACACTGCTATTTATTTCATTACATTGTGGATAAATTCAATAATAAAAATAAGATTGAAAGGATTTTTGCAAAATGCAAATAATAACTTACCAAAGTGGGTAATGAATATCCATGATATAATCATGATACTTATTGAAGACTGCATTATAACTGAATACACTCTGATTGTTGACAACACTTGACTCATTTTTTTCATTTTTGTATCAATCACCACACCCTTCCCACCATGTATTCATGTTTGCAGAGATCTCATTTTCCCCCTTTTATTTAAGGAGATTTTGTTTAAAAAGACACTGCCTTGGAGAAATCATGCTGTTTTAGATGAGATTTGGGAAAGTTTAGAAGAAAGTGGAGCAAATTCAGGGGCATACCTAATATTCATTGTAAAATCTAGTTAGGGAATGTGTATACTTCGGGGAATTGTATATATAGAGTAATTAGGACACAAATGTAAGTAGTGGAAAAAGGTTTAAGTCAACTTAGGTATGTGTGTTACTTATGTAATTGCTACTTATATTTTTCTGTTTCTATTTGTTCAGGTATATGAGTTACTGTGGCGATTCTATGATATTCTGGGTCTAAGGGAACCATTGTCATTCCATGAACTTGAGGAAGAACTTATAAATCCATGGTTCGACAACTCAAATTTTCTTGAAAAGTTAGAAAAGGAAACTCAGGAAACTAGAGATCTAAGTTTACATACAAGTGGAAATACCTTATCCCCAAGTACTAAACCTGATTGCATGGTTCCTGGGGAAAATGCACATGCATTCATTAAAATGGAAACTGAATCAATGAAGGAAGCAGCCCAAGCTAGGCTGGCATCTCGAACTTATAATAGATGTACAGGTGTTGCTTTGACAAAGGCTCATAGTGCTCTGCTGAAAGTGCTAGTTGGTGGGCTACAGTCCAGAGTTGCAGCACTTATAGATCCAAGTTTTGATGCTGGAGAATCAAAACCAAGGCGGGGAAGAAAGAAAGATACCGATAGCTCAGTTCTGGTGAAAAAAACTAAGATTGATATGCTTCCAATTAATGAACTAACTTGGCCAGAATTAGCTCGTAGATATATTTTAGTTGTCTTGTCCATGGATGGTAACCTTGATTCTGCAGAGATTAGCATCCGTGAAGGGGGAAAGGTTTTTCGCTGCTTGCATGGTGATGGTGGAGTGCTTTGTGGTTCACTTACTGGAGTGGCGGGAATGGAAGCAGATGCATTGGTGAGATTGTATCACAATTTTCTTCTCTATTTCACTGTATTAATTGCAAAATTTTTTCTAAGTTTCTTATGGAAAACTTGTACTGTTTATATTCTTCATTGCCTTGCTTATTTTTATTTTTTTATGACTCCGGCATATGTTTAACTGTCAGCTTGAAGCCAGATATATCTATATGGAATTGTACATTGTTCTTGAAGCCATATGTTTAAATGTAAAAAACAATAAATATCCTTGTAGAACTTCACAAGGAAAAGTGTTATTTTTACAGGGAAAAGAATCCTTGTAGAAACTTTAATGTAGTGAGATTTTGTGAGGAAAGTAAGGGAGGCGATTTCAAAATTACATTGAGCATGAGGCTTTCCTAATCTGGTTTGGTTGCACCATGTCTCCTTAACCTGAGCAGCTGCCTTGGGTAAGTGCCTTACCAGAGACAAGCTTTCCAGCCGAGGCATAGCCCTCCCTTCTACAAGCTGTATTTTCTGTAACAGTAATCTGGAGGCAACTGATCACAATTTTTGTGCACTATCCCACAAGCTACAAGGTTTTGATAAGCATTCTTAGTGTGTCAACATTGGTTGGGTATTCCCCACATCAATTTTGGAGACTCTTCAAAGCTGGCAGGTTGGCAGGCTAAAGGAAAGGTGCTCTGGCAACTAACTCATGGGGCTGATTTTTGGGTGGTTTGGATGGGGAGAAACAGAAGAATTTTTTATAACATTTGCCATTCAGCTTGATGAAATTTTAGGGATTGAGAAACAACCAAGGAGAGGTGGCCTTGTATTCTGGACCAATTGGCATTGGAGACTCGGTTTAGGCTGAAATATTGGCTCTGTTACAAGGATTGAGAATCACAGTGCAACTTGAAATTAGGGAATTGGAAATTGAAGGAGACTCACAACTAGTTATAATTGGGCCAAGAAAATCAGTTCAGCCCCCCCAAAAATTTAGGGACACTATAGCAAAGATCTCCTCTGGAACCTTGATCCACAGCAGTTTTCAGATCTCCTCTTATGCATCTATTCTAGGCCCCAGGATTTTTTTTTTGAGACTTCTGCTTCCTTTTTTGTAAGTAAATCTGAGAAGATATCAACTGTACAGATGCTGAGCCACCCTCTTCTCTGTTTTTTTGGATACTAGTACAATACATTTTATCTTCTCTCTCTCTCTCAAAAAAAAAAAGAAAAAAGAGAAAAAAAGCATCAAGCCTGAGAGACTTAAGCAACTTTCTCAAAGGCATCCATTAGTGAATGCAAATTTTCATTTAGTCTAGTACATATGTACATGCATTTATGCACACACACATATGATAAATGTAGGGAGATGTTTCATTTTGAAAGAAAATCGTGGTATCACAAAGTATAGCTCCTTATACACAAGATTCTGTACCTTGAGACTGTATATCAGTATGAAGTCATCACTGAAAATGATACTCTAGTCAGAAAACTGGAGAAGAACACTCCCTTGAACTCTTTAACAATTGACAGCCAACATTAAATAGTGGTAAAGATTAAAGACTCAATTCTCCACCTCCTCCTCAGAGGGCAACATTTGATAAAAAAGTCCAAGCATTTCTTTTCCTTTTTTTTTTTCTGAGAAAAGGTAACGAAGATTTCAATCAATTGACAGCCAAGAATAAATAGTGGTAAAAATTAAAGACTCAATTCTCCACCTCCTCCTCAGAGGGCTACATTTGATAAAAAAGTCCAAGCATTTCTTTTTTTTTTTAACCTGATAAAAGGTAATGAAGATTTCAATAAAAAAGAAGAGTACATAAGAAAATGTACAATGGAGAATAGAAGCACGCAAAAACTACAAAGGAAGGTTTCTGTTACTAAACAGAGACTCCCTGTGGATCCCGGGTTTAGCTAAACCATCAGCAAACACATTCAGTTCTGTAGGGATCCAAACCAGACTTGCATTCAAGTTAACAAGAATTTTTCTTTCTTCAGACAGATTATGAGTCAGTCTCCAGGGACCTTTAGCCCTTCCTCCCAGCCACTTAATTGTGTTTGTTGAATCACTTTCAATAGTTAGGTTCGAGAGACCCAAGTCTCTGGCAATCCTAATCCTAGTGAGAGCTGTCATCACCTCAGCCTTTGTAGAGTCTACCCGTTCCTATGGGACCACCAAAACCCAACGGATGTTTCCATCCATCTCCCTTATCACACCTCCAATTCCTGCCTCACCTGGATTCCCTTAAGCATTGCCATCAAAATTTAATTTCACCCCTCCAAGTCCAAGCATTTCTTTCCTTCCAAATCTTCCAAGTGATCATATCTGATTTGATCTCTGATATTTTTCTTCCCTTTCTATTTAGTTCAGCCAAGCTCCAACCTTGTAAGAGATCCAGTAATGTTGCTAATATGAAGGCTAGTTCAGTGTGCTCGAAGTTGGAGTGATGTCTGATCCTATTCACAGCAGATTGGGAAGAATACTTCAGGGGCATATAGCAAACAGCTCTTGTTAGAGTGATGTCTGATAATTTGCCCAGTGCTCCGAGACCCCCTATTTGCTACTGTTGTTCATTCATTCTTCCTAATAAAAGACAATTTTTAAAAGATAAGGAACCATAGCTAAGTCATAAATCTAATTCTTTTAAGTATGTAACAAGAATTTAAGACCTTAGCATGGACTTTTTGGGCTTGCCTCAAGGGACTTGGTACAAAGCAGCTTGTAGAATTAGAGTAATGTGATTGGGAAAGAAATGAAGAGATTGAAAGTTTCACATGCTTGAATTGTTTAGTGCTTAAATATGCTTTAGATGTTATGTTCAATTTATTTTTACATTTCACTTTGAATATGTCTTATATATTATGTTTGTGCATTTTAATTTGAGCTAATAGATTTTTAAAAACATTTAGTTTAAAATTTAAATATGGATTCTTAATTAATAATATTTTAACATTTTTTGATTTTCTTTTGCAAATTATTTGAACATCTTTTGCATTTTATTTTTTTAAAAAAGTTTGCCTCACCTTGTGCCTTAGGCACAAAACGCCTCTTGCGCTTTTAAAACATAGAATAACTTGAATTCTAGAAACTTCTTGAGGGCAGTTTAGAGTTACCATAAAACAAATGTTATACTAAATGTGGAATAATAGTTAAATCCTACTTGAATTCAACTAGAAAATCTATGGATGACTGATCTTGATTTCACTGGGTTAACCTCATATTCTTCTTTATTTCCTCCACTCATCCTGTCTGTTTTTCATCTTTTGTGTTGCTGATGAGAAGAAAATGATGTATATGGAATTTTATGAGCATCTAGGATATCCCGATGCCTTTTCCGCTGTTGCATCTATAAAGCATTTCTATTCATATTTATGATGTTATCTCTTTTATTCTTTCTAGTTCATGCTGTTCAAGCTATTGTTCCTATTTGCCACCATATTTTTCTTTCTTCTTTGAGCTTTCTAATAAGATTTGGAGTTGAAGAGCTAAAATTTAGTATGCCTGTTGTGGCCGGGTCTTCAGTTCAGAAAATTCTCTTGCTGAATCTCTTGCAATAGAGGGTGTAAATAGTATCGAGGAAATTAGCCTCTAGGGCTAGTTTACCTGATTTTGGTTTTACTTGGATATGATTTTATTTGGGAAGAGTAGTGGGGCTACCTCTCTATTTGTGATCCATTTGGGGAGGGCTGTGGCCTCATTCTTTTGTGCTTTCTCATTTAATCATTCTTTATGAATACATTGTCTGATCAGTTACCAATAAAAGAGGATCTGTTAGATGGATGAGGTGGCGGAGCTGGTGATGCCTTCTTAGCGGGGATGAAGTTGGGTGCTGGACTTGGGACTGAGATTGAACGATTGGGAGATGGGTTAAATGGTAGAGCTGATGGAGAGGTTGGAAGCTGTGCAGCTGAATGGTGAGCAGACAGATCAAAGGATTTGGTGCTCCATCTAAGATATCTTTCTTGGCCTGGACAGCAGTTCTGCACAAATGCCCAACTAGAGGCAAGCTGGTGAGCAGATAATCCAGGGCGCTAGTTTTCCACTTTGTGGAAGGGAGGACAAGATGAGCAATCATCTTTTCATCCATTGTGGTTACAGTAGGCAGGTGTGGCTGTTCTTGGAAATCTTGGGATGAGTTGGTGCTTCCTGGAATCATTTCTGGACTCCATAAAGGGTTGGCCAAGTTTGAGTACTGTGCCATTGATGGTAATTTGGGTGTCGTGGAAGGAATGAAGTGGGAGAATTTTTGAAAAGTGCTGTGATCTACTGGGTAAGGATTCACACAATTTTTAGAGGAGTACAATTTTTCTCTAAAAAAGGGGAGTACATGGTCGAAGTTTTTAATTTTTTTAATTACTTGTATAGATAAATCCTTTTTGTAAAGCTTTGTCATCCCCCCGCCGTAGTTTGCTTGCTGGGGAGCTTGATGTAATTTTTGTGAAGTAATAGCAACACACTTACTTTTTCAGAAAAAAAAGGATCTCTTAGATACTCCATATCCATATCTTTTGTGTCTTTTCCATTTCAGAATCTTTCATTTTCCTTGTGTGGAATGAAGTTACCTTTTTTTGATCAGTAAAAATCTTTCATTAATAACAGAGAGATTAAGATACAATAGCTAAAGATTGCATAGGAATAAATTGCAATCTCCAGCAATCAGTAATAATTCTGCCCAATACAATGAAGATCTATTTGCCCCTTGTTTTGCTAGGGTATCCGCCATCCCATTTGCATCCCTTTTAACCCAACCAAACTGAGAGTTGAATTTCCTTGCAAGTGTGTCAATTTCTCTGAAAATAAACTTGAGCTTCCAAGGTGCTGATGTGATGTCTTTGGCCCAAGAAATGACCAATAGAGTCTCCTTCAATTTCTAAGTCTGTTGTTCCTATCTGCTCAGCCATCTTTAGGCCTTGAAGTAGGGCTAGAGATTCAGCCTGTATTGAGTCACCATAACCTATTGGTCCAGAGTAGAGTGCCACCACCACACCCAGATAATTTCTAAACACACCCCCAATGCTTGCCCATCCAGGGTTGCCAAGAGAACTCCCATCAAAATTCAGTTTTAGTTTGTTCCGTGCTGGTGGCTTCCATTCCATGCTTACAAGAACTTTGGGTACATTTGTTTGTGCTATTTCAGCCCAATTTCTTAGTATCTCATTCGTGGTGTAGTTTCTGAATATCTCCATGGTCTTCACCCAATGTGCAGTTCTGATTTTTATGGCTTCAATAACTTCCTCCATTGTTTTTTTCCTGAAAAGATTCTTAGGTTTCTTTCCTCCCATATAGTCCATACTGTAGCTGCTCTCATTGCCTTCCATATGCATTTTCCCCTTTTCTTTTGTTGACACAGGAAAGAGGGGCTGAATAGACTTACCACATCCTGTGGGGGAGCCCATCTGCATCCAAAGAGAGAACAAGCAACATTCCAAATACCAGAAGCAAAAGAGCAGGATAATAGTAAGTGGGTTAGAGTTTCACCGCATCCCAAACGAAGGACACACACATGAGGAGAGAGGCAATTGTTTGGCCTCTTTTTCTATAGCACATCACAAGTGTTTACCTT
The DNA here is from genome assembly GCF_055504915.1 of Nelumbo nucifera. Taxonomy (NCBI): domain Eukaryota; kingdom Viridiplantae; phylum Streptophyta; class Magnoliopsida; order Proteales; family Nelumbonaceae; genus Nelumbo; species Nelumbo nucifera. The sequence continues at coordinate 12,099,199 of NC_142652.1, read as the reverse complement.
CCCTAGGAACACTTCCCAACAGAAAGCTTGTACTTTTGGAGGGATCAGTTTAGTCCAAGTTTCTCTCACTAGGAAGTTCCCCCCCATAGGATTAATATGAATGAGCAAACCAAAGAAAGATGCACAGGAAAATAAACCATTAGAAGTTGGGGACCACACTCTACAATCAACTATAGATTGGTCCAAGTAGACCCTCTCAAGTGTTGAAATCAACAACACTAGAGACTCACACCCATTTTCCCTCAACCCTCTTCTAAAACCAAAATCCCAAGAGATCCTTGATTCTGAAAGCACACCAAACCTAGCAACAAGTTTGTTTTTATAGTTTGATAAAGAGTAGAGGTCTAGGAAATTGAACATAAGAGGTACATCCCCAACCCAAAGGTCTTCCCAGAATAAAACTTTGTTGCCACAACCAACATCAAACTTGATAAATTGAAGAAAAGTTGGATATAAAGATTGCCTTCCAGGGAGAGGATGGAGTTGCAATGGGGGCTAATTTTGCATCCCAGCCGTTATCTGCTTCACCATGTAAGCTTTTAATGACCCTGTGCCACAACCTTTCTTCTTCACAAGGGAATCTCCACAACCATTTCCCTAGTAGGGCCTTGTTTCTCTTTATTAGGTTCCCTATACCTAATCCACCCTCGTCCTTAAGGTAACAAACTTGCTCCCATTTCACTAAATGATATTTCTTTTCTTCACCTAGTTCCCACAAAAAGTCCCTAATAATCTTCTCCAATTTCCTAGCTATTTTCACCGGGATCTTAAAGGTGGAAAGTAAATAAGTGGGAAGGCTTGCAAGGGTTGATTTTATCAAGGTGATTCTTCCCCCCAAGGAAATATAATTTATCTTCCACATTGCCAACTTCTTCATGAACCTCTCTACCACCGGTTTCCAAAAGCTTTCAACTTTCAGATTCCCACCCAAGGGCATTCTTAAGTATTCCAGAGGCCAATTTTTCACTTCACAACCTAGCAGATTTGCCATGGCTTGGATGTCCCCCCCCCCTTCAATGTTGATTCCAACTACATAGCTTTTTCCCCAATTGACTTTCAATTTGGAGGCCTGCTAAAATTCATCCACCAATCTTTTCAGATTCCTTAAACTGGCTTCATCACGACTTTCACAGAAAATAATTATGTCATCAGCAAATTGCAAATGAGACACCACCACTTCTGATCTACCCATCCTCTAACCTTTAAACTGGTTTTCTTGATCAGCCTTGGTGATTTGTCTACTCAAAACCTCAGCCGCAAAGGTGAATGAGAATGGAGATAAGGGGTCACCTTGTCTTAATCCTCTTTTAGCCTGGAAGAAATCCTTTACTGCCCCATTCATCAGAATAGAAAAATGTGCTAAGCTAATACATTCTTTAATCCACATCCTCCATCTTTCACCTAGCCCCATCTTTTCCATTAAATTTAACAGGAAGGACCAATCCACCATATCATAAGCTTTTTCAAGGTCCAATTTACAAATCAAACCTTTGCCACCTTGTTTTCTCTTAGCTGCCACACACTCATTTGCCGCTAAAATTTGATCCACAATTTGTCTCCCCTCTACAAAAGCTCCTTGGTTCTGAGAGATAATATGGGGTAGTACAGTCTTCAACCTACTAGCCAGGACTTTAGCAATGATTTTTTGTAAGCTACCCACGAGACTTATCAGTCTGTAATCCTTAGGGGTTTTGGCCTCCTTTTTTGGCACTAAAGCAATAAAAGTTGCATTTGCTCCAGGCGATAATTTCCCTTCTTGATAGAACTCCACAAATACATCTATTAATTCTTCTTTCAAAATTTCCCAACAATCTTGATAGAAAGCCATTGAAAATCCATCCGGCCCCGGTGCTTTAGATCTATCCATGAGAATATTGCTTCATGTATCTCCTCAATAGTGAAGGCTCTTTCTAGGAGGTTAACTTCGGATTCTGGCACTCTGTCCCACTATAAATCTCCCAATTCTGCCATGTTTTCATTAGAGGATGCTAGGATTGACTTAAAGCGATTCACAAAGCATCTTTCAATTTACTCTTTTGCAGTTATTACTCTTCCATCCACCTCTACACTGGAAATTTGGTTTTTCCGTCTTCTCCCGTTTGCTAAAGAGTGGAAAAAACTGGTATTTCCATCCCCTTCTAGAAGCCATTTACATTTAGATTTTTGCCTCCAAGAAATCTCTTCTTTTCTTAGAATCTCTTCCAATTGCACTTTTAAGTTCCATCTTTCTATTCTATCATCCACCCCACACTCTTTCCGGGCCTCCTTTTGGTCCACTTTCTCTATTTTCCTGGCTAATTCTTATGACCTCAAGTTTTCCAAATTCCTCTTCATTCCACTCCTTGACCTTTTCCTTCAATCTTTTCAGTTTCTTAGAGAATCTCACCACTTTATTTATAGCCCTAATCCCATCTTCTGACCACCATTCTTTTACCCTTTGCAAAAAGTTTTACTCGTGTCAACCGATATCAACACCAATAGATACCTATCTATTATCTATATAGCTAGAACCATTGGAATAATTTGTGAATTAAGTGAATTTTAAAATTGAATAAATAATAATAGAAAATTGAAAAATCAAAATTTTTAATTTCGAAAAAGAAACTCTCATGTCCGGTTCTGCAATAGAGATGGAATTGAGAAACAACCATCAACTATAACAGTTCATCACGGAAGAAAGGACTCACCGAGCCGGGATCACTAACTAATACTAATATAATAGAAAATAACTGTCTTTTCTGTATACTTTCCCTGGTTCCGTTGCTACCGCGGGCCTTACGCAATCGATCGGATCATATAGATATCCCTTCAACACAACATAGGTCATCAAAAGGATCTCGGACGACCACCAAAGCACGAAAGCCAGGATCTGTTTTCAAATCTAAAAGGTGTGGGGCCACCAATAAGATTTTCTTGGTAAAGGCTTAAAGGACAATGATCAAAAGTCACTCTAGGTAGGCTCTTTTAGTTCTAGGGACTCAATCAGGGAATTGAAGTGTTTCATGCTAGATGTTAAGGGTTGGTTGGGGTTGTTTGTCTCATTTGTATATCTTATTACATTGAAATCCCCACCCAAACACCACGGACCCTCCCATATGCCTCTGATTACAGCTAGCTCTTCCCAGAATGAGTTCCTCTCTCTATATGAATTTGGCCCATACACATTAAGTCAACACCCACTCCCTTCCATCACTCATCCTCTTGGCTTTTATTGATACTGAATATTGTCCTATTAGTTCCTCCTGATAGTCAACTTCCTCATTCTTCCACATTGTAAGGATTCCACCCGAGGCACCCCACAACGGGGCAAAAGACCAACTTAGACCCCTGCAACTCCAGATACTTCTTATCCATCTTCTATCCAAGTCTGAAAGCTTTATCTCCTGTAACATGACTATAACCAGTCTCTCCTTTCATATCACATTCTTGATGATTCTCCTTTTCTTTGCACTTATTAAACCTCTTGCATTCCAGCAAAGCACTTTCGTTCCACTCTTTTTTCCCCAACCCTAACTCAATCCCAAATCCTATTCTCCTCTTTTCTTCTCCCTTTTCCTATTTACAGTCTTCTCATAGGACACACCACAAGCTAGCCTTTCCACCTCATTCATTATTCTCTTCCTTTTTTTATCATCTTCTACCCCCTTTCTAAGATAGACCTTTCCTTTGGCGAACTTCCTTTTGGCTTCCTTTTGTTCTTCTCCTTTTACTTTGGGTATCTCTCTACAGCCTTCTTCTCCCTCATCTAAATGGCAGTCTTCCTTTTCCTTCTCTTGGGTACCTGCAATACCTTCATTTCCCCCATCGTCCTTTTCCAAATCCATCACAATAAACAATTTCTCCTCATTGTCTTTTCCACCTCGCCCTCCTTTTTCTATTGCACATGGGTCATTATCCACTACCGGTGACGTTTCAAGAGCTGGAACTGCAAAATCCAAAGGCTGAAGGTTACTACAAGGATCAAATCAAATGAGTTTTGATGGTAAACTGGGGGCGAAGAAAGAACTGGATTGAGAGGAAGGGGGGAAGAGACTCCCTGATCTTGAATCTGGTTTTCACCGATTACTCCAAAGACAAACCCTGATGGTTTGGGTTCAGGTACAGTGTCCATTTGCGCAGCTGGGGGGAGCTGTTCCTCAAGTGGTTCCAAAGTCGGTTTGCAATGGATACCCGTCTCCACGAAACTGCCGTCCTGTCTTTGTTCTTGATTTGTATCTATTTTCTTCTCTCTCTCTATGAATCTCGTGTAGGCCTTCCAGTTTCCGTAGTAAAGTTACCAACCCCCAATCCTGTATCTCCAGAATCTCCGTAACAGCATCTTCAGAGAAGAGCAGTTCAGTTCCGAAAGCTTCAGAGTCTAAAAATTTGCAGGTCTTTGTCGAGTTGATGCTACCAATACTTGACAGCAGATCACCATCGTCTTCTTCCACATCTCTTAACGTCTCTCAATCTGAGTCATCTTCAGAGTCTCCTTGCGAGACCCTATTGTAGCGAGGGTTCGGCTTCTCAGGTGTCGTGGAGTTATCTTCAGTCGCCGGCCTCCATTGCAGCTTCAACCTAGTCGCCGAAGTCTTTCCCGCAGCCGGAGGAAGAGGGAGGGGGGGTTTCTGATCACCGTTCCTGTTTGGGGACGTGTTGAGCGGATAAGCGCACTTGGGGGCGATGATAGACCACAATCATCGTCCCCCATCGGCGCAAGGGACCTTTGCGCATGACTTTTAAAAGGGTCACGTGACCCAACTTGAAAATCCTGGCCCAAATTAAACTTCTGGATCGGGTTATGTAGACCCGGGCCCGACTTTTCATTTGTCTTTGTAAATTGAGCGCGAGGTGGCCTATTTTTCGATTGCAGCACCTCAGCATAGGATTTCTTTTGGGCCGTTGGATCCCATTCACATTTTTTCAAAAAATCTCCCTTAAATGGCCAAGAGTTCTCCTTTAATCTATTGCCCAACTTTTCAGTTTCCATAAACGCCTGGTCAACTTGACCTTTCAGACGGTCCACCCAGCTCTCGCCACATGGCCCCCAACAGTCCACGTCATCATCTTCTTCTACCTCCGAACTGTTCCATAGCCTTGCTTCAACTTCCGACGCCAACCACACCTTTCTCCAACAGTCATCCATGAAGATGTCCAGACTTCTTGGGATTTTTTCCAATCTTACACCTGCAACTTTAATCTTTGCCGCATGAAGGTTTTGCATGCAAAAACCTTCCAAGACCCCACCACAGGCCACTGCTATCTTATGGAATATGTGCTCCTGCCAGAGGTTGAAGGGTAAACTTAACTATGGTCTTCTGCGAGATATTCAGTTCGTTACAGGAGGGCGATCAATTTTCCACTGCAATCTGGCCAAGTTTGGTTTCAAGGACTCTGCTCACAGTCTGAAGTTCGGCCATGTCAAGTATTGTCTTATTCTTTTCAAATGGGATGAGGGTGATTTTCTCCTTTGGCTGAAGCGTCTCCAGTAGGATTTGCAATACTTCTTCCCAATCCTTAACCTCTGTTTTCACTTTCACAACTTTCCTCTTAAAGCAGTCCCCATTCCTTCCATCCCATATATTTTTGAACTCGTATCTGTTGAAAGTACTGTTATAGGTGTAATCTTTTTAGTTTGCTTTTGCTGGTTTTTTTTTTCCCAGTTTGGCTCACTTACCTCCCCAGATTTTTGTTCTTTTTTCAAAGTTTGCTCTTCAGTTTTCGAGAACTCCCATTTATTCTGGTTGAAATCATCAAGTGCACCTGTGACCATCTTCCACCCCTGTTTAGCTTGTCCCTCTGGAAGGCATACTAGCTGTTTTCTCCCTTTGCCAAAGAACTCTGTTAGTAAAATAAATCCTCCATTTCTATTCCTTCTATTTTCTACTGTGAATCTCTTCCCATTGTTTGTCGTTTCATTTCCCCACCCTTGTATTCTTTCTGCAAATAGAAGACCATCTACGAAACCTTTAAATCAGTCCACTACTTCTGATTCCATTATGATAGTTGCTCGTCGGTCTTCCCTAATTTTCAATAGCTTCTTCCCTCTGCTTGTTATTTCCTCCATAAGGATCTTCTTCTTCTCTAACTGAAGTATTCTTCTCCATTTTGTTGCCTGAACAAAACTCTCCATTTCTCCTGAACTTCACTGCACCTTCTTATCAAGTGTGTTCTTCAGCTACGAGGTACCATCAGTCCTCCATTAGTGGACCGGAAGACATCATCCTTCTCATTTTGGTTTCATAAACAAAGGAACTACTTTTGAAAAATAAAAACAAAAGAAGAAAATCATAGGTACAACTTATACTATACCGAATTACCTATTTAATCTCAAATACAAGGTTAAACCATTAGAACATTGGAATGAAGTTACCTTCAAATAAAACTTTTCTGTTTTTGTAATTTGTACTTGATATTGATTCTCAATTATCACAACTTGAATTTGTTGAACACCTCTGAATTGTAGATATTAACTCTTATCTGGTTTATCAACAAACATGATTGTATAGAAGTTACTAATTTGTATGATTCTCAGCTGCTTGCAGAGGCTACGAAACTAATTTGCGGTTCTGTGAAGAGTGATAATGAAATTTGGACTATGGACTACAAAAGCTCCAATGCTATTGGATCTTCTGAAACAGTAATGTTGAATGGCAGTAATATCCCCGAGTGGGCAAAGCTCCTTGAGCCTGTCAGAAAGTTACCCACAAATGTTGGAACCAGGATTAGAAAGTGTATTTATGATGCTTTGGAGAAAGACCCACCAGAATGGGCAAAGAAGATCTTGGAGCATTCAATCAGTAAGGATGTTTACAAGGGCAATGCATCAGGACCTACCAAGGTGCTTCCTTATGGTGAAATTTATATTCTTCAGTACAATTTACAAAAACTATTTCATACCAATAAATGCTGAAGTGTATATTTCATTTAGTGTGGTACTTGTTGATATATTCTCTGGCTGATTTCTGGTGCGTTTGCTTTGCATGTCATACATTGAACCTTGATTGCCAGTTGTCCTTACAACCACACATTCTGGAATTTCCCATGCATGCATTTTCCTTACAATTTATGGCTACTCTGGTTTTATTGGAACAATTCTTCTTCTTCTTCTTCAACAACAACAACAACAACAACAAAAAACTAAAAAAGGAAAAAAATTCTTAACATGCCATGTAAAAGAGACAATTTAATTGCCAGGTTCACCCTGGTGTTTCTAAAACGGTAAATACCTTGAGGGTGAATTTGATTGGGAAAAGATAAACAATATAGCATAACCTTCTAATATTTCACTAAGTTTTGTACCTTACTAGAAAATTTTGAGCATTTAGAGGCAATCTTCTTTGAGGGCTATCAATGTTCAACAGCTTGGTCCGTCAACATGGCTCTCCCTGCATGACACATTAGTTCATCCAGCATGGTTCTATTACATAGAGTCTCTGAACTAGTGTGTCATACGTTAGTTTACCTAGAATCAGATTGTACCACCTTTAATTGGTAGGATAGGTTAGGTTAAGAAGGCTCTCAAGGCTTAACAACAAGAACTGCATGTTTATCCAAAAATTGTGATAAGTTTCAAATTAGGGAAAATAGATCTTGAGTTGGAAGTTTACAATGAAAAATTTTAGGTAGGTTTAGTTTAGACTAGAGTTATAGGTGGCAACTAAATCACAAAATTACAAAAAATAATCTGCTTTGTGGAGATGTGATTCAGGATCTTATGATTTATGATATGATTCACAGTTTGAGTTGTGAATTCTTAAGGATCTATTCAAATATTGTGCCTGAATCCTTTTCTGCTAAAATATTACAATTATTGTTTGAATCCTACAATTTGTTTTGTGAATCTTTCAAATCAAATCAATGAAGACATACTTCTCTACTTCGTTATTTCTTTGTTTTGTTTAATTTTTTCAAGGGGATTTTGTTTTAATACCCTTAGTAGAATATGGTTTATTTTGGATATTTAAGACCTATTTTAAAACCATATTGAGCTTACTTTGCATTGTATGTTTGTTTTTTTTTTTTGATAAATGAATGGTAATTTATTCAAAGATAATAAAGTGATGTTACAAAACAGACTGCCCGAGGAGAGACACGAGCTAGTTCCTCTGCTCAACAACAACAAAGTATTACTTTAGGCTCAGAAAAAAAATTACAGAGCTGCCCAGAATAGAAGTTCCCTTGATACCCCTTGCTTTAGCTAACCCATCCGCTATGTCATTAACTGTTCTACCCACCCACTGAGAATTAACAATCATGTTCCTTGAAAACCACTTAACTTTTCTCATAATGTCCCTGTAGCACCAAATAACTGAATCTGGATTTTTTAACCAACCCACAACAACTTTGGAATCTCCTTCAATAAGCAAATTCTGAACTCCTAACTGATCTGCAATCTGAATACCTTGTACCGCCACTAGAAGCTCAGCTCTAATAGAGTCTCCTATACCCACAGAGCCGGAAAATAAAGCTAAGATATTGTGTCTTTATCTCTCAGCACCCCTCCTATTCTTGAAGGGCCTGGATTACCTTGGCTGGTACCATCAAAATTCAGCTTTGTCCAGCCTTCAGAAGGGGGCACCCACACTGCTGGTACCCTGCTCTTCTTTGTACTGCTCCTAGCCACAACTATCCAATTCCTCCATGTGTCATCAAAGGAGTATATTTTAAAGGATTCCAAAGATCTAAGCCAATGGATTGTCCTGGTCAAAATGCAGTCCTTTACGTTCTGAATATTTCTCTCATTCTCTTGGAAAATCCTTGCATTTCTTTCTTCCCAAATTGTCCACAGAGCAGCAGCTCTAATGCATCTCCACATTGTTTTACCAATTTTTGTGGGCCACACAAAGGAGGGGTCAAAGAGCTGATCTACAGTTGTAGCCAAATTCCACCTGCACCCAAACATGGCAAAGATCCAGCTCCAAATAGCATCAGAAAAGGAATAGGTTAAAAGTAAGTGAAAGCAATTCTCACCATTAACCCTGCAAAGTACACACCAGTTAGGAGACAAGCACATGGAAGGCCTTCTCTTCTGCAGTAGGTCTGAAGTGTTGATTTTCCTATAGAACACCTCCCAGCAGAAAATTATTATTTTAGGAGGTACAGGTGTAGACCAGATCTCCTTAGCTGGAAAACCCAATTGTTCCAAGGAAGAGCAAAGGGACTTATAAAAGGAGGCACACGTGAAGTAACCTTTTGGATTAGGGGACCAAATTCTTACATCAGATCTGAGAGGGTCCAGACAGACACTTCCAAGTAGTGACAAGAGGTCTGAAACACAAGAAAGCTCATGATCCCTCAAGCCCCGACGAAACCCAAAGTCCCAATTCAGAGAGGAAGGAGAAATAGAAGTTGGAAGAAAGTGTGAGATTGCTTTATTCTTGTAACAAGAAAGGGAATAAAGAGAAGGGAAACTGTCCTTAAGGGCAGATTTGCCCATCCAGATGTCTTCCCAAAATAAAACAGAAGAACCAGAATTGACATCATACCTGATAAAGTTGAGAAAAAAAGGGAGGATACTCTGAATTGCTTTCCAAGGAGTTGCCAAAGTGGCTCGACGTGATACACCAACATCCCATCCATTTTCCGAACTGCCATGTATACTCTCTATCACCTCATACCACAGTCTCTTCTGTTCTAAGGGCCACCTCCACAACCATTTGCCTAAGAGAGCATTAATCTTCAAAACTAAATTCCCTAACCCCAGCCCACCCTCCTCTTTCTTCCTGCATACTATTTCCCAGTTTATTAAATGATCCTTTTTATCCTCCCCTGGCTCCCAAAGAAAAATTCTCATTAATTTCTCCAACTTCTTGGCCTCCCTAACGGGAATCCTGAACATAAAGAAGTAGTATACCAGTAGATTTGCTAAGGAAGCTTTCAGTAAGGTTATTCTACCCCCTAATGAGATGTAGTTCCTTTTCCATGAGGCTAACCTTTTCTCAAACTTTTCTAAAACCGGGGCCCAAAAGCTGCTCTCTTGTGGGTTGGCTCCTAGAGGGAGACCTAAATACTGTAAGGGTCAGGAGGAAATGTGACAACCTAGACACTCAGCCACAGACTCAATAGCCCTCTCATCCAAATTCACACCCACCACACAACTCTTATCCAAGTTTATTTTCAGATTTGAAACTCTCTCAAAGTGTTTTATCAGAGACTTAAGATTCCTGACTGTTCTCCTATAACCCCCTTCAGAAAAGGTTATTAGGTCATCAGAAAACTGTAAGTGGGTCACCTTGATTCCACTTCTTCCTATCTTCCAAATCCAACCTCTCACTACTACTCCTTCCAAGTCTGCCTTAGAAATCAAACCGCTGAACACATCTGCAACTAGGGTGAAAAGGAAAGGGGAAAGGGGGTCACCTTGCCTTAATCCTCTAACAGCTAGGAAGAAATCCTTAACTACCCCATTAACCAAGACCGAAAAATGGCAAGAAGTTATGCAGCCCTTTATCCAATTACACCATCTAGCTCCAAACCCACAACACCCTAGGACCTCTAATAAAAAACTCCAATCCACCAAATCATAGGCCTTTTCTCATTAGCTATTAGGATCTGATCTGTTATTTGTCTCCCTTGCACAAATGCTCCTTGGGCTTGACTAATGATGGAGGGTAGCACTACTTTAATCCTCAAAGATAACACTTTAGCCAGGATTTTGTAAATGTTAGTCAACAAGCTGATCGGCCTAAAATCTTTAGGATTTTTTGCTTCTTTCTTCTTAGGGATTAGAGCTATGAAAGTAGCATTGACTCCCGGGCTTACTTTGTTGTTGTCCTCAAATTCCTTAAACACAGCACAAAGATCTTCTCTTACCACAATCCAACAGTCTTGATAAAAAGCCATGGTGAATCCATCTGGCCCAGGAGCTTTGGATCTGTCCATAGAAAAAACTACTTGCCTAATTTCCTCTTCTTCAAAGTTTGCATTGTATGTTTGTTAAAAAACCATTGTGTGGATTAATTGATTTTCACTCAAAATTGATTATATTGTCTCAGGCTTCTGGTTGAAACCTGAGATGATAGGATTCATGATTCAATTTTACTCACATTCTTTATGATTAATGATATGATTATTGATTGGATTGTTTTGATGAAATTTGGTTGGATGAAGCTGATAAAGACCCATGTACTGTGACCTAATATGAAGGCATTTAGAGGTGGTTTGGCACAAAAGGATGAAAATTACAAAATTGGGAAATTCTACATATTAAGCAAGCAATGAAAGAATGTATTTTGGGACAAATATTAGGTCTTTATGGATGCTGAATGGGTGCTAGTAAAGCCTTTTACATGGTCCCTGAAGGCTGATTGGTGCTAGAAATTCGCTCAAATATCAATAATGATGTTTTTACAAAACTACACATACAATAGTCTCTAGGGTCACCCAACCTCCTTAAACTAAGAAAAGTCAGAATCTAATAAATATTCAGAAATTTCCAGCTTTGACTCTTTGGCTCCTGCATCACACCCCCTCTCTTGGTAGTATGTTCAACCACTGTTGATGAGTGGGAGGACTGTGAGTTTATTTATTTATTTAGTTTGGAGGAGGGGGTTTTAATCCCCTTGAATGAAGGCTTTGCCAGTGGCAAAGACACATCTGTTGAGGATGCTGGTTCAAGTGCCTGATGGTGCTGGAGAAGGCCCCTATGTGGCTACAGAAACTATAGGAACCAGAGTTAAAATGTTGAACATAAACTTATGGCTTTGGCTCTTATTTTTTCAATGTTTGAATATCCGGTTATTTCCTGGATTTGTTTGATATCTTCTAAAATGCACTTTGTGCCATGTTCCAGTGAAAGTTTGACTTCTTTTACATGTTATAATTGTTTTTTTTTTTCTTTTCCTTTTGGATTATTGATTTCCTTACACTGAAACTGTTGTTGAACTTGGGTGTTTTTTGGTTGATTGGGTACAGAAAGCTGTTCTCTCAGTGCTGGCAGATGTGTATGGTGAAAATCTGCAGCAGAAACCTGACAAGGGAAGAAAGGGAAAGAGTATTAATGTGTCAGAGATTATTATGAAACAATGTCGTAGTGTGTTACGCCGTGCTGCTGCAGCAGATGATGAAAGAGTTTTCTGTAATTTGCTGGGAGCAACACTGTTGAGTCCTAATGATAATGAAGATGATGGTATTCTTGGATCTCCTGCCATGGTATCTCGGCCTTTGGATTTTAGAACCATTGATCTAAGGCTTGCTGCTGGGGCCTATGGTGGATCACATGAAGCTTTCCTTGAAGATGTTCATGAGGTATATTCCCTTTTCCTGTTTTCATCAAATTTATTGCTGCACAAGATTTTCTCCAGGATCTTCTTTAACCTTGCAGTTCAACCACTTGACTGAGTTTGCCATGTTGGTTGTCTTACCATTGTCTGTAAACAACCCCACCAGGTTCTTTAAGTTTGGGTTTGTCAAGCTTAGAGTTCATTGTTGGTGGCCTTACCTTACCATCTCCATTGAGTCTATTTACTGTTACAGCAAACAGCAGGCAGCTGACCACTCAGGGACTGATGAAACAGTCCAAAAACTCAAAAAAAAAGGATGCTAATTATCCACTGGAAAAGATTCCAGAAAATGAAGTAGTGCTCCAAAATCGTGAAATCACTTCAAACCTAAAGGAAAATATACTGCTAATCAAGCATTCCATAATTCATTCAGGAAAAAAAAGAAATCCAGAGTGCAGTCTAGGGTTTGAGATATCATAAACTGATTTTCTTCTAATTTTGGAGTAGAAAATCCCAACAAATCTTCATAAATCAAGTGCTATCTGCTCGTAAAATCTCCTTAATTTCCAGGATGTGTGTATATATGATTGTTGATGTCATCAGTCTGTAGAGATGACACCAGCAGGTTATCATTGGTGATGAGACAGCAGCAGGTACTGTGCTTTGATACCATGATGCTTTATATGACCATACTTGTGTGTATGTGGTGTACGAGGGTTGGCCAATGAATTCATGTGACCTTCAAACTTTTTATATTTACTAGGTCTGGAGAAAAAAAATATACACCCCTCTATGAGAATTAATGACAGATCTGTATTGAATACACAAAAATCCAATTATACCCCTATAACTCAATAGCTCAATGGACCTTATTTCAAACTTTGGAATTCCTAGTTGAAAATCCTACTTTAGCTCTGGAGTGCTAGGTTTAAACTTTGTCCACAAGCTTATTCTATACACAGACATATTGGCTGCTCTGTGAGTTAAGGAGAAGGTCCAATATGCTTTCCTCCTAACCTATCTCCTAATTGGAACTATCAATTTATATATTTTGTAGGATTTAATATCAATATAAGATTGCTATTGATGCTAAAAGTGTATGGTTTCTATTTATAATGGGAGGAAATTATTATATAGCATGGTGTTTACAATTGAGCTAGCTCATTGTTGCTCCCCTACAACTCCTGATAGGCTCCTGATGCTAAATAGTGATGTGATAAACTATTTGATAGGTTGGTCTTGGTCATGGACTAATGGGAGATTTTTTATAGATATTTCTGTATCCTTTATTTAAAAAGATTCTGGGGGTAGATTTCTGTGATTTTAGCTATTTTTCACAAGGTTGATGTTTGAATATGGCTTGTGGTTGTTTATTTTGATCTTGAGCTGAAAAGTGGATTTGTGACCTGATATGGCAGGTTTTGCATAATATACGCACTGCTTATGGGGACCGCCCTGATTTGATGCAGTTGGCTGAAGCATTATCCCGAAATTTTGAATCATTGTATAAACAGGAGGTCTGTAACTTATAGATTTTCTTCTCTTTTACTGCTTATACAACGAAATTCAGTACTAAGCCACTAACCGTCATGTTATGATATTTCATGTCATCTTGCTTTATCTCTCCATCAGTCATCCATGAATAGAAATTTAGAATAGCACACCCATTCATTGTGCAAGTTTTAGCTCTCATCTTACAACAGTTCATCTGTCTCAAATGAGTTACAAATCTATTAAAGAAATTAAATAATTCTTCATCTTGAGAAGGGTGACCATTAACATATCAAGAAATTTCACCAATTATATTGAGGTATACTGTACATACATATGTACGAAAATGCAGTCTTACTATTTGGTTGGCTTATTACTTGGTGGAGTGGATTATGTGGTTTCCTTTGTCTGGCCCATGGACATACATCACTTAACTTCATTGGTCCATTCACAATCTTGTCAGTTCTATTTTCACTGGTCTGCTTTTAGTTGAATATAGTAGCAAATTTTAAAGCATTTAACCATTTTTTTCACCTATGAATCAAAGGATATTTATGTAAACCAGGATTTGTCCTTGTCTCCATATATCAATGTTGTTCCATCTAGTTTTACTCATAACCTCAAATCGTTGTCTATATCTGTGTGTGTCATTTCATTATTTGCTTACTTGTGAGTAACCATGGACTTCTCTATATGATACAGGTTCTCTCCCTTGTCCAGAAATGTGCAGAAATTGCAAATGCAGAAGGTTTAAGTACAGAAGGAAAGAAAGAATTGGATGATATTCTTGTGTCTGCAAGTGAGATTCCTAAAGCGCCTTGGGATGAGGGTGTATGTAAAGTATGTGGCATTGATAAAGATGATGACAGTGTCTTGTTATGTGACACTTGCGATTCAGAGTACCATACTTATTGTCTGAACCCTCCACTTGTAAGGATTCCTGAAGGAAACTGGTATTGTCCTTCTTGTCTTGCTAGTCAATGTAAGACCCAAGATTCATCACAACGTGCCCAGGCAACCAGCCAGCAACGATGGAAGAGGTATCAGGGAGAGGATACTCCCCTTTTCTCAGATACGCTGATTCATTTAGCAGATTTGATGGAAGAAAAAGAGTACTGGGACCTCAGTGTGGAGGAGGTTTGTCCTTAGTAACCTTATGCTTGGTGCATTTTACATTATGATGTTGATCTTTTTGAAGTTTCTCTTGTCCTTTTCAGGCTTATCTTATCCATGTCTCTTTGGTGCATATGCCCACTACTTTAGTGCCAAGATATGTTACATCATTTTTATGCACTGTGTCAAATGTAGGACCACACTGTTGTCTTCTTTTCATGCAAATCTAGTGATGTTATAATGCTCTCAGATCGTATTATGGTCATAATTGTTATTCTGTTCCCACCATCTTACTATTAAAACATCTTGCCCTGGCATAGATATCTCTGTTACAATGGCTTGAAAATTCCCTCTATTTCATTTTGGTCTTGTCCATATACATGATCGATATCCTTTGTATCTTTACCATTTTTTTATAGGTCTTTGTAGCTTTATTTGTAGCTGATGATCCAGCAGTAATGCAGGCAGGCATAATTCCCAACGAAAGTGTTGCCTGCAGATCACAGTTGCAAGAAAACCTGGGGGGAAGGGGTGACAATGGTTCCAATAGAAGGGGGATTCCACCTCCATGCACAGACTCCAAGAGTTTTTTTAAGAAACTGCTTCATTCCTCCATTGGTTCACTAACTTCAAAATCAGAGAGAATGCAACTATTTGGAGAGGGGTTCTCTTCACAAAGAAACCTTAGCCCTAGCTTGCTACTCAAGCAACCTAATAAGATGAAGAAGCTCTAAGCAAAGTAGAAATGCACAAAATATCTCACCTTCTTGCTGAAATTCATTAGCTGTCATCCCTGCTGAACTGCACCTTTTGATGGATTCCCCAGGAAATCAATCAAACTGCTGATGTTTTAGCTTGGGAAGGGATTTTTTTTGTATAGTGCTAACACTTTACCATCTTAGTTGATCCAGGCCTTTCTTTTTTGTTTTCCTGGCCTATTTGTACATCTGTTATGTACCCCCCCCCCCCCTTGAATAAAGTTATCTTTCTCTTAAAAAAAAAAAAAAGAAATGCACAAAATATCTCGTGATCATCTTCTTGAATATTCTTTCATTGTCTTTCAAGGTTCTTGTAGCATTGGGCTAAAAAATTTCCTGAGAAGGTTCATTGGCCTTAAAGCATTGGGATTTGCCCCAAGAGGTCTAGGCCGCTAGAGAGATTATTGGACCTGCCTAGGCTGAACTGAACATTATTCTTCCCTGACACCCTTTTCTAAGGTTGTCTTGTTGATGGAACTGGTGTACCTTTTTCAGGGCCAAATTCTTTTTTTTTTCCAATTTTTTCTCTTTCATTTTTCTTTTGCTTGTTTTCCCCTTCACAATAACTCCCCCCCTCCCTTTTTTTCACATTACTTTGTTGAATTTTTAACTTTTTTTTCTTTTTCTGTAAGTGATGCATTGGGAGGAGAAGGATGATCCAAAAATAGTGTGTATAGGATCTTTCTTGTCTTAGTGATTGCCAACTTATTTTTTACTTATAATGGTGAAGTATGGGACAGGGAACTCAAACTGGGAGCCGGGTGAATCCAATCTACCTTATGGATGGGCAGTGTGGAGGGGTATACAGAAATCAGCAAGGTATTTAAGATGGAAGTAGATGGGTCAAGAATTAGTTTTTGGCAAGAGGTGTGGTGTGGAAGTTGCCCTCTCAAGGATAGATTCCCAACATTATTTGAAATTGCTCTCAATAAGGAATGTTTGGTCTCAGAGATGTTCTCACAGGAGGGAGGGGTAAGATGTTGGTGCCCACTTTTAGAAGGAATCCAAATGATTGGGAAATTGTAGCTGGCAGATACTCTAGCAAAACAGGGAGTTGATAGACCTAGTCTATTTTGGGCTAAATTGTAGCGGTCTGTATCACAACAGTGGGGTGATTGATCTACATAATTTGGCCTTATCTGTATATCGTAAAACTCTGGAGTGCAGAGTAAATAAAGAAACTGTAATCTGTTTTCAATTTAATAAAAAGCTAAATTCTCTTTTGCTGATAAAAAAAAAAAAGATCAGGAAATTGAGCAGTGGGAGGAACTGATGCAAAACTTAAGTACAGTCAGATTGGACAGTGCAAGAAGTGATAAAAGAATTTGGGTTGGGGAGAAATCTGGAATTTTCACAGTCAAATCCTTTTATAACAGAGTTTGCAATGATAAGGCAAATTTTCCTGAAAACAGGGTCCTGAGATCTGCAGCTCCCCTCAAAGTTTCTATATGTAGGTGGCGGTTTTGGGGAAGTGCTTAACATCTGATAACTTATCAAATAGAGGGTTGGTGGTGGAACCTAGTAGATGTGTGGTGTGTGGTGAAAACTCTGAGTGGGTAGAGCATCTTTTCATGCACTGCAGTTTTGCATGGGAGATATAGATGAAATCTTTGAGGGTGTTTGGAGTAACAGCTCTGTTTCCCAAGAGACCTGTTGGTATTACTATGGACTTGAGATGCGTGTGGTTTATTGAGGAAAGGAAAGGTTTTCCAGCAGTTACAGGAGGCTTTTTGAAATAGGAGGCTTTTTGAAAACAAGTTCAGTACAGTAGTTACAGTTTTAAAAGGTAGCTGGGGAAGGATATACTCATGGGCGGTGGCACAAAGTTATTCAAGAATATTACCTTATAGCTCTTTTATTTATTTAATCTTTTTTTGTATGAAATTAGTCAAAGTGGAATTTGGGTTGTACAAAGAAAATACTTGCCTTGTCCAGTACCTAATTGTGTAAGGCTTTGTACATGTTCTGATTATATAATGAAATACTTTACCTTTCTCTCACAAAAAAAAAAAAAAGAAAAACTTATTTTTTACTTGTAATGTCAAGTTTAATGTTCCTTTATGGCTTTCTTTATCTTGGGTGCAGAGGATCTTCTTGCTAAAGTTTTTATGTGATGAGGTGCTGAACTCAGCTGTTATTCGTGAACACCTTGAGCAGTGTGCTGATGTATCAGTAGATTTGCAGCAGAAATTACGATCTCTTGCCATAGAATGGAGAAACCTGAAATTAAGAGAAGAAATTCTGGTTGCCAAAGCTGTAAATGAAAACACGACCATGTTTGATGGAGTAAGAGAACCTGGAATAGAAGGGATGGATACTGTACTTGCAAACTATGGTCAACGGATTGGCAAATTGAATGCTTGGTGTAACAGATCCAACTGCAATACTTCTTTCTCTGGTAATTTGTTTCAGCTAGAAGATGGTTCTGAGGGGAGTGGACCAAATGATCTCAATAAACCCCCTGGTTGGTTTGATTCAAAATGCATTACAAAGAAAAATGACAATAGTATTAGAACTACAAGCATGAAGCCTAGAGATATTGAAAATCACATGAAAGATGCTCTCCCTGTTATTAATAACAGTCTAATTCCTGGAAATCCTTTTTCCTGTGTGGTTTCCACCAAAAGAGATGAATCTGACCTGCAAAATGAGCAGCCACTGTCAACTCCTCAGCAACTAGAAATCAATAACTTGGATAAAACAAATGATATTCAAGGTGATATGAACAGAAAGTGTGAGTTGAGTACTGAAAGGAATGGTTCTATTCTGCCTGTTCTTGATGTTCTACAACGACCTCGTTTTTCATCTGATACTAGGAGAAGCTATTTGACTGAACATTATCCTATGCATTTGAACTCAGATTCTATATTCCCTGGACATCACCGTGGTGTCCAACCTGATGTTGAAGAATCACAAACCTACAATCTTGAGGTGAACTCTCTGAAGAACGAAATTTCGCTTTTACAGGATTCCATTGCCAGTGTAGAATCACAGCTTATGGAGGTATCTTTGCGGAGGGATCTTTTGGGTAGGGACTCTGCCGGACGACTCTACTGGGTTTTAGCCAAGCCTGGACAACGTCCTTGGTTGGCTGTTGATGGGAGTGCTACTGCACAACAAACACAAAGAACTGTGGAAGAGCACCCGGATCTGTTTGCAAATAATTCAATTTTGAGGTGTTCTCTTCCATTTCACAGAGGTGTCAATAGTTCAAATTCAAATGCAAATGAATATGATGTTTGTTTTCGGCATTCTTCGTCTTCTTGGGTTTCCTATGAATCTGATGCTGAAATTCAAGAACTTATTGGGTGGTTAAAAGCCAGTGATCCAAGAGAAAGAGAGCTGAAAGAATCCATTATACAATGGAAGAGATCAAGACCTCATGGCTCCCAACAGTCTAGAAATCCTGTACAGGATGAGATTCATTTGACCTCATCAAAGTCCTTGGATTGTGAAAAAGTGGTGATTACTGATTGTCTTATCACTAGGGCTGCTAACATACTGGAGAAGAAGTATGGTCCTTGCTTGGAGCTAGAAACTTGTGACATGCCCAAGAAGCGTGGGAGGAGAGCGAAAGTAGCTTATGAGGAGAGAATGTACAGATGTGAGTGCCTTGAACCTGTATGGCCATCTAGACATCATTGCCTTCTGTGCCACCAGACCTTTTTCACTGTTGTGGAACTTGAAGTGCATAATGATGGAAAGTGCAGCTCAGGATCATTCGCCCATGCTAGCAATAAGGAAAATGATGATCTCTATAAACGGAAGGGGACACGTCAGGAGTGCAATGAGGAAGTAGACATATCTGAGCTATCAAAGAGTAGGAAGTTTGAAATCAATTCTAGGTTGATTAAATTTGACAAGGGGGTAGCATGCCCATATAATATCGATGAAATCAGTAGTAAGTTTGTCACTAGAAATTCTAACAAGGATCTGGTGCAAGAAATAGGACTTATTGGTTCAAATGGGGTTCCTTTGTTAGTCTCATCAACTTCTCCTTATGTTAGTGATCCTACATTAATGTTAGTCCCTATCCAAAAAGATGAAGCTGATCCAGGTGCCAAGCCTGCAGTAAAACGGCTAGTGTTTTCACAAGAGAATGGCATTGCAGACAATGTGAACCATAACGATGGTGTATACGATCTTCCCAAAGGTTTTGCTGCCACTGGCATCAGTGAGTCACTAAAAACTGTAGGACCCACATATGAATGTATGAATCATAGAGATTCTCTATCTTGTTTAGATAATAGAACTGCAGACCTGGAGGTTGGTCACTGCTGCATGGTTCCTGAGTCTTCATTGAGACCATTGGTGGGAAAAGTTTCTCAAATTTTAAGGCGCCTCAAAATTAACTTACTTGACATGGATGCTGCTCTTCCCGAAGAGGCCCTGAGACCATCAAAAGGGCAATCAGCAAAGAGATGTGCCTGGCGTGCATATGTTAAGTCTGCAGAGTCCATATTTGAGGTAAATTGAATTCTTTCCTTTATTTGGTATTCCATCATTTATTATGCAACTGGAATTTAAATTGCTCATCAGATTTTAGACATATTTGCTATTTTCAATTTTTGATCTGTAACTAAAATGGCCTATCCATCCAACGTTACTCTGTTACTCTGCCTGCACATTTACTAAGGAAAGTAGTTGGTGTTGACGAGAAATGATGACTAAAATGTATGTATGCATAGCAATATTTATATATGAGGGTAGTATTCGAGATGGAATCCACCTCAGTACATCCATACATGTAACGTGGTCAGACATGGCTCACATTCATGTAGACGGGGCATGACATTCAGTGGGTCCACCCTAGGGACACAGCTAGATCGTGCATCAACTCAATTGAGTTGATGGATGCAAGAATCCAAGCTTCTCTTGCACACCATTTACCACTTACATCTTATCATCCATAGAATGTGATTTTCCAGGTTTACTTATCACTATGTATGTGCTAGGTGAGACCCATTGGACAATTATTTGTTATTCATTTTTCTTCTCTTCTTAGTTTCTCAAGAGTTGAATGAAGTTTGAACAAAATATTGATTTATTCTTGCAGATGGTTCAAGCAACTATCATATTCGAGGACATGATTAAGACAGAGTACTTGAAGAATGATTGGTGGTATTGGTCATCCCTATCTGCTGCAGCCAAGACCCCTACTGTTACCTCCCTTGCTCTTCGACTATACACACTGGACTCCACCATTGTTTATCAGAAGGTTCTACCCACTTTGGACCCAATAGACAATCCAAAGCCAAACAACAAACCAGGCAAGAAAAGGAAGGATACAGAGGGTTGATCTTGAAAAGCATGCATGTCTTGTTATCTGAGGACTCGAACCAAATCTAATATAATCCTCTGTGGCAATGTGAGGTGGCAGCAGGACGACCTTATACAATGTGAAGGAAACTTCCAACTTCATTGTGGTTTGTGGGTCCAAGGATCATTGAGGATAAAGATGGAAATTTGGGGAAAGTTACTCACACTGTTGCCTCCTTTTTGTATATATAAAGCGTTCCTAACAGGCTAACACACTAACATGGATGTTGGATCAGGAAGAATTCGTTGAAGTGGGCTTCTATGGAGGTTTGAAGAAGCATTTTGAATGAACTGCAACAGCAGTAATTGGGACGTATTATTCCGAGGGAGGATGATGAGACCACCCCCTAAGAGCCAGATCAACATCCACATACAAAGGGAACCAGTGTATAAAAAAAAAAAAAAAAAGGAAAAGAAAAATGAAGATTAGCAGATGTAATTAATATATTTCATTCTTTTTAATATGCTTTCTTCTCACCTCTTGTTTTTGTTCATGCTCTTTTCTCCGCTTTATATGTCCCTGACGAGTAGTGTTTTTCCCAAGAATGAAAATTGGTGGAGGCAGCTATTATGCATCATCCTGTTCCTGTATTTGTTGCCAGCAAAAAGGCTTGCAGGTTCAATTGGTTAAGTAAATTCTGCGTATTGTTTGGAACTTACCTTGCTTTTTTCACCAACCTCTTCTAGTTCTAATTGATTTTTCCGTCCACTATTTACCCTAATAGCAAGAGTTCTATTTCTTTTCTAATTTCTTGCCCCTTTTTTGGTGGACCTCAGCAAGTTGTCTATCATTTGGTTCTCCATCCACATTCATATTCTCCACTTAGAGGTGAAGTCCTTGAAGACAGAAACAAATGTTTGAAGATTTCTGTTCTAATTTCATTGAGAAGATCTGTACAAATATATACAACTTATAAGAATCAATATAGGAGCTATTCTAGGAAATAACCCATTAAATAAGAAAATAAATAACTAAAAAAAAGGGTAAAGATTCTGACTCAGATTCCACAAGGAATAATCCTCGTCATCCCTTTCCAACACTCCCCCTCAAGCTGGTGAATGTATATCAATCATTCTCAGTTTGAATACATTTGTCTCAAACTCGACCCTAAGTAATGGTTTAGTGAGGATGTCTACTTCCTGTGATCCAGATGGCACATAGGATAGACAAATTTTTCCACTTTCGATCTCTAATTTGATGAAATTTCTGTCAATGTGAACATACTTCATTCAATCATGTTGAATAGGGTTGTGTACAATTGCTATTGCTGACTTATTGTTACTATACAATTTCATTGGACTATCAAGTGGAACATTTAAGTCTGACAGTAGTCGTTCAAGCCATATTAACTCACAAATCCCTTGTGCAATTGCCCTGTATTTTGCTTCTGCATTACTTTTGGACACAACAGTTTGTTTCTTACTTCGCTATGTAACAACATTCCCCCAAACCTTTGTACAATATCCTGTAGTAGACTTACTGTCATCAACCGAACCAGCCCAATTAGCATTTGCAAATCCCTCAACTAACCGGTTATCAATTTTCTTGAACAATATACCCTTGCTAGGAGTTCCTTTCAAATATCTAAGGATCTGATCAACAGCACACTGATGTCTCTCGGTTGGAGCATGCATAAACTGACTAACTATGCTAACACTATAGGCAATATCGGGCCTAGTAAGTGATAGATAGATTAGTTTTCCCACAAGACATTGATATCTCTCTTTGTTAGCTGGAGGATCATTCTTAGAGATCTTATGCTTCCAATTCTTCTCTAGTGGAGTGCTAGCTGGACGACAACCAAGCTTCTCGGTTTTCTTCAATAGATTTAAGATGCATTTTCTTTGAGAAATGAAAATATCAGTTTTGCTTCTAACAATTTCCATCCTAAGGAAATACTGAAGTTTTCCGAGATCCTTAACTTTGAACTCAGATTGTAGTAGGCCCTTGAGATTCGTAATCTCATCATTGTCATCACCAGTGATTACCATATCATCAACATACACAATCAATATTGATTTTTTTCCATCCCTTGATTGTTTTATGAAAAGGGTTTGATCTGTTTGTCCTTGTGTGTATCCAAATCTTTTCATAACTATGCTGAATCGAGTGAACTATGCAACATCCATTTGGTGCAATTCCCAATCCAAGTTGGCTGCCATAGACAAGAGAACCCGTATAGAGTTCAATTTTGCAACTGGTGCAAAAGTTTCTTCGTAGTCAAGCCCGTATGTTTGCTTATACCCTTGAGCAACCAAACGCGCCTTGTATCTCTCTATTTTCCCTTCCAAGCCTACTTTCACCGTAAAAATCTACTTACAGCCCACTAACTTCTTCCCTTCATGCATGTTTACAATTTCCCATGTATTATTGTCATTTAGTGCCTTCATCTCTTTCAAAACAGCAGCATTCCATTTTGAATCTCTTAAGGCATCATATATATTTGCAGGAATTGTTATATTATCAAGTTGAGATACAAATGCCCTATGAGTGTTAGATAAACGGCAATATGACAAATGATTTGAAATCGGATGTTGAGTACAAGATCTTACCCCCTTTCTTATAGCAATGGGAAGATTCAGATCATCAATTGTAACAACACCTCTTTGTGAATCTTATGGTGAATCCGCCATAGGTTTCGATGATTGGTTTTGCTGAATAACACGGGGCCTCCTTGAGTAAACATTTAGTTCACTTTGTTGTTGGACTAACCATGCCTGTTAGTCAAGTTACTGTTATCTCACTGACATGGTGAGCTTTGGAGGTTTCTAAAAGTTATGATGAGTTTAAGAGAATTCATAAAAAGTGATGGTGGATTTTGAACAATTACCCTTTAACAATTGTATTTATTCTGGATAAATCTCTTAAACTACCTTTATTGTTCACGAAATTTACAAACTGTACCTGTTTACATATTGTCTTAAACTACCATTTAAGTTTTTTGAAAATTGTCATCATCGTGACGAAAATATTAATTTTACGTTTTTACCCTTCCCTTAAGTCTCACACAACGAAGAGGAGAAGGGGGCGGAGGAAGAAATCACCGCCGGTCCACTTCAACGGTAATCGACTGTCCTTGTTTACTTTTTCCTCATAACTTCATGGATTGGGAAATTGGAATTGACGAGGATATACATTTGTTCAAACATTGTAGGTGCAGCTTACTTTTAAAGAGCCTAGAACCGGTGTTACCATTGTTAAGCTAACCCAGATGGACTTACCAGAGGAGGATAGGTTGGGTTGCTGCGGTTCTTTCTGATCTGTTATTTATATTCTTCTGGTTTTGCGGCATTTTTTAATTATTTTTCTTTATTGATTATTATTGTTTGCAAGTTACGATGCGGATATGGCAATGCTACAGTTGTTGAAAACCTCGAGATAGGTTGGTGGGAGCTCATCTTCTACAAGATACGAGCAGTTTTTTGGTTTCAGACGTTGAAACTTTATCACATAAATAGGTTGTTTCAGTAGAAAATTTCACAACCATTTATCTTGTTTCAAGCCTTTCCATGATTTTAACATAAAGGCTGTATGGGTAGTGGAGCCATTGATTTGGTGGTTCATGTTCGTTGAAATCTTCAATGCCCCTTTAATTCGAACAAAAAAAAAAGAATAGTAGAGAGATAAATGGGAGAGCAGAACATGGCCAATCGAACATTTTGAAGGCATGTAATCTCTTTCCCTGTCAAGTAGATCTGCCAAGATCCCGGGCTAGTCATCGCCACCACTTGGTTCGCCGTCATATCTCTCTGCCAAGACAAATACGACACCACTCCGCCGACTTGGTTTCTCCTGCAACTCCGCTGCCCACTCTTTTCCCCTGTCTTCCAACATTTGCACACCGTGTCTCCTGCAATTCCCCTGTCCGTCCACTCTTCTCTCCCGTCTAAACCACTGAAGCTTCCCATTGCTCCTTCCCTTGCCCTCTTTTTTTTATATATTTTTTTTTGTTGGGTTTGGGTGGAAGCCATGCTGGTGGAGCATGAGTTCTTCGAGTTAGGATCAATTCGATGACGACATCTATGCTTATCGAAGATTGCGTAAAGACAATCTAGTCTGTCTTGTAAGGTACAAGGTAACCCGGCTCGTCGCCTGCACCGAGCAGCACCGAGCAAAACAGCAGTGGACGCCATCATTTTCACTGTCAAGAAGATGATGAACAGAGATGAAGATGGAGGAAGGAGAAGCAGAGGAAGAAGTAGAAAGAAAAGAAGAAGAGGAGGAAAGAGAGAGGAAAGAGGAGGGGAAGGGACGTGGAAGAAGATGGAGGGGGTCGATGCCGGTTTTCCGCCGCTATGTCGAGAGTTGGAAGAGACGATTAACAATGTTTTTCTCTATCCCTCTTGCCCCTATTTCATCACCGCCACTTCGACTGGCCCTGTTCTTCAATAGATCTGGGACTTGTTCTTTCTCGCTGAATGCATCAGAAGCAGCTGACCGCGATAGAAGTAGGTGGCCATTGCAGAAGGGATAAGGGTAATATTGAGTTTAAAAAATTTTAAACGTCACGTGTCACATGTGTATGGATTTTGATAGAAAATTAACAATGTTAACGGCTGGGGTAGAGCTAATCAATTTAATTGTCAGAAAACTTATGAGTACTATAAGATAATAATTAAATGGTAAGGTACAGTTTGTTAATTTCATAACAAATACAAACCTTTTATAATAAATAAATAGAATTTATTGGGGAGACTGATGCTTCAGCTAGGGTCAGAATTTTTAGACCCAAAGTACAATTGGGGAAAGTGTGAGGTCGGAATTGACGTCAATTCACCGGCGGGCAGTGATGTATAGTGGGGTGTTAACATTTTGAATATTTATAAGTTTGCAACGGATCTCAGAAATCTATACCGGGCTTGTCCACACTTTTGTGAATTTATTAATGAATTACTCAAACACGACAAGAGCTTGTGGTCATACAACTTAGAAGAAGATGAGAATATAGCCTTGGTTTTCATTCCTGATGTAATCGTTTCTGGTCACGTACAATTTTTTGTGATGTATAAAATTTTTTGGCTAAGTACCTTGTTATTTGACCTGGTGGTGACGTGCCTTGGTGATAAGCTACTTGGTGGCGAACTCCCTGGGGGAGAACTGCTTGGTGACGAACTGCTTGGTGGCGAACTGCCCGGTGGCGAGCTCTTTGGTGGAGAGCTGCTTGGTGATGAACTGCCGGGTGGCGAACTGCCTGGTGGTGAACTCCCTGGTGGCGAACTGCCTGGGGGCGAACTGCCTGGTGGCGAACTCCCTGGTGGCGAACTCCCTGGTGGCGAACTGCCTGGGGGCGAACTGCCTGGTGGCGAACTGCCTAGTGGTGAACTCCCTGGTGGCGAACTGCCTAGTGGCGAACTGCCTGGTGGTGAACTCCCTGGTGGCAAACTGCCTGGTGGCGAACTCCCTCGTTATTTGACTTGCTCTTAGGCGGCCTGCAACTCAGAGAATGGTGGAGCTCCCTGGTGCAGCGCAACCCGATTACCCTCTGCGTGAGGTGATTTCCTCTCCTTTGTAGGCAGCAGTAGATGAGAGACCTACAAGAACTGAATTAGAGGACCCGAGGGTATTTTCCCGGCGGGGGCTCTCCGATGCCTAAGTTAGCATTCTGATTACAGAGAGCTTGGAGATAAGTGAGAGAGCTAGAGGGCAGGGGTAACCATCCCATTTCCCCCCACCCCCCCTCCCCTTTGGGGGGTGAGGTCTTTATATACCGGAGTCCTCGCGGGTTAGGTGGGTGAAAAGCCTCCAAACGGTAAGACTTGTCACATCTCGTCAGAACCGGGGTGCGGTGGTGAACTCCTCGAGGTCGTCAGGCTGGCGCTTGTGTCAGGCGGCCAGGTCGGCGCCTGGGCTAGGTTGTCAGGGCGGCGCCTGGGCCAGGTTGTCAGGGCAGCGCCTGTGTCAGTCGGCGGGTCGGTGTCTAGGCCAGGTCGTCAGTCGGCGCCTGCGTCAGTCGGCGGGTCGGTGTCTGGGCCAGGTTGTCAGGCAGGAGGTCTTCCTGCGATACGCCAAACTACTCCTGTACCGAGCTACCCTATAAGGGGCGAGCTGCCCGGAGGAGCTATGCCGAGCTGTTTGTGACGAGCTCTGCCGAGCTGCCTGGCTCCTTGGTGGCGAACTCCTTGGAGAGCAGCCTAGCTCTTTGGCGAGCTCTTTGGTGAGCTACCGAGCTCCTTGGCAAGCTCCTTGGTGGGCTACCAAGATCGCGGGGTACGCTGCTATGGTTCATTGGTGGGCGGCTAGGTCGGCCAGGTCAGATCATGCGCCAGGCCGATTCAGGTCGGCCAGGTCGCATAGGCTGCGCCAGGTCGCGCGCAGGCCGCCTGTAGCCCGCGTGCAGGTCGAGCCAGGCCGGCCAGACCGGTGCTCGGGTGGGATACCAACTTGGTAAGTTGTTGCCTGGGTGTTTGCCTAGTTGTCGCGAGGTGCTACGTGTCGCAATTTCACTGGAGGGCCAAATCTGCCCTCATCAATTGCCCCCCACTCCCGAGCTGAGAGTAACTCAGCGAAGGGAGTAGGTTTCTTTTGGCCCGTAAGTCGACGAGCTAGTAAGTGTTGATCCATTTCCTTAGGCTTTGGGAGCTGCCTGTATGTGGCGAGCTGCCAGTAAGGCGAGGGGGTCTCCGCCATTTCAGTGGTGTAGCCCTTAGGCTTTGGGGCAACTTATAGTTCACCTTTGCTGATTTTGTTCCTGCTGAGGAAGCGATTGGATATTTAGCAATAGTGTGGCCCGTAGGCTTTGGGAGTGACTCGTAGTCTACTCTTCTTTGACTTTTGCTCGTGTTGGAGAGGCGATCGGGCCTTAAGCAGTAATGTGGCCCGTATGCTTTGGGAGTGACTCGTAGTCTACTCTTTTTTGACTTTCCCGTGCCGGAGAGGCGACCGGGTCTTAAGCAGTAATGTGGCCCGTAGGCGTTTGGGAGTGACTCGTAGTCTACTCTTTTTTGACTTTGCCCGTGCCGGAGAGGCGACCGGGTCTTATGCAGTAATGTGGCCCGTAGGCTTTTGGGAGTGATTCGTAGTCTACTCTTTTTTGATTTTGCCTGTGCTGGAGAGGCGACCGGGTCTTAAGCAGTAATGTGGCCCGTAGGCTTTTGGGAGTGACTCGTAGTCTACTCTTTTTTGACTTTGCCTGTGCCGGAGAGGCGACCGGGTCTTAAGCAGTAATGTGGCCCGTATGCTTTTGGGAGTGACTCATAGTCTACTCTTTTTTTACTTTGCCCGTGCCGGAGAGGCGACCGGGTCTTTAAGCAGTAATGTGGCCCGTAGGCTTTGCTTGTGAGGTGTCGAGCTATGATTGTGCTGCATCAGCTTCGTAATGCTGGTCACCCATTCCTACAAGAAGCTACTAGGAGCTCGACCTTTGGGGGCAGCACTACTAACTTTAGGTCGCCAGCTCACACGGGAGCCTTGGAAGGCTCGACCGGTAAGGGCGCCTATGTAGTCTGTTGGCCGTCAACTCCCGCGGAAGCCATGAAGAGCTCATCTTTGTAGGGGGGACCTCGCGGAGAGGACTGATGAGGCATTATCTAAATTGAAAGTAAGGTTGGTAGAGCTACTTAGTCTGTTAGCTCCTTGCAGTCTTTGAGTTCATAAAAAATGTAAACTATAAAGCGATAGCTTTAATTTCTAAAAAGTGAGGACTTAGGTTTCGTAAGATGAGAACTTAGTTTTTGTAGGATGAGAGCTTAGCTTTTTGTAGCGTTTTCCCACAGACGGCGCCAATTGATGTAACCGTTTCTGGTCATGTACGATTTTTTGTGATGTATAAAATTTTTTGGCTAAGTACCTCGTTATTTGACCCGGTGGTGACGTGCCTTGGTGATGAGCTACTTGGTGGCGAACTCCCTGGGGGAGAATTGCTTGGTGGCGAACTCCCTGGGGGAGAACTGCTTGGTGGCGAACTGCCCGGTGGCGAGCTCCCTAGTGAAGAGCTGCTTGGTGACGAACTGCCGAGTGGCGAACTGCCTGGTGGTGCTCCCTGGTGGCGAACTGCCTGGTGGCGAACTCCCTGGTGGCATACTGCCTGGGGGCGAACTGCCTGGTGGCGAACTGCCCGGGGGCGAACTGCCTGGTGGCGAACTGCCTAGTGGTGAACTCCCTGGTGGCGAACTGCCTAGTGGCGAACTGCCTGGTGGTGAACTCCCTGGTGGCAAACTGGTTGGTGGCGAACTCCCTGGTGGCGAACTGCCTGGTGGCGAACTCCCTCGTTATTTGACTTGCTCTTAGGCGGCCTGCAACTCAGAGAATGGTGGAGCTCCCTGGTGCAGCGCAACCCGACTACCCTCTGTGTGAGGTGATTTCCTCTCCTTTGTAGGTGGCGGGAGATGAGGGACCTGCAAGAATCAGAGGACCCGGGGGTATTTTCCCGGTGGGGGCTCTCCGATGCCTAAGTTAGCATTCTGATTACAGAGAGCTTGGAGAGAAGTGAGAGAGCTAGAGGGTAGGGGTTACCATCCCATTTCCCCCGTCCCCTTTGGGGGGTGAGGTCTTTATATACCGGAGTCCTCGCGGGTTAGGTGGGTGAAAAGCTTCCAAACGGTAAGACTCGTCACATCTCGCCAGAACCGGGGTGCGGTGGTGAACTCCTCGAGGTCGTCAGGCTGGCGCTTGTGTCAGGCGGCCAGGTTGTCAGGGCGGTGCCTGCGTCAGTCGACAGGTCGATGTCTAGGCTAGGTTGTCCGGTCGGCGCCTGTGTCAGTCGGCGGGTCGGTGTCTAGGTCAGGTTGTCAGGTCGACGCCTGCGTCAGTCGGCGGGTCGGTGTCTGGGCCAAGTTGTCCGGTCGGCGCCTGTGTCAGTCGGCGGGTCGGTGTCTAGGCCAGGTCGTCAGGTCGACGCCTGCGTCAGTCGGCGGGTCAGTGTCTGGGCCAGGTTGTCAGGCAGGAGGTCTTCCTACGATACACCAAACTACTCCTGTACCGAGCTACCCTACAAGGGGCGAGCTGCCCGGAGGAGCTATGCCGAGCTGTTTGTGACGAGCTTTGCCGAGCTACCTGGCTCCTTGGAGAGCAGCCTAGCTCTTTGGCGAGTTCTTTGGTGAGCTACCGAGTTCCTTGGCGAGCTCCTTGGTGGGCTACCAAGATCGCGGGGTACGCCACTATGGTTCATCGGTGGGCGTCTTATGGGCGGCTAGGTCGACCAGGTCAGATCATGCGCCAGGTCGATCCAGGTCGGCCAGGTCGCACAGGCCGCGCCAGGTCGCGCGCAGGCCGCCCGTAGCCTGCATGCAGGTCGCGCCAGGCCGGCCAGACCGGTGCCCAGGTGGGATACCAACTTAGTAAGTTATTGCCTGGGTGTTTGCCTAATTGTTGTGAGGTGCTACGTGTCGCAATTTCACTGGAGGGCCAAATCTACCCTCATCAACTCCCCTTGTACAAATCACATTAGGCCTAAAATAATTGTTGCTTGTTCATCACTTGTTTGGCCAAGCGTCTACCAAATTGTTAGCTGAACTTTGGACCCACTGAATTACCGATTACATGTCCTTTGAAAACCATTTAAAGGCCTAAAGTGTTTGATTTTGTTTCTATAACTCTACAAAGCTGCGTTACTTCCTTTCACAACACCCGGAGCCCCTTTAATTACCAATTATTCAATACCCATCTCCTTAGCTTATTATACTCTAGTAACTACTTGTTTAATTACCAATTATTCAACACCCATCTCCTTAGCTTACCATACTCTAGTAACTACTCGAGTCTCCTTCGCTTATTGGACCTCAAAACATTGCACGTATGAGTCTATTCTCATCTCTTATCACTCCCCTTACCCTATAAGGCCTTTGGATTACCACTACTACTACCGTAAAAATCCGTTTCCATTAATCCATTCTCTAGTGATTTCCACTCCCTCCTTGTATTTTGTTTTTTTTTTTTTTGTTGTCGAGGCTGCAATTGTTGCGTAATTTTTAAGAATGTCATTCATTATGAAATCAATTTGTTGTTTTCATCTTATGTGCTTGTCAATACTTGATTTTTGAATAGTTTGCTGCTTAAACCTCCAATTCACCCCGAACATCTGATCAAACCCTTCCGATCATTTTGAAACACCCAAAAACCCCAAAATCACAACTTTCAGCCCTATAGCCCTCAGATTCACCGTTAAATATGCCCGATACCAATTTGATGGCTCCAATCGACGCCTGCTTACATATCAACCATTAAATCAGACACCACCATCAGACCCATGACCTCCCAAAATGCCAATTAGACCTGTTCATGGGCCGGGTAGCCCGATGGCCCGACCCACACCCCGGGCGGGCTTGGTCATGTAATTAGGCCCGTGGGCCTAACCTCGGGCCAAACATAGTAAGCCCGACTATGTTTTGGGCCGAGCTCGGGATTTGTCAAAAAAGCCTGGCCTGGCCCGATTCAGCGTTATATATTTTATAAAATATATAATATGTATTTTATATATTATATAAAATATACAAATAATATAATATTTATTGATATATATATATATATATTTATAATTTAATATATACATTTTTTATTATTTTCTTTATAATTTTTCTCTCTCTCTCTCTTTATTCAGCCACTTCAGCAGTAGTAACAGTATGGGCTAAATTTTGGGCTCAGGCTCAGGCCCAGGCCCGGGCTTTGGGCTTTTTATGAGGGTCAGGCTCGGGCACAAGTTGCAAGCCCGATGGTCGGGCTGGGCTCGGGCTTGGGGCTTAGAAAAATCAGTTAATACAGAGTGAAAGCCCGACCCAGATGCCAATCCATAAAATTTCAGATAAAGAATCCTCAATTTACCCCTTCATCTAGCAAAGATTCCGTTCCAACCCCTCTCGTTGGCCTAAACACCCGAAACCCATATTCCTTGATCTTGAAACATCCGAACCGATCAAACCACACCATTAAACTTTGGACACATTAGAACACTTGCCCATAAAGTTTCAACCCCAGAATCCCCAATTTGCCCTTCCATTAAACCGATATTCCATTCCAAAACATCTCGTGGACCTATATTGGCCCCCATCAACCAATCCTACATTACCACCAAATCCCAGATACCCCAAAAATACCCACTTGTAAAATTTAAGTCCAAAATACCATCGTTTTCTTTTCTATGGCACCAAGATTTCATTTCAAGGTCCCATATTGATCAGATCCCAAATCTGCCCAATATGGGCCCATTTGGCTCAATCTAACCTCGCCAATCACCTCAAACTACCCAAAAACCCTACATTGTGAATTTTCATCCAAAACAGACATTGTTTTCCCTTCCATCACATCAATATTCCATTTTGAGGCCCCATATTAACCGAATCAAACCCTTTCCAGATATGCCCAATCTGGGCCCACTTGGGCCAATCCAACCTGACCAATCATATGGAAATGTCCAAAAAGCCTACCCTATAAAATTGCAGTAAAAAATACCCTTATTTACCCTTTCATCTAAAAAGATTCCGTTTCGACTAATTTCCATAGCCTACATTCACAAAACCCTTTACAGCGGTTATACCCATTTCAACTTTCCATTTTTTTTACCCGAAACCACCCACCATTGGACCAGAACCCCGGTTCAACCCCCTGACCCAGTTTAACCCAAATACCCAGTTCAACCTTCATTCGCCCTAATCTACAGTTCTCTTCTCTCCCCTATTCGAACACCGAACCACAGCGGCGGCAAGCGGCGGTAATCCCCAACCTCCGGCCGTTTTCTCTCCATCTCCCTTCTTCTTTCATCTTTCCTTTTCTTTCTTCATTCTTCTTCTTCCTCCTCTCTATGTTTCCATCACCTCCATAGAGCTCTCTCTCCCTCTCTCCACCTCTCTCTCTTTCTTCCTTTCCCGAACCAGTTGCAGCGGTAAGCCTTCCCTCCATAGAGCTCTCTCTCAGCTTCTACTTACCAATCCATCAGATCTCTCTCTCAGCGGCAAACCTCCCTCTTCTCGGTCATCCTCGCTTGGGCGGAACCACCGCTGCAACTCCTAGCAGCGGCGGTGCCCTCATTTTGAACTCTCTTTCTTTCCCTCTCTCCCTCTTTCCATAACTGTCAAGACCGAAAAATGATCAGATCCACTCTCCATCATTTTTCTCTCTCTCATCTAGATCAAACCAGCATTTGCTCATCTTGCTTGTTGAGACGGCGGCTGCGATCAGAGGTTCCAAAATCGAGTAACAGCGGCGACCTCCGGCCAGATCTCTCTATCACTCTCTCCTCCTTCTCACCGGTTCCCTGTCTTTCGGCTGAAACTGTTGATCGCTTTCTACTTTTGGACATCCAGCAGAGGCGGCGGCAACCATCCCATCTACCTTCCGTTTTTACCTCTTCGAGATTCCTGATTGCAAGCACCGAACCCCATGTCAGTTTGAAGCAAGAAGATAAGAAACGACACCCCTGTTCCGGCGATCGAATTCAGGCCAAAATCCAACCAGGTAAACCTGTCATTGCTTCTCCCTTATGCGCGATCTTTCTTCTTATTTTCTGGAATTTATGCTATTGCTGCTTTATGGGTCTGAGGAGAGGGAAAGGGGACAGAGCCGCTAATGAGGTGCTACCGAACCGGCTCTTGTAAGCTTCGGACTCTTACTCAAACTCGCCATTGTTTTTCTTCCTGTTGCCATTATTCTGTGGTTTTCTAAATTGTTAGTTGTTTAAATGTTGTTTTTCCTTGGATTTTTGTTCTTCTTCTCTGTCATTTGCTAACACTTGATAAGTTAGATTCTCATGAAACCTTGATTAGGTTAAAACTAATGAAACCTTTCTTCTAATTATTTGTTATCTCCTATTTTTTCCAGTTTAGTTTATTTCAGATTTGTTTTCTGTTTTCTCTAAGTGCTTAGTCTGATCCCTTCAGTCCTGTTTTATTGGTTATCTAAATTTAGGCTGAGTGGTTTGTGGTCATCTAATTTAGGCCCCATTAGTGAAGCCATGCTAGAAATAAATATAATTATATAAAAATAATAATAAAAATTCGAGAAAAGAATGGAAAGCTAAAAAAATCTATGATAATGGGATTTGGGATCGTCACATTAGAATACATGAAAAGGGGAATAAGCTACTAAAAGGGGGAATAGTAATTAAAAAATAATTATAATAAAAATAAAAAAACTAAAAAACTAGGAAGGGGAGAAAAATAAAAAAAATACAAAATACAAAAGATTCAAAAAATCAGAAAATGAAAAAGAAGAATAAAAAATAGTCCCATAAGATAAACATACAAATAGGATTTTATGTGACAATAACTAAAAAATAAATAATTGGTGAAGACAATAAATATAATAATAAGTAAAAAACAATATAAAAACAAATAAAATAAATAAAATAAGAAAAATAAAAAATATAATGTAAAAAAGGGCAAATTAAAAGAAAAAGTAATAATAATAATTATTAAAAATAAAATAAAAAAATATGGATAAATAAAATTTGGGAAGAGTTTTCTAGCCTTTTCTTGTGATTTGCATTCTTTAGCCATGTCAATTGTTTTCTTTTTATGATTATGTTTGTTTAAGACCCCATGTGGGCCCCACCTATTCCGACCCGGGAGAGGGGTGCCAAATCCTTTCCCACTCTCATCCGAGCCTTACCCAGACCCGTTAGCTGGTGCCACGGGAATTGGAGTCAAAATTAAAATGAAAACATTTCTGAAAATTATTCCTGGGGGTCCCATCTCCTCGATTTCTTAAATTGATGGGTGGCGACTCCAAATCCAACCCACGTGGCAAATGAGCTGTTTTTTCGACGCTCACAATGCCAACCTAACTATAATATTCGACGCTCAGAATGCCAACCTAACTATAATATTTTCCATTAAAACCTCTTTATTTCTTTCTTTTTATTTAAAAATTAGTGCATTCCTTTCTTCCAAAATAATCCAAGTTGTAGTATCGCTTGCACATCATATCAATCTTCCACTTTTCTTTGATGGCTTAAGCATGGAACCATCAAACAACTTGTCCAAATTAATACGATGAGACCATTTGCATCCAAAAAGAGCAAGGAACTTTTCCTAAATACACTAGACAAATGGATAGGAGATCAGTAAGTGGTAATCCGTCTTCCCATTTGTTTTTGCACATTAGATGTGAATCAGGAGATTTGTTCCACTTGGGTCTCTTGCTTTGTATTAAATCACAAGTATTAATGTCCCAATGGAATACTTCCCAAGGGAAGACAACTAATTTTTTGAGGGATAGGATCACAGTGAACTTCCTTTACGAGAAAGGACATGTGTGAGGGAGTAGAGGGAATTAAAGATTTTAAAGGAGGTGCAAGAAAACCACCCATAGGACTAGTGGCCTAGAAGCGAGCATCCAATGTAATAGAATCAAGAGCAACCCCATCGAACATATGCAAAAGGCTAGAAACAAGTGGAATTTCAGAGTTCCTAAGGTCTTCTTCTTAGCCCAAATTTTCAGCCAAAGACCAAAGGAGACTTCAGGTTGGCATGCTCAGAAATAGTTTTGCCTTTAAGAGAGGAAACGATGAATATGGAGTGGAAGATATATTTCAATACGGACTTCTCACCCCAAGGGACTTACCAAAATTTGATTTTGTTAGACAAGACAAGGTCCTACATGATGTGATTAATGAACATTGGGAGGATACCATGGATGTCTCTCAAAAGAGAGTCAAGAGTAGTGATATGTGATAGTCCATCATCCCAGCCTTTATTTGTGAGCCCATTAATACTTACCACAACCCGATGGCATACAGTTTTGGAGGCTTCGTGGGATATCGGAAATCGTTGACACATGGTTGTGGTGAGCATTCATTGGCTCTCAAAGAATGGTTGGGTGCTGGAGTTCTGTGCAGATCTACCCTTGCTTACTTCTCTTTGGAAGGCAATTCATAGTACTCTTCCCCTATTTCTTGATCGCATCATGTATGATCTCACCTTCGGCAACAAAGTTAAAATTTGGAAAGATTTCTAACTTGGGAATGCCTGTTGAGAGGTGTGATTCCTTGTATCTATGCCATATCAAATTTTAAAGGGAACACAATCTCTGAGTTTGTTCTACCTTCTTCATTCCTTGGTTTTAATTGGAAGTTGGATTTTAGTAGAAATCTAGGAGTCTGAATTTCTTCCTATATGTTGTCTTTTGAAATTGTTGTTTGGGGTGGTTATTGATATCTCAGTTGGGGATAAATGAATTTGGGTTGCTAAGTATTCAGGTTGGTTTTTTGTTGTGGTTCCTCTTTTAATATGTTGGGTAGGGTTACTCCTACGTCTAACTCCATTCTTGTGACATGTTGAGAGTTGTAATGTGCACCTGTTCCCTTAGATTTTGGTGCTTTTTGTTAGGAAGTTTTCAATGGTAGCCTCAATCTCCTAAGTGGTGCATCATATGCTAATGGAGTGGTGAAGAATAAATCTCTTGTTTTCACCCTATATGCCAAACTAACTATAATGTTTTCCATTAAAACCTCTTTATTTCTTTCTTTTTATTTAAAAGATCGTGCATTCCTTTTTCCAATATGGTCCAACTCGTA
The DNA here is from genome assembly GCF_055504915.1 of Nelumbo nucifera. NCBI lineage: Eukaryota > Viridiplantae > Streptophyta > Magnoliopsida > Proteales > Nelumbonaceae > Nelumbo > Nelumbo nucifera. The sequence goes on along the minus strand of NC_142652.1, from coordinate 12,062,872 downwards.
GTATCCCTTGCACATCTCCATATCAATCTTCCACATTTCTTTGATGACTTGAGCATGGAACCATCAAACAACTTGTCCAAACTAATAGGTTGAGACCACATGCATCCAAATAGAGCAAGGAACTTTTCCTAAATACACTTGACAAATGTATAGGAGATCAGGAAATGGTAAGCCTTCTCCCCATTTGTTTTTGCACATTAGATGTGAATCAGGAGATTTGTTCCACTTGGGTCTCTTCCTTTATATAAAATGACAAGTATGTGAGGGAGTAGAGGGAATTAAAGATTTTAATGGAGGCACAAGAAAACCACTCATAGGACTAGTGGCCTAGAAATGACAATCCAATGTAATAGGATCAAGAGCAACCCCATTGAACATATGGAACATGCTAGAAACAAGTGGAATTTCAGAGTTCCTAAGGTTTTCTTCTTAGCCCAAATTTTCAGCCAAAGACCAAAGGAGACTTCGGGTTGGCATGCTCAGAAATATTATTGCCTTTAAGAGAGGAAACAGTGAAGATGGAATGGAGCATATCTTTCAATGGGGACTTCTGAACCCAAGGGTCTTCCCAAAATTTGAATTTGTTAGCCAAGACAAGGTCATACTTGACGTGATTAATAAACATTGGTAGGATGCCATGGATGTCTCTCAAAAGAGGGTCAAGAGTAGTGATATGTGATAGTCCATCATCACAGCCTTTATATGTGAGCCCATTAATACTTACCACAACCCGGTGGCATACAGTTTTGGAGGCTTAGTGGGATATCGGAAATCGTTGACACATGGTTGTGGATTCATTGGCTCTCAAAGAATGGTTGGTATGCTGGAGTTCAGCGCAGATCTACCCTTTTTTACTTCTCTTAGGAAGGCAATTCATAGTACTCTTCCCCTATTTCTTGATCGCATCATGTATGATCTCACCTTCGGCAACGAAGTTAAAATTTGGAAAGATTTCTAGCTTGGGAATGCCTGTTGAGAGGTGTGTTTCCTTGTATCTATGCCATATCTAATTTTAACGGGAAAACAATCTCTGAGTTTGTTCTACCTTTCTTCATCCCTTGGCTTTAATTGCAAATTGGATTTTAGTGGAAATCTAGGAGTCTGAATTTCTTCCTATTTGTAGTTTTTTGTATTTGTTGTTTGGGGTGGTTCTAGATAGCTTAGTTGGGGATAATTGAATTTGGGTTGCCAAGTTTTCAGGTAGGCTTTTTGTTGTGGTTCCTCTTTTAATATATTGGAAAGGGTTACTCCCCCGTCTAACTCCATTCTTGTGACATGTTGAGAGCTTAATGTGTACCTGTTCGAACATATGGAAAAGGCCAGAAACAAGTGGAATTTCAGAGTTCCTAAGGTTTTCTTCATAGCCCAAATTTTCAGCCAAAGACCAAAGGAGACTTCGGGTTGGCATGCTCTGAAATAATTTTCCTTTAAGAGAGGAAACCGTGAAGATGGAATGAAACATATCTTTCAATGGGGACTTCTCAACCCAAGGGTCTTCCCAAAATTTGATTTTGTTAGCCAAGACAAGGTCATAGTTGACGTCATTAATAAACATTGGTAGGATACCATGGATGTCTCTCAAAAGAGAGTCAAGGGTAGTTCTATGTGAAAGTCCATCATCCCAACTTTTATTTGTGTGCACATTAATACTTACCACAACCCGATGGCATACTGTTTTTTAGGCTTCGTGGGATATCGGAAATCGTTGACACATGGTTGTGGTGAGCATTCATTGGCTCTCAAAGAATGGTAGGTATGCTGGAGTTCTGCGCAGATCTACCCTTGCTTATTTCTCTTTGGAAAGCAATTCATAGTACTCTTCCCCTATTTCTTGATCGCATCATGTATGATCTCACCTTCGGCAACAAAGTTAAAATTTGGAAATATTTCTAACTTGGGAATGCCTGTTGAGAGGTGTGTTTCCTTGTATCTATGCCATATCCAATTTTAAAGGGAGCACAATCTCTGAGTTTGTTCTACCTTCTTCATCCCTTGGTTTGAATTGGAAGTTGGATTTTAGTAGAAATCTAGGAGTCTGAATTTCTTCGTATTTGTTGTCTTTTGAATTTGTTGTTTGGGGTGGTTATTGATAGCTGAGTTGGGGATAAATGAATTTGGGTTGCTAAGTATTCAGGTTGGTTTTTTGTTGTGGTTCCTCTTTTAATATGTTGGATAGGGTTACTCCCCCGTCTAACTCCATTCTTGTGACGTGTTGTGAGTTGTAATGTGCACATGTTCCCTTAGATTTTGGTGCTTTTTGTTGGGAAGTTTTCAATGGTAGCCTCAATCTCCTAAGTGGTGCATCATATGCTAATGGAGTGGTGAAGAATAAATCTCTTGTTTTCACCCTATATGCCAAACTAACTATAATGTTTTCCATTAAAACCTCTTTATTTCTTTCTTTTTATTTAAAAGAACGTGCATTCCTTTCTTCCAATATCGTCCAATTCGTAGTCTCCCTTGCACATCTCCATATCAATCTTCCACATTTCTTTGATGATTTGAGCATGGAACCATCAAACAACTTGTCCAAACTAATTGGTTGACACCACATGCATCCAAATAGAGCAAGGAACTTTTCCTAAATACACTTGACAAATGTATAGGAGATCAGGAAGTGGTAAGCAGTCTCCCCATTTGTTTTTGCACATTAGATGTGAATCAGGAGATTTGTTCCACTTGGGTCTCTTCCTTTGTATAAAATGACAAGTATTAATCTCCCCATGGAAGAGTTCCCAAGGGAAGACATCTAATTTTTGGAGGGATAGGATCGCATTGAACTTCCTTTACGAGAAAGGGCATGTGTGAGGGAGTAGAGGGAATTAAAGATTTTAATGGTGGCATAAGAAAACCACTCATAGGAGTAGTGGCCTAGAAATGACAATCCAATGTAATAAGATCAAGAGCAACCCCATTGAACATAGGGAACAGGCTAGAAACAAGTGGAATTTCAGAATTCCTAAGGTTTTCTTCTTAGCCCAAATTTTCAGCCAAAGACCAAAGGAGACTTCGGGTTGGCATGCTCAGAAATATTATTGCCTTTGGTAGGATGCCATGGATGTCTCTCAAAAGAGAGTCAAGTGTAGTGATATGTGATAATCCATCATCCCAGCCTTTATTTGTGAGCCCATTAATACTTACCACAACCCAATGGCATACAGTTTTGGAGGCTTCGTGGGATATCGGAAATCGTTGACACATGGTTGTGGATTCATTGGCTCTCAAAGAATGGTTGGTATGCTGGAGTTCAGCGCAGATCTACCCTTTTTTACTTCTCTTAGGAAGGCAATTCATAGTACTCTTCCCCTATTTCTTGATCGCATCATGTATGATCTCACCTTCGGCAACGAAGTTAAAATTTGGAAAGATTTCTAGCTTGGGAATGCCTGTTGAGAGGTGTGTTTCCTTGTATCTATGCCATATCTAATTTTAACGGGAAAACAATCTCTGAGTTTGTTCTACCTTTCTTCATCCCTTGGCTTTAATTGCAAATTGGATTTTAGTGGAAATCTAGGAGTCTGAATTTCTTCCTATTTGTAGTTTTTTGTATTTGTTGTTTGGGGTGGTTCTAGATAGCTTAGTTGGGGATAATTGAATTTGGGTTGCCAAGTTTTCAGGTAGGCTTTTTGTTGTGGTTCCTCTTTTAATATATTGGAAAGGGTTACTCCCCCGTCTAACTCCATTCTTGTGACATGTTGAGAGCTTAATGTGTACCTGTTCGAACATATGGAAAAGGCCAGAAACAAGTGGAATTTCAGAGTTCCTAAGGTTTTCTTCATAGCCCAAATTTTCAGCCAAAGACCAAAGGAGACTTCGGGTTGGCATGCTCTGAAATAATTTTCCTTTAAGAGAGGAAACCGTGAAGATGGAATGAAACATATCTTTCAATGGGGACTTCTCAACCCAAGGGTCTTCCCAAAATTTGATTTTGTTAGCCAAGACAAGGTCATAGTTGACGTCATTAATAAACATTGGTAGGATACCATGGATGTCTCTCAAAAGAGAGTCAAGGGTAGTTCTATGTGAAAGTCCATCATCCCAACTTTTATTTGTGTGCACATTAATACTTACCACAACCCGATGGCATACTGTTTTTTAGGCTTCGTGGGATATCGGAAATCGTTGACACATGGTTGTGGTGAGCATTCATTGGCTCTCAAAGAATGGTAGGTATGCTGGAGTTCTGCGCAGATCTACCCTTGCTTATTTCTCTTTGGAAAGCAATTCATAGTACTCTTCCCCTATTTCTTGATCGCATCATGTATGATCTCACCTTCGGCAACAAAGTTAAAATTTGGAAATATTTCTAACTTGGGAATGCCTGTTGAGAGGTGTGTTTCCTTGTATCTATGCCATATCCAATTTTAAAGGGAGCACAATCTCTGAGTTTGTTCTACCTTCTTCATCCCTTGGTTTGAATTGGAAGTTGGATTTTAGTAGAAATCTAGGAGTCTGAATTTCTTCGTATTTGTTGTCTTTTGAATTTGTTGTTTGGGGTGGTTATTGATAGCTGAGTTGGGGATAAATGAATTTGGGTTGCTAAGTATTCAGGTTGGTTTTTTGTTGTGGTTCCTCTTTTAATATGTTGGATAGGGTTACTCCCCCGTCTAACTCCATTCTTGTGACGTGTTGTGAGTTGTAATGTGCACATGTTCCCTTAGATTTTGGTGCTTTTTGTTGGGAAGTTTTCAATGGTAGCCTCAATCTCCTAAGTGGTGCATCATATGCTAATGGAGTGGTGAAGAATAAATCTCTTGTTTTCACCCTATATGCCAAACTAACTATAATGTTTTCCATTAAAACCTCTTTATTTCTTTCTTTTTATTTAAAAGAACGTGCATTCCTTTCTTCCAATATCGTCCAATTCGTAGTCTCCCTTGCACATCTCCATATCAATCTTCCACATTTCTTTGATGATTTGAGCATGGAACCATCAAACAACTTGTCCAAACTAATTGGTTGACACCACATGCATCCAAATAGAGCAAGGAACTTTTCCTAAATACACTTGACAAATGTATAGGAGATCAGGAAGTGGTAAGCAGTCTCCCCATTTGTTTTTGCACATTAGATGTGAATCAGGAGATTTGTTCCACTTGGGTCTCTTCCTTTGTATAAAATGACAAGTATTAATCTCCCCATGGAAGAGTTCCCAAGGGAAGACATCTAATTTTTGGAGGGATAGGATCGCATTGAACTTCCTTTACGAGAAAGGGCATGTGTGAGGGAGTAGAGGGAATTAAAGATTTTAATGGTGGCATAAGAAAACCACTCATAGGAGTAGTGGCCTAGAAATGACAATCCAATGTAATAAGATCAAGAGCAACCCCATTGAACATAGGGAACAGGCTAGAAACAAGTGGAATTTCAGAATTCCTAAGGTTTTCTTCTTAGCCCAAATTTTCAGCCAAAGACCAAAGGAGACTTCGGGTTGGCATGCTCAGAAATATTATTGCCTTTGGTAGGATGCCATGGATGTCTCTCAAAAGAGAGTCAAGTGTAGTGATATGTGATAATCCATCATCCCAGCCTTTATTTGTGAGCCCATTAATACTTACCACAACCCAATGGCATACAGTTTTGGAGGCTTCGTGGGATATCGGAAATCGTTGACACATGGTTGTGGATTCATTGGCTCTCAAAGAATGGTTGGTATGCTGGAGTTCAGCGCAGATCTACCCTTTTTTACTTCTCTTAGGAAGGCAATTCATAGTACTCTTCCCCTATTTCTTGATCGCATCATGTATGATCTCACCTTCGTTAACGAAGTTAAAATTTGGAAAGATTTCTAGCTTGGGAATGCCTGTTGAGAGGTGTGTTTCCTTGTATCTATGCCATATCTAATTTTAACGGGAAAACAATCTCTGAGTTTGTTCTACCTTTCTTCATCCCTTGGCTTTAATTGCAAATTGGATTTTAGTGGAAATCTAGGAGTCTGAATTTCTTCCTATTTGTAGTTTTTTGTATTTGTTGTTTGGGGTGGTTCTTGATAGCTTAGTTGGGGATAATTGAATTTGGGTTGCTAAGTTTTCAGGTAGGCTTTTTGTTGTGGTTCCTCTTTTAATATATTGGATAGGGTTACTCCCCCGTCTAACTCCATTCTTGTGACATGTTGAGAGCTTAATGTGTACCTGTTCGAACATATGGAAAAGGCTAGAAACAAGTGGAATTTCAGAGTTCCTAAGGTTTTCTTCTTAGCCCAAATTTTCTGCCAAAGACCAAAGGAGACTTCGGGTTGGCATGCCCAAAAATATTATTGCCTTTAAGAGAGGAAACTGTGAAGATGGATTGGAGCATATCTTTCAATGGGGACTTCTCAACCCAAGGGTCTTCCCAAAATTTGATTTTGTTAGCCAAGACAAGGTCATATTTGAAGTGATTAATAAACATTGGTAGGATACCATGGATGTCTCTCAAAAGAGAGTCAAGAGTAGTGATATGTGATAGTCCATCATCCCAACCTTTATTTGTGAGCCCATTAATACTTACCACAACCCGATGGCATACAGTTTTGGAGGCTTCGTGGGATATCGGAAATCGTTGACACATGGTTGTGGTGAGCATTCATTGGCTCTTGAAGAATGGTTGGTATGCTGGAGTTCTGCGCAGATCTACCCTTGTTTACTTCTCTTACGAAGGCAATTCATACTACTCTTCCACTATTTCTTGATCGCATCATGTATGATCTCACCTTCTGCAACAAAGTTAAAATTTGGAAAGATTTCTAGCTTAGGAATGCTTGTTGAGCGGTGTGTTTCCTTGTATCTATGCCATATCTAATTTTAACGGGAAAACAAACTCTGAGTTTGTTCTACCTTCTTCATTCCTTGGCTTTAATTGAAGTTGTATTTTAGTGGAAATATAGGAGTCTGAATTTCTAAGTATTTGTAGTCTTTTGTATTTGTTGTTTGGGGTGGTTCTAGATAGCTCAGTTGGGGATAATTGAATTTGGGTTGCTAAGTATTCAGGTTGGTTTTTTGTAGTGATTCCTCTTTTAATATATTGGATAGGATTACTCCCCCGTCTAACTCCATTCTTGTGACATGTTGAGAGTTTAATGTGTACCTGTTCGAACATTTGGAAAAGGCTAGAAACAAGTGGAATTTCAGAGTTCCTAAGGTTTTCTTCTTAGCCCAAATTTTCAGCCAAAGACCAAAGGAGACTTCGGGTTGGCATGCTCAGAAATATTGTTGCCTTTAAGAGAGGAAACGGTGAAGATGTAATGGAGCATATCTTTCAATGGGGACTTCTCAACCCAAGGGTCTTCCCAAAATTCGATTTTGTTAGCCAAGACAAGGTCATAGTTGACGTGATTAATAAACATTGGTAGGATACCATGGATGTCTCTCAAAAGAGAGTCAAGAGTAGTGATATGTGATAGTCCATCATCCCAACCTTTATTTGTGAGCCCATAAATACTTACCACAACCCGATGGCATACAGTTTTGGAGGCTTCGTGGGATATCGGAAATCGTTGACACATGGTTGTGGTGAGCATTCATTGGCTCTCAAAGAATGGTTGGTATGCTGGAGTTCTGCGCAGATCTACCCTTGTTTACTTCTCTTAGGAAGGCAATTCATACTACTCTTCCCCTATTTCTTGATCGCATCATGTATGATCTCACCTTCTGCAACAAAGTTAAAATATGGAAAGATTTCTAGCTTAGGAATGCCTGTTGAGAGGTGTGTTTCCTTGTATCTATGCCATATCTAATTTTAACGGGAAAACAATCTCTGAGTTTGTTCTACCTTCTTCATCCCTTGGCTTTAATTGGAAGTTGTATTTTAGTGGAAATATAGGAGTCTGAATTTCTTCGTATTTGTAGTCTTTTGTATTTGTTGTTTGGGGTGGTTCTTGATAGCTCTGTTGGGGATAATTGAATTTGGGTTGCTGAGTATTCAGGTAGGTTTTTTGTTGTGATTCCTCTTTTAATATATTGGATAGGGTTACTCCCCCGTCTAACTCCATTCTTGTGACATGTTGAGAGTTTAATGTGTCTCTGTTCGAACATTTGGAAAAGGCTAGAGACAAGTGGAATTTCAGAGTTCCTATGGTTTTCTTCATAGCCCAAATTTTCAGCCAAAGACCAAAGGTGACTTCGGGTTGGCATGCTCAGAAATAATTTTCCTTTAAGAGAGGAAACCGTGAAGATGGAATGAAACATATCTTTCAATGGGGACTTCTCAACCCACGGGTCTTCCCAAAATTTGATTTTGTTAGCCAAGACAAGGTCATAGTTGACGTCATTAATAAACATTGGTAGGATACCATGGATGTCTCTCAAAAGAGAGTCAAGAGTAGTGATATGTGATAGTTCATCATCCCAGCCTTTATTTGTGAGCCCATTAATACTTACCACAACCCGATGGCATATAGTTTTGGAGGCTTCGTGGGATATCGGAAATCGTTGACACATGGTTGTGGTGAGCATTCATTGGCTCTCAAACAATGGTTGGTGTGCTGGAGTTCTGCACAGATCTACCCTTGCTTACTTCTCTTAGGAAGGCAATTCATAGTACTCTTCCCCTATTTCTTGATCACATCTTGTATGATCTCACCTTCGGCACCGAAGTTAAAATTTGGAAAGATTTCTAGTTTGGGAATGCCTGTTGAGAGGTGTGTTTCCTTGTATCTATGCCATATCTAATTTTAACGGGAAAACAATCTCTGAGTTTGTTCTACCTTTCTTCATCCCTTGGCTTTAATTGGAAGTTGGATTTTAGTGGAAATTTAGGAGTCTGAATTTCTTCCTATTTGTAGTCTTTTGTATTTGTTGTTTGGGGTAGTTCTTGATAGCTGAGTTGGGGATAATTGAATTTGGGTTGCTAAGTATTCAGGTAGGTTTTTTGTTGTGGTTCCTCTTTTATTATATTGGATAGGGTTATTTCCCCGTCTAACTCCATTCTTGTGACATGTTGAGAGCTTAATGTGTACCTATTCGAACTTATGGAAGAGGCTAGAAACAAGTTGAATTTCAGAGTTCCTAAGGTTTTCTTCTTAGCCCAAATTTTCACCCAAAGACCAAAGGAGACTTCGGGTTGGCATGCTCAGAAATATTATTGCCTTTAAGAGAGGAAACTGTGAAGATGGAATAGAGCATATCTTTCAATGGGGACTTTTCAACCCAAGGGTCTTCCCAAAATTTGATTTTGTTAGCCAAGACAAGGTCATATTTGACGTGATTAATAAACATTGGTAGGATACCATGGATGTCTCTCAAAAGAGAGTCAAGAGTAGTGATATGTGATAGTCCATCATCCCAACCTTTATTTGTGTGGCCATTAATACTTACCACAACCCGATGGCATACAGTTTTGGAGGCTTCGTGGGATATCGGAAATCGTTGACACATGGTTGTGGTGAGCATTCATTGGCTCTCAAAGAATGGTTGGTATGCTGGAGTTCTGCGCAGATCTACCCTTGCTTACTTCTCTTAGGAAGGCAATTCATAGTACTCTTCCCCTATTTTATGATCGCATCATGTATGATCTCACCTTCGGCAACGAAGTTAAAATTTGGAAAGATTTTCAAGGTTGGGATTGCCTGTTGAGAGGTGTGTTTCCTTGTATCTATGCCATATCTAATTTTAACGGGAAAACATAGTCTGAGTTTGTTCTACCTTTCTTCATCCCTTGGCTTTAATTGGAAGTTGGATTTTAGTGGAAATCTAGGAGTCTGAATTTCTTCCTATTTGTAGTCTTTTGTATTTGTTGTTTGTGGTGGTTCTTGATAGCACAGTTGGGGATAATTGAATTCGGGTTGCTAAGTATTCAGGTAGGTTTTTTGTTGTGGTTCGTCTTTTAATATATTGGATAGGGTTACTCCCCCGTCTAACTCCATTCTTGTGACATGTTGAGAGTTGTAATGTGCACATGTTCCCTTAGATTTTGGTGCTTTTTGTTGGGATGTTTTCAATGGTAGCCTCAATCTCCTAAGTGGTGCATCATATGCTAATGGAGTGGTGAAGAATAAATCTCTTGTTTTCACCCTATATGCCAAACTCACTATAATGTTTTCCATTAAAACCTCTTTATTTCTTTCTTTTTATTTAAAAGATCGTGCATTCCTTTCTTCCAATATGGTCCAACTCGTAGTATCCCTTGGAAAAGGCTAGAAACAAGTGGTGCTTTTTGTTGGAACATATGGAAAAGGCTAGATGTGTCTCTGTGGTGCATTTTGTTGAGAGCTTAATGTGTCTCTGTTCGAACATATGGAAAAGGCTAGAAACAAGTGGAATTTCAGAGTTCCTAAGGTTTTCTTCATAGCCCAAATTTTCAGCCAAAGACCAAAGGAGACTTCGGGTTGGCATGCTCAGAAATATTATTGCCTTTAAGAGAGGAAACGGTGAAGATGTAATGGAGCATATCTTTCAATGGGGACTTCTCAACCCAAGGGTCTTCCCAAAATTTGATTTTGTTAGCCAAGACAAGGTCATATTTGACGTGATTAATAAACATTGGTAGGATGCCATGGATGTCTCTCAAAAGAGAGTTAAGAGTAGTGATTTGTGATAGTCCATCATCCCAGCCTTTATTTGTAAGCCCATTAATACTTACCACAACCCGATGGTATACAGTTTTGGAGGCTTCGTGGGATATCGGAAATCGTTGACACATGGTTGTGGTGAGCATTCATTGGCTCTCAAAGAATGGTTGGTATGCTGGAGTTCTGCGCAGATCTACCCTTGCTTACTTCTCTTAGGAAGGCAATTCATAGTACTCTTCCCCTATTTCTTGATAGCATCATGTATGATCTCACCTTCGGCAACGATGTTAAAATTTGGAAATATTTCTAGTTTGGGAATGCCTGTTGAGAGGTGTGTTTCCTTGTATCTATGCCATATCTAATTTTAACGGGAAAACAATCTCTGAGTTTTTTTACCTTTCTTCATCCCTTGGCTTTAATTGGAAGTTGGATTTTAGTGGAAATCTAGGAGTCTGAATTTCTTCCTATTTGTAGTCTTTTGTATTTGTTGTTTGGGGTGGTTCTTGATAGCTCAGTTGGGGATAATTGAATTTGGGTTGCTAAGTATTCAGGTAGGTTTTTTGTTGTGGTTCCTCTTTTAATATATTGGATAGGGTTACTCCCCCGTCTAACTCCATTCTTGTGACATGTTGAGAGCTTAATGGGTACCTGTTTGAACATATGGAAAAGGCTAGAAACAAGTGGAATTTCAGAGTTCCTAAGGTTTTCTTCTTAGCCCAAATTTTCTGCCAAAGGACCAAAGGAGACTTCGGGTTGGCATGCTCAAAAATATTATTGCCTTTAAGAGAGGAAACTGTGAAGATGGAATGGAGCATATCTTTCAATGGGGACTTCTCAACCCAAGGGTCTTCCCAAAATTTGATTTTGTTAGCCAAGACAAGGTCATATTTGAAGTGATTAATAAACATTGGTAGGATACCATGGATGTCTCTCAAAAGAGAGTCAAGAGTAGTGATATGTGATAGTCCATCATCCCAACCTTTATTTGTGAGCCCATTAATACTTACCACAACCCGATGGCATACAGTTTTGAAGGCTTCGTGGGATATCGGAAATCGTTGGTACATGGTTGTGGTGGGCATTCATTGGCTCTCGAAGAATGGTTGGTATGCTGGAGTTCTGCGCAAATCTACCCTTGCTTACTTCTGTTAGGAAGGCAATTCATAGTACTCTTCCCCTATTTTTTGATTTCATCATGTATGATCTCACCTTCGGCAACGAAGTTAAAATTTGGAAAGATTTCTAGGTTGGGAATGCCTATTGAGAGGTGTGTTTCCTTGTATCTATGCCATATCTAATTTTAACGGGAAAACATACTCTGAGTTTGTTCTACCTTTCTTCATCCCTTGGCTTTAATTGAAAGTTGGATTTTAGTGGAAATCTTGGAGTCTGAATTTCTTCCTATTTGTAGTCTTTTGTATTTATTGTTTGGGTGGTTCTTGGTAGCTCAGTTGGGGATATTTGAATTTGGGTTGCTAAGTATTCAGGTAGGTTTTTTGTTGTGGTTCCTCTTTTAATATATTGGATAGGGTTACTCCCCCCTCTAACTCCATTCTTGTGACATGTTGAGAGCTTAATGTGTACCTGTTCGAACATATGGAAAAGGCTAGAAACAAGTGGAATTTCAGAGTTCCTAAGGTTTTTTTCATAGCCCAAATTTTCAGCCAAAGACCAAATGAGACTTCGGGTTGGCATTCTCAGAAATAATTTTCCTTTAAGAGAGGAAACCATGAAGATGGAATGAAACATATCTTTCAATGGGGACTTCTCAACCCAAGGGTCTTCCCAAAATTTGATTTTGTTAGCCAAGACAATGTCATAGTTGACGTGATTAATAAACATTGGTAGGATACCATGGATGTCTCTCAAAAGAGAGTCAAGGGTAGTTCTATGTGAAAGTCCATCATCCCAACTTTTATTTGTTAGTACATTAACACTTACCACAACCCGATGGCATACTGTTTTTTAGGCTTCGTGGGATATCGGAAATCGTTGACACATGGTTGTGGTGAGCATTCATTGGTTCTCAAAGAATGGTTGGTATGCTGGAGTTCTGCGCAGATCTACCCTTGCTTATTTCTCTTTGGAAGGCAATTCATAGTACTCTTCCCCTATTTCTTGATCGCATCATGTATGATCTCACCTTCGGCAACAAAGTTAAAATTTGGAAATATTTCTAACTTGGGAATGCCTGTTGAGAGGTGTGTTTCCTTGTATCTATGCCATATCCAATTTTAAAGGGAACACAATCTCTGAGTTTGTTCTACCTTCTTCATCCCTTGGTTTGAATTGGAAGTTGGATTTTAGTAGAAATCTAAGAGTCTGAATTTCTTCCTATTTGTTGTCTTTTGAATTTGTTGTTTGGGGTGGTTATTGATAGCTCAGTTGGGGATAAATGAATTTGGGTTGCTAAGTATTCAGGTTGGTTTTTTGTTGTGGTTCCTCTTTTAATATGTTGGATAGGGTTACTCCCCCGTCCAACTCCATTTTTGTGACATGTTGAGAGTTGTAATGTGCACAAGTTCCCTTAGATTTTGGTGCTTTTTGTTGGGAAGTTTTCAATGGTTGCCTCAATCTCCTAAGTGGTGCATCATATGCTAATGGAGTGGTGAAGAATAAATCTCTTGTTTTCACCCTATATGCCAAACTCACAATAATGATTTCCATTAAAACCTCTTTATTTCTTTCTTTTTATTTAAAAGATCGTGCATTCCTTTCTTTCAATATGGTCCAACTCGTAGTATCCCTTGCACATCTCCATATCAATCTTCCACATTTCTTTGATGACTTGAGCATGGAACCATCAAACAACTTGTCCAAACTAATAGGTTGAGACCACATGCATCCAAATAGAGCAAGGAACTTTTCCTAAATACACTTGACAAATGTATAGGAGATCAGGAAGTGGTAAGCCGTCTCTCCATTTGTTTTTGCACATTAGATGTGAATCAGGAGATTTGTTCCACTTGGTTCTCTTCCTTTGTATAAAATGACAAGTATTAATCTCCCCATGGAAGAGTTCCCAAGGGAAGACATCTAATTTTTGGAGGGATAGGATCGCATTGAACTTCCTTTACGAGAAAGGGCATGTGTGAGGGAGTAGAGGGAATTAAAGATTTTAATGGAGGCACAAGAAAACCACTCATAGGACTAGTGGCCTAAAAATGACAATCCAGTGTAATAGGATCAAGAGCAATCCCATTGAACATATGGAACAGGCTAGAAACAAGTGGAATTTCGGAGTTCCTAAGGTTTTCTTTTTAGCCCAAATTTTCAGCCAAAGACCAAAGGAGACTTTGGGTTGGCATGCTCAGAAATATTATTGCCTTTAAGAGTGGAAACAGTGAAGATGGAATGGAGCATATCTTTCAATGGGGACTTCTCACCCCAAGGGTCTTCCCAAAATTTGATTTTGTTAGCCAAGACAAGGTCATACTTGACGTGATTAATAAACATTGGTAGGATGCCATGGATGTCTCTCAAAAGAGAGTCAAGAGTAGTGATATGTGATAATCCATCATCCCAGCCTTTATTTGTGAGCCCATTAATACTTACCACAACCCGATGGCATACAGTTTTGGAGGCTTCGTGGGATATCGGAAATCGTTGACACATGGTTGTGGTGAGCATTCATTGGCTCTCAAAGAATGGTAGGTATGCTGGAGTTCTGCGCAGATCTACCCTTGCTTATTTCTATTTGGAAAGCAATTCATAGTACTCTTCCCCTATTTCTTGATCGCATCATGTATGATCTCACCTTCGGCAACAAAGTTAAAATTTGGAAATATTTCTAACTTGGGAATGCCTGTTGAGAGGTGTGTTTTCTTGTATCTATGCCATATCCAATTTTAAAGGGAGCACAATCTCTGAGTTTGTTCTACCTTCTTCATCCCTTGGTTTGAATTGGAAGTTGGATTTTAGTAGAAATCTAGGAGTCTGAATTTCTTCGTATTTGTTGTTTGGGGTGGTTATTGATAGCTGAGTTGGGGATAAATGAATTTGGGTTGCTAAGTATTCAGGTTGGTTTTTTGTTGTGGTTCCTCTTTTAATATGTTGGATAGGGTTACTCCCCCGTCTAACTCCATTCTTGTGACATGTTGTGAGTCGTAATGTGCACATGTTCCCTTAGATTTTGGTGCTTTTTGTTGGGAAGTTTTCAATGGTAGCCTCAATCTCCTAAGTGGTGCATCATATGCTAATGGAGTGGTGAAGAATAAATCTCTTGTTTTCACCCTATATTGCCAAACTAACTATAATGTTTCCCATTAAAACCTCTTTATTTCTTTCTTTTTATTTAAAAGATCGTGCATTCCTTTCTTCCAATATGGTCCAACTCGTAGTATCCCTTGCACATCTCCATATCAATCTTCCACATTTCTTTGATGACTTGAGCATGGAACCATCAAACAACTTGTCCAAACTAATCGGTTGAGACCACATGCATCCAAATAGAGCAAGGAACTTTTCCTAAATACACTTGACAAATGTATAGGAGTTCAGGAAGTGGTAAGCCGTCTCCCCATTTGTTTTTGCACATTAGATGTGAATCAGGAGATTTGTTCCACTTGGGTCTGTTCCTTTGTATAAAATGACAAGTATTAATCTCCCCATGGAAGAGTTCCCAAGGGAAGACATCTAATTTTTGGAGGGATAGGATCGCATTGAACTTCCTTTACGAGAAAGGGCATGTGTGAGGGAGTAGAGGGAATTAAATATTTTAATGGAGGCACAAGAAAACCACTCATAGGACTAGTGGCCTAGAAATGACAATCCAATGTAATAGGATCAAGAGCAACCCCATTGAACATATGGAACAGGCTAGAAACAAGTGGAATTTCAGAGTTCCTAAGGTTTTTTTCTTAGCCCAAATTTTCAGCCAAAGACCAATGGAGACTTCGGGTTGGCATGCTCAGAAATATTGTTGCCTTTAAGAGAGGAAACGGTGAAGATGGAATGGAGCATATCTTTCAATGGGGACTTCTGAACCCAAGGGTCTTCCCAAAATTTGATTTTGTTAGCCAAGACAAGGTCATACTTGACGTGATTAATAAACATTGGTAGGATGCCATGGATGTCTCTCAAAAGAGAGTCAAGAGTAGTGATATGTGATAGTCCATCATCCCAGCCTTTATTTGTGAGCCCATTAATACTTACCACAACCCGATGGCATACAGTTTTGGAGGCTTCGTGGGATATCGGAAATCGTTGACACATGGTTGTGGTGAGCATTCATTGGGTCGCAAGGAATGGTTGGTATGCTGGATTTCTGCGCAGATCTACCCTTGCTTATTTCTCTTAGGAAGGCAATTCATAATACTCTTCCCCTATTTCTTGATCGCATCACGTATGATCTCACCTTCGGTAACGAAGTTAAAATTTGGAAAGATTTCTACCTTGGGAATGCCTGTTGAGAGGTGTGTTTCCTTGTATCTATGCCATATCTAATTTTAACGGGAAAGCAATCTCTGAGTTTGTTCTACCTTTCTTCATCCCTTGGCTTTAATTGGAAGTAGGATTTTAGTGGAAATCTAGGAGTCTGAATTTCGTCCTATTTGTAGTCTTTTGTATTTGTTGTTTGGGGTGGTTCTTGATAGCTCAGTTGGGGATAATTGAATTTGGGTTGCTAAGTATTCAGGTAGGTTTTTTGTTGTGGTTCCTCTTTTAATATATTGGATAGGGTTACTCCCCCGTCTAACTCCATTCTTGTGACATGTTGAGAGCTTAGTGTGTACCTGTTCGAACATATGGAAAAGGCTAGGAACAAGTGGAATTTCAGAGTTCCTAAGGTTTTCTTCATAGCCCAAATTTTCAGCCAAAGACCAAAGGAGACTTCGGGTTGGCATGCTCAGAAATATTATTGCCTTTAAGAGAGGAAACTGTGAAAGATGGAATGGAGCATATCTTTCAATGGGGACTTCTCAACCCAAGGGTCTTCCCAAAATTTGATTTTGTTAGCCAAGACAATGTCATACTTGACGTGATTAATAAACATTGGTAGGATACCATGGATGTCTCTCAAAAGAGAGTCAAGGGTAGTTCTATGTGAAAGTCCATCATCCCAACTTTTATTTGTGAGCACATTAATACTTACCACAACCCGATGGCTTACTGTTTTTTAGGCCTCGTGGGATATCGGAAATCGTTGACACATGGTTGTGGTGAGCATTCATTGCCTCTCAAAGAATGGTTGGTATGCTGGAGTTCTGCGCTGATCTACCCTTGCTTATTTCTCTTTGGAAGGCAATTCATAGTACTCTTCCCCTATTTCTTGATCGCATCATGTATGATCTCACCTTCGGCAACAAAGTTAAAATTTGGAAATATTTCTAACTTGGGAATGCCTGTTGAGAGGTGTGTTTCCTTGTATCTATGCCATATCCAATTTTAAAGGGAACACAATCTCTGAGTTTGTTCTACCTTCTTCATCCCTTGGTTTGAATTGGAAGTTGGATTTTAGTAGAAACCTAGGAGTCTGAATTTCTTCATATTTGTTGTCTTTTGAATTTGTTGTTTGGGGTGGTTATTGATAGCTCAGTTGGGAAGAAATGAATTTGGGTTGCTAAGTATTCTGGTTGGTTTTTTGTTGTGGTTCCTCTTTTAATATGTTGGATAGGGTTACTCCCCCGTCTAACTCCATTCTTGTGACATGTTGAGAGTTGTAATGTGCACATGTTCCCTTAGATTTTGGTGCTTTTTGTTGGGATGTTTTCAATGGTAGCCTCAATCTCCTAAGTGGTGCATCATATGCTAATGGAGTGGTGAAGAATAAATCTCTTGTTTTCACCCTATATGGCAAACTAACTATAATGTTTTCCATTAAAACCTCTTTATTTCTTTCTTTTTATTTAAAAGATCGTGCATTCCTTTCTTCCAATATGGTCCAACTCGTAGTATCCCTTGCACATCTCCATATCAATCTTCCACATTTCTTTGATGACTTGAGCATGGAACCATCAAACAACTTGTCCAAACTAATAGGTTGAGACCACATGCATCCAAATAGAGCAAGGAACTTTTCCTAAATACACTTGACAAATGTATAGGAGATCAGGGAGTGGTAAGCCGTCTCCCCATTTGTTTTTGCACATTAGATGTGAATCAGGAGATTTGTTACACTTGGGTCTCTTCCTTTGTATAAAATGACAAATATTAATCTCCCCATGGAAGAGTTCCCAAGGGAAGACATCTAATTTTTGGAGGGATAGGATCGCATTGAACTTCCTTTACAAGAAAGGGCATGTGTGAGGGAGTAGAGGGAATTAAAGATTTTAATGGAGGCAGAGGGAGGGAAAATGGAGGGTGAGAGGGTGAGAGGGTGAGGAACTAAGATGGGAGGGAAAATGGAGGGGATGGAGTTCGTGCAGGCAGGTTAGTGGAGGAGATTATTGAAGATAGAAGCAAAAAATCTCCTGTTCGAAGAGATGAGAATCAAGGGGAAGGTAAACCTGAAGGTTAGGGAAGCGAAAAAGGGTACAATATTGCTGGAAGGATTAGAAGTGATCGAGTGGCTAAGAAAGTTCATAGCTGGAGCCTGTTCAAAAGGTAAGCAGATAAACTGGCAGGATTTTAGTACCCTAGAAGGGAGAAGATATGTTGTTGAATGTAAGAGGAATAGAATGGGGTTCTTCATAGCTTTGACCGAATTTTTTGGGAAGGGACAGAGGCAACTGGTGTGTCTACCAGCAGGAAAACAGAACCAAGGCTGGGGGGAAGTAGACTGGTTGCTCAAAGAGTTCTTAGTTCAAAGAGTAGCAAATGAGAAAAAAGCCTCCATAAGGGAGGAGAAGGCTTATTTCAGTAACTACAGGGTACAACAAGGGCCAGTGGGCATGGCAAAAACAAAAGGCCATTGCGGAATGGTGGGATGTCTAGAGAGAGTGGAGTGGGATAGTAAGTCTGTGATACAAGCCAAGGAAAAGGTTAATGATTGGAGGAGGGTAGCTGACTTACTAGCAACCAGGTTGAAGTTGAAGAGTGTCTTCATAGTAACCCCCTTCGATAACTGTAAAGCCATCCTAGATCCATTAGAGAATGATTTGGAAATATTAGCTATCAATGTTCAGGCTGAGTTCGGATCATTCACAGTCTTCAAATGGAATCCAACATCCAACTCCAAGGATTTTTTTGTTGAAGATGGTGTGGTGGTGTGTGTAATAGGCTTGCCATTCCATCTATGGAAACAAGAAATAGCAGAGTCTATAGCTGTGTTGTGTGGAGGAATCTTGAAAGGTGCTTTCTGGGGCGATCTCTATTCAGTTGCAATCCTACTAAGTGGTGTGAAGCCAGAAGAAATTCCACGAAAGGTAGAGGTACGAATAGAGGGGAGCTTTGTCTCTGTGTGGTTAGCTTCCTCCATTGAAGCAGGGCTGTGGAAGGAGGCTCGATTGGTAGGAGGGGAGAAGGAGGAAGAAGAAGCACTACGTGGACTAGTGAGATTGGGTAATTCAAATGGGAAGGGATGTTTCACTAAAAAGGGCCAACATATTCTGGGAAGCCAAAAAGCTTTGGGGCAGTTGGAAGGTCAAACCTGGAGAAAGCAAGAAGAGGGTATGACAAATGGCAGATCCTTTGCGCAGGTGGTGTCAGGGGAAAAAGACAAAAAGCTTCTTCTGTCCAAAGGGAAAAGGCTGAACCAGCAATCTCAGACAGGGAAGGTTGCTGGTTCGACCATTAAAACAGGGGGCGTGACTCTTTAAGTGGTCACGTGGGACGAAAAGAAGGGCCCAATCGAGTGGATCCCTATTATGGTGGGCCGGAGAAGGCTTTTCAAATAAAGGACTTAAAGTTGGGCTCCTATAGTCTTGAGCCCAAGGCCCATTATAAGACAGATGGGCCGAGGGACTTGTTAAGTAAGCACGTGACTGGGAGGAGGGATGAGCTGATAGACGAGATAAAGCGTCTATCATCTTCAACCCCGAACCCTTCCTCTTGACCGAACAGTTCAGGCACAAAAAAGTCTCAAGACTCGCAGTCTCGAGGCTCTCTACAGTGGGTCCCATCCAACCTGGCGAACCGTCTCTCACCAGATAGGCGCAACCCGAGATACATGAAGCCTAGTGATGAGAACAAAACAGGGTTTGAAGATTGGTTGAGTGAACAAAACAGTAACGACGATTCTGATAGAGACGAAATGCTAAGTCTGGGAAGTTTGTCTCCGAAAAGCAACAATGATCTTCTTGAAACAGAAAGTTTGCATACAGAGTTGTTCTTAGAGGAAGAGACTGAAGAGGCAGGTGGCGGGAAGACTAGGAATGGTGAAGAAATTGGTTCTAAAGCTGTGAAAACTCCTCCCATCGTCGAGGGAGCTGACCCTGAGTCTAATGAATTACAGGATGTTGGTGGAGAGGGACAAGAATCGGCCGCGAGGATGGATGCGGGTATTCCAGTGTCGGAAACACAGAGAAAGGTTTTCCAAGTGGGTAGGTCGTCAAGAAGTGATTCTTTCACCATGTCTACTTCCCAACCTTGTCCAAAAAGGGGAAAGGCCTTAAAACCATTGTGCCGCCTGTCAACAAATCATTTTCAGTGATTCTAGTCCTACCCCCGTTCTATTAGGTATGGGTGTCAATTCTGTTTTAGGTACTGACTTGTTTACTATGCCTGTAACAGATATCCCAGCTTCCCATCCAGGAGTTTCTGATGCAAGAGAGAGGGTGATAGTGGAAGGAGGAGAGAGGGTGTTGGAAGGAAGTAGTAAGGGGGAGGCGGATAGAATTTGGGAGTTGATCTGTACAATGATGGAGGAACAAAATAAAAAGGAAGGATTCGTAGAAAGATGCTGTAGCAAAAATAAGTGTGAGAAGGGTAAAATTCTTTCTCAAACATTGGCTGGAAAGGATGGAGAAATTGGGAAGGGGGGGAAAAGAGGAACAAATAAGAAAAAAGATCTGAAGTGGAAAGGCTAATCTCAAACATTGAGGGGGATTTAGAATTCAGTGGTAGAGGGGATAGGAGGAAGGGCCTAAAATGAGGAGAATATGGCCTCTTATTGGGTCCTTTGCTATTTTGTATCGATGAAAATTATTAGCTGCAATGTAAGAGGGTTAGGGAGTGCAAGGAAGAGAAGGGCGATCAAAGACCTACTCCGAAGGAAAAACCTGATATTGTGCTGTTACAAGAATCCAAACTGATGGAATTAGATGGGAGATGGGTGAGGAGTTTTTGGAGGTCTAGAGGTTTAGGTTGGAGCTCGTCTCCTTCTTGGGGAGCCTCGGGGGGGATTGTAACACTATGGAGGGAGGATGTGGTGGAAGTAGTGGAAGAATTGATAGGCAGATTCTCAGTTTCCATTAAGTGCAAGAATGTAGAAAATGGGTGTGTATGGGTCTTAACCAATGTTTATGGCCCTAATTCCTATAGAGAGAGGAATGAGATGTGGGAGGAACTATATGCAATTAAGGGGCTATGGGATGGTCCTTGGTGCCTGGGCGGGGATTTTAACGTCATTAGATTCTCTGATGAAACCAGTAATCCCCAACAGGTAATCTCAACAAGCATGAGGAAATTTAATGGTTTTATTGAAGATTGTGAACTGAAGGAAATACCTCTACTGCAAGCCAGTTACACTTGGTCCAACCTTCAGGAAACCCCTTTGTGCTCGAAGTTGGATAGATTCCTTTTTAACCTTGCCTGGGAGAATAGTTTGGAAAACTTGGTTGCTAGGGCATTACCCAGGGTCACCTCTGATCACTGTCCTATCCAAATAGGAACTGAGTCTTTTCCTATAGGACCCAAACCTTTTAGATTCGAAAATATGTGGCTTACCCATCCAGATTTTGTGAAAAAAGTGAAGGAGTGGTGGGGTGAGGAGGAGAGGGGGGTAAGATGGAAGGGGATCAAGTTCCACAAGAAATTAAAAAGGTTGAGAACCAAAATAAAAGAGTGGAATAGAGATCAGTTTGTTAGAATTGAGGAGCAAAAATTGGGCCTAATCTCTCGAATAGAGAATTTGGATGTAAAGGAATCTCACAATGGGCTGACCGAGGAGGACAGAGTGTTAAGGAGACAATTAAAAAAGGATTTGGAAGAAGTGTTATTGAGGGAAGAAATCAGTTGGAGACAAAAATCTAGACACAAGTGGATTAAGGAAGGCGATGGGAACACTAGATTCTTCCATGATTTGGCCAATGGGAGACGAAGAAAGAATTTTGTGACCAAGCTAGAGATAGGAGAGGAGGTGATTACCGACCAGGATGACATAGCCAGAAAATTTGTGGACCACTTCAAATCGATTTATAGAAGGCCTTTGAGTGAGAGAACAGTCATGGAAAGGGTGGATTGGCCAAGGATTGATGGAGTGGCAAGGTGGCTGGAAAGGGATTTCGAGGAAGAAGAGATTAAGAAAGCTGTCTTTCTAATGGATAGATCCAAGGCTCCGGGTCCAGATGGCTTTACAATGGGTTTTTATCAAGACTGTTGGGAGGTGTTGAAAGAGGATCTAGCTGAAGTCTTTAAGGAATTTGCAGACAATCACACTATAAGCCTTGGAATTAATGCCACCTTTTTGGCCTTGATACCTAAGAAGAATGATGCCAACCACCCAAAAGATTATAGACCTATTAGTCTGGTGACAAGCATCTATAAAATTCTGGCTAAAGTGCTCTCATTGAGAATCAAAACAGTCCTCCCTACCATCATTAGTGAAACTCAGGGGGCTTTCATTCAAGGGCGACAAATAACATATCAGATCTTAATTGCGAATGAGTGTGTGGAGGAAATGAAAAGGTCTAGTAGGAAAGGATTCATTTGTAAATTGGATCTTGAAAAGGCCTATGATTTGGTGGACTGGGAGTTTCTATTAGAGGTTATGCGGAATGGTGGTTTTGGGGACAAGTGGTGTAGTTGGATCTTTGGGTGTATCAGTACTTGTCACTACTCTATTCTGGTAAATGGTACGGTGAGGGATTTTTTTCCAGCTTGCAGGGGTGTCAGGCAAGGGGATCCACTTTCACCATTCCTTTTTACCTTAGTAGCTGATGTGATTAGTAGGATCATTACTAAGGCTGACAACGAAGATGCCATTAGGGGTTGGAGAATAGGGAGACACCAAGTCCTTGTCACCCACCTTCAGTTTGCAGACGACCTAATGATTTTTTGTGAAGGAGGTCTTAGTGAAAATGTAGCAAACCTAAAGGAGCTAATAAAAGGATTTGAAAGTGTCTCCAATTTGAGAATAAATCTGGAAAAGAGTTGCGTAGCAGGTATAAATTTGGAGGTAGGGGAGGTCGAGGCTATTGCGGAGTGTCTTGAGTGTTCCACCTCTGCTTGGCCTATGTCATATTTAGGGCTTCCTTTAGGGGCAAATCCTAGGGAGAGTAGATTTTGGACCCCAGTATTAGAAAAATTTGAGAAGAGATTAGTCTCTTGGAAGAGGAACTTTATTTCTTTAGGAAGAAGAATTACCCTAATAAGAGCTACCTTGGCTAACTTACCTACCTATTATTTGTCTGTCTTTAGGATACCAGTTAGGGAAGCTAGGAAGCTGGAGAAGTTGATGAGAAACTTCTTATGGGAGACGGGACAAGAGAAAAAGGATCACTTGGTTAATTGAGAAATTGTGTGCAGAAGAGGGGGGTTTGGGAATTGGGAGGGTAATTAGAAAGAATCAAGCTCTGTTAGAGAAATGGTTGTGGAGATGGCCTTTGGAAAGAGAGAGATTGTGGCATGAGGTGGTGGGAAGCATTCATGGGAGGTCAGAGAATGGATGGGATGCCGGTGTATCGAGGCAAGCTAACCTAGTAGCACCTTGGAAGGCTATTCACAACACCCTTCCTCAATTCCTCAATTTTATCAGGTATGAAGTTTGTTCTGGCAACTCTATCCTTTTTTGGGAGGATATTTGGGTAGGAGACTCATCGTTAAAGGATTTGTTCCCCTCGCTTTTTTCTATTTCTTTGTACAAAAAAGAGGTGGTCTCAAAATTTGTCTCACCCTTGGGAACACCCTTAGATCCTACTTGGGATTTTGGTTTTCGTAGAGGACTTAGGGATGCTGAAATTGAGTCTCTTTCTTTTTTGCTTGGGTGTCTTAATCAAGTTTGTTTGGATCCCTCCAAGCCAGATAAGAGGATTTGGACTCCTACACCCAATGGAACCTTCACTTGTGCTTCTTTTTTCAAGTCCATCTCTCAACTTTCTACTCACCAACCCTTTCCGTCAAAAGAAATTTGGTGTAGGCCAGTCCCCCCAAAAATTATGGCTTTTTGTTGGGAAGTTTTCCATGGGAAAGTAAACACTTTAGACAACCTACAAAAGAGAAGACCTTTTCTCTGTATTTCTCCTAATTGGTGTATCCTCTGTAGAGCTCACGGTGAGGATTGTTACCATCTATTAGTATCTTGTCCCTTTTCTGCAAACCTTTGGGCTTGGCTACTTTCGTTGTTTGGGGGTAGTTGGAGTCTACCAGCAGAAGTTCACATGCTCTTCAACCATTCTACCTTTTATTGGCCTACAAAAATAGGAAGAATTATGTGGAGATGTGCTCGTGCTGCCTTGACTTGGACTCTTTGGGAAGAAAGGAATCTCAGAATTTTTCAAGATAAGGAAAGGAACAACCAAGATTTGAAAGACTGTGTGTTAAACAGGGCAATACATTGGCTGAAGACCTTGGAAATCATTTGTCAATTCTCCTTTAATGACATTTGGAGAAATTGGTTAGCAGTAGCAAGGTGCTCATCTTTAAAGGCCAAATCAATTACAAGCTGGTCTCCTCCACCCGACGGCTCAATTAAGTTGAACTTTGATGGAAGCAGCATGGGTAATCCGGGATTATCCGGAATGGGGGGTGCTTTGAGAAATGAGAAGGGAGAGATTTTGTTGCTCTACTCAGGTCCTTTGGGAATTGGGAATTCCTTCAGGGCAGAACTTTTACCTGCTGTACAAGGGGTCCAATTTGCAAACCAGCTAGGGGTACAACAACTAATAATCGAGGGGGATTCCAAAGTGGTGGTGGGTTGGTTGAAAAATTCTGAAGAGGCTATGTGGCAATACAAGAATGAAATGAAGAAATTTAGTTGGTTGACAAGGAATATGTTGGTCACTGTACAGTGGGTGGGGAGATCAACAAATACCGTGTCAGATGTGTTAGCTAAGCAAGGGGTAAATAGGGAAGAATTATTTTGGGCTCAGTTGTGATTCTTGTTTTTCTTTCCTAGTTTACTTGTAAGTTTCAAGGAGGCGCTGCAGCTCGCGCCTCTCACTGGGATGATGTATGAACTCACTCTAATTTGCTTCTGAATCAATAAACTTACTATTATTCATCAAAAAAAAAAAGATTTTAATGGAGGCACAAGAAAACCACTCATACGACTAGTGGCCTAGAAATGACAATCCAATGTAATAGGATCAAGAGCAACCCCATTGAACATATGGAACAGGCTAGAAACAAGTGGAATTTCAGAGTTCCTAAGGTTTTCTTCTTAGCCCAAATTTTCAGCCAAAGACCAAAGGAGACTTCGGGTTGGCATGCTCAGAAATATTATTGCCTTTAAGAGAGGAAACGGTGAAGATGTAATGGAGCATATCTTTCAATGGGGACTTCTCAACCCAAGGGTCTTCCCAAAATTTGATTTTGTTAGCCAAGACAAGGTCATACTTGACGTGATTAATAAACATTGGTAGGATACCATGGATGTCTCTCAAAAGAGAGTCAAGAGTAGTGATATGTGATAGTCCATCATCCCAACCTTTATTTGTGAGCCCATTAATACTTACCACAACCCGATGGCATACAGTTTTGGAGGCTTCATGGGATATTGGAAATCGTTGACACATGGTTGTGGTGAGCATTCATTGGCTCTCAAAGAATGGTTGGTATGCTGGAGTTCTGCGCAGATCTACCCTTGCTTACTTCTCTTAGGAAGGCAATTCATAGTACTCTTCCCCTATTTCTTGATCGCATCATGTATGATCTCACCTTCGGCAACGAAGTTAAAATTTGGAAAGATTTCTAGCTTGGGAATGTCTGTTGAGAGGTGTGTTTCCTTGTATCTATGCCATATCTAATTTTAAAGGGAAAACAATCTCTGAGTTTGTTCTACCTTCTTCATCCCTTGGCTTTAATTCGAAGTTGGATTTTAGTGAAAATCTAGGAATCTGAATTTCTTCCTATTTGTTGCCTTTTGTATTTGTTGTTTGGGGTGGTTCTTGATAGCTCAGTTGGGGATAATTGAATTTGGGTTGCTAAGTATTCAGGTAGGTTTTTTGTTGTGGTTCCTCTTTTAATATATTGGATAGGGTTACTCCCCCGTCTAACTCCATTCTTGTGACATGTTGAGAGCTTAATGTGTACCTGTTGGAAAAGGCTAGAAACAAGTGGAATTTCAGAGTTCCTAAGGTTTTTTTCATAGCCCAAATTTTCAGCCAAAGACCAAAGGAGACTTCGGGTTGGCATGCTCAGAAATAAGTTTCCTTTAAGAGAGGAAACCGTGAAGATGGAATGAAACATATCTTTCAATGGGGACTTCTCAACCCAAGGGTCTTCCCAAAATTTGATTTTGTTAGCCAAGACAAGGTCATACTTGACGTGATTAATAAACATTGGTAGGATACCATGGATGTCTCTCAAAAGAGAGTCAAGAGTAGTTCTATGTGAAAGTCCATCATCCCAACTTTTATTTGTGAGCACATTAATACTTACCACAACCCAATGGCATATTGTTTTAGAGGCTTCGTGGGATATTGGAAATCGTTGACACATGGTTGTGGTGAGCATTCATTGGCTCTGAAAGATTGGTTGGGATGCTGGAGTTCTGCGCAGATCTACACTTGCTTACTTCTCTTTGGAAGGCAATTCATAGTACTCTACCCCTATTTTTGATTGCATCTTGTATGATCTCACCTTGGCAACAAGGTTAAAATTTGGAAAGATTTCTAGCTTCGGAATGCCTATTGATAGGTTTGTTTCCTTGTATCTATGCCATATCTAATTTTAAAGGGAAAACAATCTCTGAGTTTGTTCTACCTTATTCATCCCTTTGCTTTAATTGGAAGTTGGATTTTAGTAGAAATCTAGGAGTCTGAATTTCTTCCTATTGGTAGTCTTTTGAATTTGTTTGTTTGGGGTGTTTCTTGATAGCTCAGTTGGGGATAAATGAATTTTGGTTGCTATCTCTTCAGATAGGTTTTTTCTTGTGGTTCCTCTTTTAATATGTTGGATAGGGATACTCCCCCATCTAACTCCATTTTTGTGACATGTTGAGAGCTCTAATGTGTACCTGTTCCCTTAGATGTTGGTGCTTTTTGTTGGGAAGTTTTCAATGGAAGCCTAAATCTCTTAAGTGGAGCATCATATGCTAATGGAGTGGTGAAGAACAAATCTCTTGTTTTCACCCAATGTGCCAAACTTACTATAATGTTTTCCATTAAAACCTCTGTATTTCTTTCTTTTTATTTAAAAGTTCGTGCATTCCTTTCTTCCAATATTGTCCAACTCGTTGTATCCCTTCCACATCTCCATATCATTCCTCCACATTTCTTTGATGACTTGAGCATGGAACCATCAACCAACTTGTCCAAACTAATAGGTTGAGACCACTAGCATCCAAATAGAGCAAGGAACTTTTCCTAAATACATTTGAAAAATGTATAGGAGATCCTGAAGTTGTAAGCCATCTCCCCATTTGTTTTTGCACATTAGATGTGTATCAGGAGATTTGTTCCACTTGGGTCTCTTCCTTTGTATTAAATCATAAGTCTTAGTCCCGATGGAAGAGTTCCGAAGGCAAGACAACTAATTTTTGGAGGGATAGGATCACATTGAACTTCCATTACGAGAAAGGAAATGTGTGAGGGAGTAGAGGGAATTAAAGATTTTAATGGAGGCACAAGAAAACCACTCAATGGACTAGTGGCCTAGAAATGACAATCCAATGTAATAGGATCAAGAGCAACCCCATTGGACATATGAAACAGGCTAGAAACAAGTGGAATTTCAGAGTTCCTAAGGTTTTCTTCGGAGCCCAAATTTTCAGCCAAAGACCAAAGGAGACTTCGGGTTGGCATGCTCAGAAATATTATTGCCTTTAAGAGAGGAAACGGTGAAGATGGAATGGAGCATATCTTTCAATGGGGACTTCTCAACCCAAGGGTCTTCCCAAAATTTGAATTTGTAACCCAAGACAAGGTCATATTTGACGTGATAAATAAACATTGGTCGGATACCATGGATGTTTCTCAAAAGAGAGTCAAGAGTAGTTATATGTGATTGTCCATAATCCCAACCTTTATTTGTGAGACCATTAATACTTACCACAACCTGATGGAATTCAGTTTTCGAGGCTTCGTGGGATATCGGAAATCGTTGACACATGGTTGTGGTGAGCATTCATTGTCTCTCAAAGAATGGTTGTGATGCTGGAGTTCTGCGCAAAGCTACCCTTTCTTAATTCTCTTTGGAAGGCAATTCATTGTACTCTTCCCCTATTTCTTGATCGGATCATGTATGATCTCACCTTTGGCAACAAGGTTAAAATTTGGAAAGATTTCTAGCTTGGGAATGCCTGTTGAGAGGTGTGTTTCCTTGTATGTATGCCATATCTAATTTTAAAGGGAAAACAATCTCTGAGTTTGTTCTACCTTAATCATCCCTTGGATTTAATTGGAAGTTGGATTTTAGTAGAAATCTTGGAGTCTGAATTTCTTCCTATTTTAATTTGGGTTGCTAACTCTTTATGTAGGTTTTTTGTTGTGGTTCCTCTTTTAATATGTTGGATAGTGTTAATCCCCCGTGTAACTCCATTCTTGTGACATGTTGAGAGCTCTAATGTGTAATTGTTCCCTTAGATGTTGGTGCTTTTTGTTGGGAAGTTTTCAATGGAAGCTTTAATCTCCTAAGTGGAGCATCATATGCTAATGGAGTGGTGAAGAACAAATCTATTGTTTTCACCCTATGTGCAAACTAACTATAATGTTTTCCCTTAAAACCTCTTTATTGCTATCGTTTAATTTAAAAGTTCGTGCATTCCTTTCTTCCAATATAGTCCAACTCGTTGTATCCCTTGCACATCTCCATATCAATCTTCCACATTTCTTTGATGACTTGAGCATGGAACCATCAAACAACTTGTCCAAAATAATAGGTTGAGACCACTTGCATCCAAATCGAGCAAGGAACTTTTCCTAAATACACTTGACAAATGTATAGGAGATCTTGAAGTTGTAAGTCGTCTTCCCATTTGTTTTTGCACACTAGATGTGAATCCGGAGATTTGTTCCAATTGGGTCTCTTCTTTTGTATTAAATCACAATTAATAATGTCCCCGTAGAAGAGTTCCCAAGGCAAGAAAACTAATTTTTGGAGGGATAGGATCACATTGAACTTCCTTTATGAGAAAGGGCATGTGTGAGGCAGTAGAGCTAATTAAAGATTTTAATGGAGGCACAAGAAAACCACTCATAGGACTCGTTGCCTAGAAATGACCATCCAATGTAATAGGATCAAGAGCAACCCCATCGAACACATGGAACAGGCTAGAAACAAGTGGAATTTCAAAGTTCCAAAGGTTTTTTTCTTAGCCCAAATTTTCAGCCAAAGTCCAAAGTAGACTTCGGGTTGGCATGGTCAGAAATAATTTTGCCTTTAAGAGAGGAAACGATGAAGATGGAATGGAACATATATTTCAATGGGGACTTCTCAACCCAAGGATCTTCCCAAAATTTGATTTTGATAGCCAAGACATGGTCATACTTGACGTGATTAATAAACATTGGTAGGATACCACGTATGTCTCTCAAAAGAGAGTCAAGAGTAGTTCTATGTGAAAGTCCATCATCCCAACTTTTATTTGTGAGCCCATTATTACTTACCACAACCCGATGGCATACAGTTTTGGAGGCTTCGTGGGATATCGGAAATCATTGACACATGGTTGTGGTGAGCATTCATTGGATCTCAAAGAATGGTTGTGATGCTGGAGTTCTGCGGAGAACTACCATTGCTTACTTCTTTGGAAGGCAATTCATTGTACTCTTCCCCTATTTCTTGATCGCATCATGTATGATCTCACTTTTGGTAACAAGGTTAAAATTCGGAAAGGTTTCTAGCTTGGGAATGCCTGTTGAGAGGTGTGTTTCCTTGTATCTATGTCGTATCTAATTTTAAAGGGAAAACAATCTCTGAGTTTGTTCTACCTTCTTCATCCCTTGGCTTTAATTGGAAGTTGGATTTCAGTAGAAATCTAGGAGTCTGAATTTCTTCCTATTGGTAGTCTTTTGAATTTGTTGTTTGGGGTGGTTCTTGATAGCTCGGTTGGGGATAAATGAATTTGGGTTGCTAACTGTTCACGTTGGTTTTTTCTTGTGGTTCATCTTTGAATATGTTGGATAGGGTTACTCCCCCGTCTAACTCTATTCTTGTGACATGTTGAGAGTTCTGATGTGCACCTATTCCCTTAGATGTTGGTGCTTTTTGTTGGGAGTTTTTTAGTGGAAGTATCAACCCTTGTGAACTTTGGCAAAGAAAGGAGACGTAGTTGGCCTTAATCTCCTAAGTGGTGCATCATATGCTAATGGAGTGGTGAAGAGCAAATCAATTGTTTTCACCCTATGTGCCACACTAACTATAACTTTTTCCATTAAAACCTCTTCATTTCTTTCTTTTTATTTAAAAGTTTGTCATTCATTTCTTCCAATAAAGTCTAAGTCGTAGTATCCCTTGCACATCTCCATATCAATCTTCCACTTTTCTTTGATGGCTTGAGCATGGAACCACCGAACAACTTGTCCAAACTATTTGGCTGAGACCCCTTGCATCCAAATAGAGCAAGGAACTTTTCCTAAATACACTAGACAAATGGATAGGAGATCAGGAAGTGGTAAGCCGTCTGTCCATTTATTTTGCACATTAGATGCGAATCAGGAGATTTGTTCCACTTGGGTCTCTTCGTTTGTATTAAATCACAAGTATTAATGTCCCCCTGGACGACTTCCCAAGGGAAGACAACTAATTGTTGGAGGGATAGGATCACATTGAACTTCCTTCCCGAGAAAGGGCATGTGTGAGTGAGTATATCTTATTAAATGGTTTAAAGGTGGCGCAAGAAAACCACCCATAGGACTAGTGGCCTATAAATGACAATCCAATGAAATAGGATCAAGAGCAACCCCATCAAACATATGGAAAAGTCTACAAACAAGTGGAGTTTCAGAGTTCCCAAGGTTTTCTTCTCAGCCCAAATTTTCAGCCAAAGACCAAAGGAGATTTCGGGTTCGCATGCTCAGAAATAATTTTGCCTACAAGAGAGGAAACTGTGAAGGTGGAATGGAACATACCTTTCAATGGGGACTTCTCAACCCAAGGGTTTTCCCAAAATTTGATTTTGTTAGCCAAGACTAGGTCATACTTGATGTGATTAATGAACATTGGGAGGATACAATGGATGTCTCTCAAAAGAGAGTCAAGAGTAGTTATATGTGATTGTCAGTCATCCCAACCTTTATTTGTGAGCCCATTAATACTTACCACAATCCGATGGCATTCAGTTTTGGAGGTTTCGTGGGATATCGGAAATCGTTGACACATGGTTGTGGTGAGCATTCATCGTCTCTCAAAGAATAGTTGTGATGCTGGAGTTCTGCGCAGAGTTACCCTTTCTTCTCTTTGGAAGGCAATTCATTGTACTCTTCCCCTATTTCTTGATCGCATCATGTATGATCTCACCTTTGGCAACAAGGTTAAAATTTGGAAAGATTTCTAGCTTGGGATTGCCTGTTGATAGTTGTGTTTCCTTGTATGTATGCCATATCTAATTTTAAAGGAAAAACAATCTCTGAGTTTGTTCTACCTTATTCATCCCTTTGCTTTAATTGGAAGTTGGATTTTAGTAGAAATCTAGGAGTCTGAATTTCTTCCTAGTTGTAGTCTTTTGAATATGTTGTTTGGGGTGGTTCTTGAAAGCTCTGTTGGGGATAAAGGAATTTGGGTTGCTAACTCTTTAGGTTGGTTTGTTCTTGTGGTTCCTCTTTTAATATGTTGGAAAGGGTTACTCCCCCGTCTGACTCCATTCTTGTGACATGTTGAGAGTTATGATGTGCACATATTCCCTTAGATGTTGGTGCTTTTTTTTGGGAACTTTTCAATGGAAGTATCAACCCTTGTGAACTTTTGCAAAGAAAGGAGACGTAGTTGGCCTTAATCTCCTAAGTGGTGCATCATATGCTAATGGAGTGGTGAAGAGCAAATCTATTGTTTTCTCCCTATGTGCCAAACTAACTATAATGTTTTCCATTAAAACCTCTTTTTTTTTATCAACGTTCCATTAAAACCTCTTTATTACTTTCTTTTTTATTTAAAAGTTCGTGCATTCTTTTCTTCCAATATAGTCTAAGTCGTAGTATCCCTTGCACATCTCCATATCAATCTTCCACTTTTCTTTGATGACTTGAGCGTGGAACCACCAAACAACTTGTCCAAACTAATAGGTTGAGACCACTTGCATCCAAATAGAGCAAGGAACTTTTCCTAAATACACTAGACCAATGGATAGGAGATTAGGAAGTGGTAAGCCGTCTCCCCATTTATTTCGCACATTAGATGCAAATCTGGAGATTTGTTCCACTTGGGTCTCTTCCTTTGTATTAAATCACAAGTATTAATGTCCCCATGGAAGACTTCCCATGGGGAGACAACTAATTTTTGGATGGATAGAATCACATTGAACTTCCTTTACGAGAAAGGGCATATGTGAGGGAGTAAAGGGAGTTAAAGATTTTAAAGGAGGCGCAAGAAAACCACCCATAGGACTAGTGGCCTAGAAAGGACCATCCAATGTAATAGGATCAAGAGCAACCCCATTGAACATATGGAAAAGGGTAGAAACAGTTGGAATTTCAGAGTAACTAAGGTTTTCTTCTTAGCTCAAATTTTCAGCAAAAAATCAAAGGAGACTTCGGGTTGGCATGCTCAGAAATAATTTTCCTTTAAGGGAGGAAACTGTGTAGATGGAATGGAACGTATCTTTCAATGGGGACTTCTCAACCCAAGGGTCTTCCCAAATTTTGATTTTGTTAGCCAAGACAAGGTCGTACTTGACATGATTAATGAACATTTGAAGGATACCATGGGTGTCTCTCAAAAGAGAGTCAAGAGTAGTTCTATGGGATGGTCCATCATCCCAACCTTTATTTGTGAGCCCATTAATACTTACCACAACCCGATTGCATACAGTTTTGGAGGCTTCGAGGGATATTGGAAATCGTTGACACATGGTTGTGGTGAGCATTCATTGGCTCCCAAAGAATGGTTGGGATGCTGGAGTTTTGCGCAGAGCTACCCTTGCTTACTTCTCTTTGAAAGGCAATTCATAGTACTCTTCCGCTATTTCTTAATCGCATCATGTATGATCTCACCTTTGGCAACAAGGTTAAAATTTGGAAAGATTTCTTGCTTGGGTATGCCTGTTGAGAGTTGTGTTTCCTTGTATCTATGCCGTATCTAATTTTAAAGGGAAAACAATCTCTGAGTTTGTTCTACCTTATTCATCCCTTGGCTTTAATTGGATGTTGGATTTTAGTAGAAAACCAAGAGTCTGAATTTCTTACTATTTGTAGTCTTTTGAATTTGTTGTTTGGGGTGGTTCTTCATAGCTCAGTTGGTGATAATTGAATGTGTTGCTAACTCTTCCGGTAGGTTTTTTCTTGTGGTTCGTCCTTTAATATGTTGGATAGGGTTACTCCCCCGTCTAACTCCATTCTTGTGACATGTTGAGAGTTCTAATGTGCACATGTTCCCTTGGATGTTGGTGCTTTTTGTTGGGAAGTTTTCAATGGAAGTATCAACCCTTGTGACCTTTTGCAAAGAAAGGAGACGTAGTTGGCCTTAATCTCCTATGCGGTGCATCATATGCTAATGGAGTGGTGAAGAACAAATCTATTGTTTTCACCCTACGTGCCAACCTAACTATATTGTTTTCCATTGAAGCTCCTTTATTTCTTTCTTTTTATTTAAAAGTTCGTGCATTTCTTTCTTCCAACATAGTCCAAGTTGTAGTATCCCTTGCACATCTCCATATCAATCTTCCACATTTCTTTGATGACTTTAGCATAGAGCCATCAAATAACTTGTCCAAACTAAGAGGTTGAGACCACTTGCATCTAAATAGAGCAACGAACTTTTCCTCAATACACTAGACAAATGGATAGGAGAACAGGAAGTGGTAAGCCGTTTCCCCATTTGTTTTTGCTCATTAGATGCGAATCAGGAGATTTGTTCCACTTGGGTGTCTTCCTTTCTATTAAATCACAAGTATTAATGTCCTCATGGAAGACTTCCCAAGGAAAGACAACTAGTCTTTGGAGGGATAGGATCACATTGAACTTCCTTTACGAGATGTGTGAGGGAGTAGAGGGAATTAAATATTTTAAAGGAGGCGCAAGAAAACCACCCATAGGACTAGTGGCCTAGAAACGACCATCCAATGTAATAGGATCAAGAGCAACCCTATCGAACATATGCAAAAGGCTAGAAACAAGTGGAATTTCAGAGTTCCTAAGGTTTTGTTCTTAACCCAAATTTTCATCCACAGACCAAAGGAGACTTCGGGTTGGCATGCTCAGAAATAATTTTGCCTTTATGAGAGGAAACGATGAAGATGGAATGGAAGATATCTTTCTATGGGGTCTTCTCAACCCAAGGGTCTTCCCAAAATTTGATTTTGTTAGTGAAGACAAGGTCATATTTGATGTGATTAATGAACATTGGGAGGACACCATGGATGCCTCTCAAAAGAGAGTCAAGTGTAGTTCTATGTGATAGTCCATCATCCCAGCCTTTATTTGTGAGCCCATTAATACTTACCACAACCCGATGGCATACAGTTTTGGAGGCTTTGTGGGATATCGGAAATTGCTGACACATGGTTGTGGTGAGCATTCATTGGTTCTCAAAGAATGGTTGTGATGCTGGAGTTCTGCAGAGAGCTACCATTGCTTACTTCTCTTTGGAAGGCAATTCATTGTACTCTTCCCCTATTTCTTGATCGCATCATGTATGATCTCACCTTTGGCAACAAGGTGAAAATTTGGAATGATTTCTAGCTTGGGAATGCCTATTGAGAGGTATCATTTGCTGGTGAGTTTGATGATCCTAGAAGATACAGAAGGTTGGTGGGCAAATTGAACTACCTGACCATTACCCGACCAGATATATCATTTGCTGTGAGTGTGGTGAGTCAGTTTATGCAACATCTTCGAGTTCCTCACTGGGAAGCTGTTCTGAGAATTGTTATGTACCTAAAAGGTGCTCCAGGTCATGGTTTGTTATACCAAAGTGGAGGAACTCTTGAGATAGTAGGGTACACAGATGCTGACTGGGCTGGTTCTATATCAGACAGGAGATCAACTACAGGGTATTGTACCTTCCTCGGTGGCAATCTTATAACTTGGAAGAGCAAGAAACAAACAGTGGTGGCAAGAAGTAGTGTAGAAGCAGAGTACAGGGCTATGGCCATACCACATGTGAGCTAGTATGGCTGAAGAACTTGCTTCAAGAGATGGGATTCTCAATTGACAAACCCATGAAACTATACTGTGATAACCAAGCTGCTGTTCACATCTCTTCCAATCCCGTCTTTCATGAGAGAACTAAGCATATTGAGGTTGATTGTCACTTTGTAAGAGAGAAAGTGACAAGTGGGGTGATAACCACATCTCATGTGAGCTCAGGAAATCAGTGGGCAGATCTCTTCACAAAGGGATTGTCTCGAGGAAGAATAGATTACATTTGTAACAAGCTGGGACTATATGATATATACTCTCCAACTTGAGGGGGAGTGTTAGAATGCTCGAGTCAGGGGTATTTTGGTCATTCTGGATTATCTGCTTGAGAGTGAAAGGTCTATTGTATCTGAGTTTAAGTTATGTGTCCCATCTTCTATGAGGGACAAAATGGTCTTTCTTGTAACTCTATGTTTTTGAATAAATACAAGCGGGTCAGCTAGGGGAGTGTGATTTTTACTCTCTTCTAGTCTGGTCGAACCTTTTCTTTCTTCTTCTTCTTCTTCTTCTTTCTCTTTTCTTTCTTCTTCTCTACTTCAACCTAGAATCTGCTAGGGTTTACTTACAATTCCAATTGGGTCTCTTCTTTTGTATTAAATCACAAGTAATAATGTCCCCATGGAAGAGTTCCCAAGACAAGAAAACTAATTTTTGGAGGGATAGGATCACATTGAACTTCCTTTATGAGAAAGGGCATGTGTGAGGCAGTAGAGGGAATTAAAGATTTTAATGGAGGCACAAGAAAACCACTCATAGGACTCGTTGCCTAGAAATGACCATCCAATGTAATAGGATCAAGAGCAACCCCATCGAACATATGGAACAGGCTAGAAACAAGTGGAATTTCAAAGTTCCAAAGGTTTTCTTCTTAGCCCAATTTTTCAGCCAAAGTCCAAAGTAGACTTCGGGTTGGCATGGTCAGAAATAATTTTGCCTTTAAGAGAGGAAACGGTGAAGATGGAATGGAACATATCTTTCAATGGGGACTTCTCAACCCAAGGGTCTTCCCAAAATTCGATTTTGTTAGCCAAGACAAGGTCATACTTGATGTGATTTTGTTAGCCATTAATACTTACCACAACCTTTATTTGGAAAGGTTTCTAGCTTGGGAATGCCTGTTGAGAGGTGTGTTTCCTTGTATCTATGCCGTATCTAATTTTAAAGGGAAAACAATCTCTGAGTTTGTTCTACCTTCTTCATCCCTTGGCTTTAATTGGAAGTTGGATTTTAGTAGAAATCTAGGAGTCTGAATTTCTTCCTATTGGTAGTCTTTTGAATTTGATGTTTGGGGTGGTTCTTGATAGCTCGGTTGGGGATAAATGAATTTGGGTTGCTAACTGTTCACTTTGGTTTTTTCTTGTGGTTCCTCTTTTAATATGTTGGATAGGGTTACTCCCCCGTCTAACTCCATTCTTGTGACATGTTGAGAGTTCTGATGTGCACCTATTCCCTTAGATGTCGGTGGTTTTTGTTGGGAATTTTTTAGTGGAAGTATCAACCCTTGTGACCTTTGGCATAGAAAGGAGACGTAGTTGGCCTTAATCTCCTAAGTGGTGCATCATATGCTAATGGAGTGGTGAAGAGCAAATCAATTGTTTTCACCCTATGTGCCACACTAACTATAACTTTTTCCATTAAAACCTCTTCATTTCTTTCTTTTTATTTAAAAGATTGTGCATTCATTTCTTCCAATAAAGTCTAAGTCGTAGTATCCCTTGCACATCTCCATATCAATCTTCCACTTTTCTTTGATGACTTGAGCATGAAACCACCGAACAACTTATCCATACTAATTGGATGAGACCACTTGCATCCAAATAGAGCAAGGAACTTTTCCTAAATACAATAGACAAATGGATAGGAGATCAGGAAATTGTAAGTCGTCTATCCATTTATTTTGCACATTAGATGCGAATCAGGAGATTTGTTCCACTTGGGTCTCTTCGTTTGTATTAAATCACAAGTATTAATGTCCCCATGGAAGACTTCCCAAGGGAAGACAACTAATTGTTGGAGGGATAGGATCACATTGAACTTCCTTCCCGAGAAAGGGCATGTGTGAGTGAGTATATCTTATTAAATATTTTAAAGGAGGCGCAAGAAAACCACCCATAGGACTAGTGGCCTAGAAACGACCATCCAATGCAATAGGATCAAGAGCAACCCTATCAAACATGCAAAAGGCTAGAAACAAGTGGAATTTCAGAGTTCCTAAGGTTTTGTTCTTAGCCCAAATTTTCATCCACAGATCAAAGGAGACTTCGGGTTGGCATGCTCAGAAATAATTTTGCCTTTATGAGAGGAAACGGTGAAGATGGAATGGAAGATATCTTTCTATGGGGTCTTCTCAACCTAAGGGTCTTCCCAAAATTTGATTTTGTTAGTGAAGACAAGGTCATACTTGATGTGATTAATGAATATTGGGAGGACACCATGGATGTCTCTCAAAAGAGAGTCAAGTGTAGTTCTATGTGATAGTCCATCATCGCAGCCTTTATTTGTGAGCCCATTAATACTTACCACAACCCGATGGCATACAGTTTTGGAGGCTTCGTGGGATATCGGAAATTGTTGACACATGGTTGTGGTGAGCATTCATTGGTTCTCAAAGAATGGTTGTGATGCTGGAGTTCTGCAAAGAGCTACCATTGCTTACTTCTCTTTGGAAGGCAATTCATTGTACTCTTCCCCTATTTCTTGATCGCATCATGTATGACCTCACCTTTGCAACAAGGTTAAAATTTGGAAAGATTTCTAGCTTGGGAATGCCTGTTGAGAGGTGTGTTTCCTTGTATCTATGCCATATCTAATTTTAAAGGGAAAACAATCTCTGAGTTTGTTCTACCTTATTCATCCCTTGGCTTTAATTGGAAGTTGGATTTTAGTAGAAACCTAGGAGTCTGAATTTTTTCCTATTGGTAATCTTTTGAATTTGTTGTTTGGGGTGGTTCTTGATAGCTCAGTTGGGGATAAATGAATTTGGGTTGCTAACTGTTCACGTTGGTTTTTTCTTGTGGTTCCTCTTTTAATATGTTGGATAGGGTTACTCCCCTGTCTAACTCCATTCTTGTGACATGTTGAGAGTTCTGATGTGCACCTATTCCCTTAGATGTCGGTGGTTTTTGTTGGGAATTTTTTAGTGGAAGTATCAACCCTTGTGACCTTTGGCAAAGAAAGGAGACGTAGTTGGCCTTAATCTCCTAAGTGGTGCATCATATGCTAATAGAGTGGTGAAGAGCAAAACTATTGTTTTCACCCTATGTGCCAAACTAACTATAATGTTTTCTATTAAAACCTGTTCATTTCTTTCTTCTTCTTTAATAATTTGTGTATTCCTTTCTTCCCTTATAGTCGAATTTGTAGTATCCCTTGCACTTCTCTGTATCAATCTTCCTCTTTTCTTTGATGACTTGAGCATGGAACCATCAAACAACTTTTCCAATCTAATAAGTAGAGGCCATTGCATCCAAATAGAGCAAGGAACTTTTCCTAAATACACTAGACAATTGGATAGGAAATTTGGTACTTTTCTTATATATATTAGACAAGTAGAAAAGAGATTAGGGAGGTGGAATGGAAGATATCTTTCAATGGAGACTTCTCATCCCTTGTGTCTTCCGAAAATTTGATTTTGTTAGCTCAGACAAGGTCATACTTGATGTGATTAATGAACATTGGGAGGATACTATGGATGTCTCTCAAAAGAGAGTCAAGAGTAGTTTTTTGTGATAGTCGATCATCCCAACCTTTATTTTTGAGCCCATGAAACTTTGCCACAACCCGATGGCATAAGGTTCTGGAGGCCTCGTGGGATATCGGAAATCTTTGACCCAAAGTTGTGGTGAGCATTCATGGGCTTTCAAAGAATGGTTGGGATGCTGTAGTTCTGCACAGAGCTACCCTTACTTCTCCTTGGAAGGCAATTCATAGTACTCTTCCCCTATTTTCTAATTGCATCATGTATGATCTCTCCTTTGCCAACAAGGTTAAAATTTTGAAAGATTTCTAGCTTGGGAATTCCTATTGAGAGGTGTGTTTCCTTGTATCTATGCCATCTCTAATCTTGAAGGGAAAAGAATCTCTGAGTTTGTTTTACCTTCTTCATCCCTTGGTTTTTATTGAAAGTTGGATTTTAGTAGAAATCCGAAAGTTTGAATTTGTTCCTTTTTCCATTCTTTTGAATTTGTTGGATGGGGTATTTCTTGATAGCTCAATTGGGGATAAATGAATTTGGGTTGATAATTTTTCAGGTAGGCTTTTTCTTGTGGTCCTCTTTTAATATGTTGGTTTGGGTTACTCCTCCGTCTGACTCAAGTCTTGTGACATGTTGTGAGTTCTGATGTGCACCTGTTTGCTCAGATTTTGGTGCTTTTTCTTGGGAGGTTTTCAATGGAAGTATCAACAGTTGAGACCTTTTGTAAAGAGAGGAGACCTTGTTGTTCTTCTTCTCCTAAGTGGTGCTGGTGCATCATATGCAAATGTAGTCTTGAAGACTGCATACGACCTATTAATCTCCTGTCATTGGCTTGTTGTATTTGAATTTATTTCTTGCTTCGTTTCATTGCATGTGGGATCCTTCTGTTACCTTAGATAAATTGTTTGGCTCTTTCGTAATCAAATGCTCAAGGAAAATGGGTAGGAATGTGTATGTGTACAACTACTGCATTTGTTGGGACATTGTGGAAAGACAGAAATGCAAGAATATTTGTTGAAAAATAAAGTTGGGGGGATTTTATTGAATCCATCACTCTTAAGCTTGCCACATTTGTGAAAACTCTAGTAACTGTGTTTAAATGTCATACTTGCTTGGGCCCAACCTTGTGTGTGCATGGCTGTACAGTTCACTGGGCAATGTTTTTCCCCTAAAAAGAATTGGGTTTTGTCTTTGTTCATTTTGATTGCCAAAATAGTGTCATGCATTTTAAATATGCCTGTTTACATAAATTGGCATTGGTAATACCATATTAGTACTGGTTTTGTGCCTTCCAGTCATTGCATAGTTGCTGCTGTGTGGATGTGAGTAATGTAGATGATATCTTCTGAATGCTTTTACTGTTCTAATCTTCCTGTGTTGCTTAAAATTAAAAAAAATATATTATTTTTTTCTCTTTTGATTTGTAACAATTACAAACTTTTTCTGCTAAATAAACAGATTTTATTAATGAACTACTGAAACACGAGAAGAGATTGTGGTCCTGGTTATCTCTCCCCTGTACAAATCAAATTTGGCCTAAAATAATTGTTGCTTGTTCACCCCTTGTTTAGCCAAAGCATCGACCAAACTATTAGCTGACCATTGGAACCACTGAATCTCCATCTACATGTCCTTTGAAAACCCTTTAAAGTCTTAAAGTGTTCGATTGCATTTCTATAACTCCACAAAGCTGCTTTGATTCCTTTCATTAACCAGCTGATCGCAACATCGGGAGCTCCTTTAATAACTGTTATAATTCAGGTCTGCCTTAGAGTTCGGCCTGACTGAGTTCAGTTATGTAGAAGAAGAAAAAGTGATAAAGAAAGAGAGAAAGAGAGAAGAGAGAATTCTCGTTCGAAATGAAAGAGTCAACCTGACTTCTCCCAGTCGGCCAGTAAGTATTTATATTATTATTAAAACATAACTGAAAAGACCTATGTGCCCTTACTTAAGTTAAGAGCACATGTTTCAACACAACATTACAGATCAGCAACATCAATCAAGGTATAAAGACAGAAATACCCCTACGCTAACACTCCCCCTCAAGCTGGTGAGTATATATCATATACTCCCAGCTTGTTACATATGTAGTCCACTCTTCCCTGACTCAAGCCTTTTGTAAATAAGTCAGCCCACTGATTTCCTGTATTAACATGTGTAGTGTCTAGTTCTCCATTCAGCACCTTCTCCCTCACAAAGTGGCAGTTAACCTCAATGTGCTTGGTTCTTTCATGAAACACTGGATTAGAGGAGATATGAACTGCAGCCTGATTATCACAATAGAGCTTCATTGGAGTGTTAATGTTGTACCCTACTTCCTGTAGAAGGTTCCTTAGCCACACTAATTCACAAGCGGTATGCGCCATAGCCCTATATTCTGCTTCTGCACTGCTTTTTGCCACAACCGTCTGCTTCTTACTTTTCCATGTCACCAGGTTACCTCCCATAAAAGTGCAATAGCCTGTAGTAGACCGCCTATCAGACATAGAACCGGCCCAATCAGCATCAGAATACCCTTCTATTTCAAGTTTTCCCCCACTCTTGTATATTAAACCGCGACTCGGGGCCCCTTTTAGATACTTCACAATTCTCAGAACCGCATTCCAATGAGGAATCAGAGGTTTTTGCATGAACTGGCTTACCACACTAACTGCAAATGAGATGTCTAGTCTGGTAATGGTTAGGTAGTTCAGTTTGCCCACAAGTCGTCGGTATCTGCCAGGGTCTTCAAACACTTCACCCATATCACTGCTTAGCTTGGTATTTGTGTCCATGGGTGTTTCAGCTGGTTTGGCACCCAACAAGCCTGTTTCTTCCAGCAAATCAAGCACATACTTCCTCTGGCACAGGTTAATCCCATACTTGGATCTCGCTACCTCTATCCCCAAGAAGTATTTCAGTTTACCCAGATCCTTTGTCTGAAAGTGATCCTGCAGATAAGTCTTCAGCCTGTCAATACCAATGTTATCATTCCCAGTAATAACAATATCATCTACATACACCACCAACAGTATTTTTCCTCCCGGAGAGTCATGACTAAATACAGAATGGTCAACTTTGCATTGTTTCATGCCAAACTTCTTTACCACCTCACTGAACCTAGCAAACCATGCTCGAGGAGACTGTTTAAGCCCATATATAGCCTTCCTTAGTCTGCACACCTTGCCATCCTCCCCCTGAGCAACAAACCCTGGAGGTTGCTCCATGTAGACCTCCTCGAGTAAGTCACCATGCAAAAAGGCATTCTTGATATCAAGCTGATATAGTGGCCACTCATACATGGCTGCAAGAGAGATCACAACACGAACTGACCCTATCTTAGCAACCGGTGAGAAGGTCTCTGTGTAGTCAATGCCATAGGTTTGGGAGTACCCTTTTGCAACTAATCACGCTTTCAGGCGTTCAACACTACCATCAGGCAGATACTTAACCGTATAAACCCACTTACAACCAACAGCTTGCTTCCTAGGAGGAAGAGCAATGAGGTCCCAAGTATGACTATGATGAAGGGCTGAGAGTTCTTCTTCCATGGCACGACACCACCCTGGAGAGGCAAGGGCTTCCTGGACATCTTTAGAAACAATAACTAACAAACTGGCGATGGGAAGCGGAAAGGTGAGTAAGAGAAACATAATTAGAAATGGGATGAAGGGTGCAAGTACGTTTACCTTTCCGCAAAGCAATGGGTAGATCAATCTCAAATGCTAAGTGGGGGTCTGGTGCCGGATCCGTCGACGGAGATGTAGTCGGAGGAGTAGTAGCTGGTGCACGTGGGCGATGTGTATACACATGACAGATAGGTGGGCGTTCAACAGGTGGTGGCACCGGAGGCAAGGATTTGGTCATGACTGGAACAAAGGGAGGAGGATCGACAACGGGAAGTGGAAGAGGAGGTGATGAGGAGGAAGAAGCGTCACCAGACCCCAAAAAGAACGGAGTAGACTCAAAGAAACTGACATCAGCACACACAAAGGACCGTCGAGAACCAAGATGGTAACACCTATACCCTTTCTGGGTCCGAGAATAGCCAAGGAAGATGCACTTGAGAGAACGGGCATCAAACTTGTCGTTCCCGGGACCCATATTATGGACAAAACAGACACACCCAAAAACTCTCGGCGTAAGAGGAAACGGAGACAAAGTGGGAAACAAGACCTGAAACGGAGACTGACCATCAAGGATGAACGTGGGCATCCGATTAATCAGAAAACAAGAGGTAAGCACTGCATCACTCCAAAAAGGTTTGGGAACATGCATGTGATGCATTAGGGATCTTGCTGTTTCAAGGAGATGGCGATTCTTTCGCTCAGCCACCCCGTTTTGTTGTGGGGTGTAGGTACACGAGGTCTGATGTATAATGCCGTGTTGGTCCAGGTATTCCTGAAATGATGAGGATAAATATTCACGGCCATTATCAGAACGAAAAACTTTGATGTAGGTACCAAATTGGTTACGAATTTCAGCATAAAATTTTTGAAAAATGGTAAACAATTCACTTCTTTCTTTCATTAAATAGAGCCACGTCATCCTTGAAAAATCATCCACAAAAATGACAAAATATCTGTATCTATTATATGACATTACTTTATAAGGACCCCAAACATTTGAATGAACTAAAGAAAAAGGACTCGACACACGGTTATCAACCCTAGAACTAAAGGGAACACAATGGTGTTTCCCAAACTGACACGACTCACAATCCAAAACAGAAAGCTGACTCAAGGACGGAACTAAGGACTTCAAGACTTTGAACGACGGATGACCAAATCGGCAGTGCCACTGGAGAGGAGAAAGAGATGACTGGAGAGCT
Source organism: Nelumbo nucifera (assembly GCF_055504915.1). Taxonomy (NCBI): domain Eukaryota; kingdom Viridiplantae; phylum Streptophyta; class Magnoliopsida; order Proteales; family Nelumbonaceae; genus Nelumbo; species Nelumbo nucifera. Next base: position 12,019,394 of record NC_142652.1, on the reverse strand, counting down.
GTTGAAGTTCTACCACCACCACCGTCAAGATAATACAGTCCACCTGCTTCATGCCCTCTACCAATCTTCATCCCCGTCTTGAGATCCTGAAAGACACACATAGAAGGATAAAAGGTAATGGAGCAGTTAAGTGATTTGGTCAGCTTACTAACAGACATAAGGTTAAAAGGCAATTTAGGAACATACAGAACTGATGAGAGGGATACAGGATCTAGGTCAACATTACCAACACCACAAATTGAGGATGTGGAGCCATTAGCAAGGGTAACAGATTGTGATGTTGAGCAATGAGATAAGGAGGAAAACACACCTGGAGTTCCAATCATGTGATCGGAGGCTCCAGAGTCAATGATCCAGGGATTGGGTGTAGATGCCAGACAAGCCATACCTGAGTGAGCAAAAGTCGCCGTGTTCTGCTGTGATTGGATAAACCTCATATTCATCACGGGGAACACTCACCATCTCCTTCATGGGACCATCTGTGGATGTAGGAGGCAACTGGTCAGATGAATGATTCTCCTGTCTAAAGCTGGAACATGAGTCACCGGTCGCGGCATGATTGGCCCAGGTTGAGGGAGGACCATGTAAATCATAACAATAGTTGATAGTATGTCCACCCATACCACAATGAGTGCACTTCCTCGGGCCTGAGCTACGTCCTCTACCACGGGCTCCCCCTGAATCTCTGCTCCCAGTGCGACCACCACCACGATTATAAGTAGACCCACCATTGCCACTTCGGCCATATGCAGAACCACTACCAACACCACGGCCAGACTGAGCTCCCCGAGCTCCACCTCTACCACCACGGCCTCTCGATGCAGCAAAGGCAGATCTATCTGAGATATTAGAGTTCTCAGTAGATCCGATAGAAATCCTCCGAAGTCGAGCAAATACCTCTTCTAGGGACGGAAGAGCTGATCCCCCTAATATCTGAGCCCGTACTGGTTCATATTCAGACTTTAGTCCCACCAAAAATCTAGTCACATCAAGCTGCTCTCTCTGTTGTTGCTGAATCTTGACATCAGAAGTGAAAGGATGATAGACATTCAACTCATTACGTATGTTCCTCATGTTGGCATGGTACTCCTCAAGACTCTGATTGCCCTGTTGCAGATTAAAGTACTCTTGATAAAGCTGATAAACTCTGGTTGTATTGTCCTGCCCCGAATACAATTTCTTCGCATGGTCCCACACATCTTTGGCAGTATCAAGGAACATGAAGTTCACACTAATCCTGGGTTCCATACTGTTTCACAACCATGTGATGATCTGAGCATCCTCTTGCTCCCAGTCTTCATACTCGTGAGAGTCAGAGGAGGGTTTCTCCTCTCTGATGTGTTTTACCTTCTTCTTTGCCTTCAGAAAGACTTCAACGGATTTAGCCCAAGGCACATAATTCTCTCCATTTAACTTAATGGAGGTCATCTAAACATTCAGGTAGTCTGTAGGCACCATCACACTAGGTTTATAATCCTTATTGTCTCCCATTATGTTATCACCAATTCTGCACACTTGCTGAATTCTATTATCACTGAGATCTGCACACTACACACCACTAGGTCACACCTGTCACACTGATTGCAGCACTAATTGTTGCTGGAATGTGTGCTCTTTACACCACAAACCCTACTCCTACAACTACCTGAAATCTGACCACTATATGATCATATCTCTTCCTTCAAAATGCACAAAGAAACCAGCATAAACCCTAGCCCTTACTGGCCGAAACCCTAGCAAATGGTCTGAAACACACCTCCTATTTAATCCATAACAGATATCATGCACTGAAATCCCTTACCTTATCGCTGAAGTAACACCCATGCAAGCAGGAGAGCAGTCCACACACAACAGCCACACACAGTTCGGCCCTCTATTCTTCCTCTACTAGGAGAGGGCGATCTCAGAAATCACAGCAACTGACCACATACGACCTGACTGGAGGCATAGAGACCCCCAAGGGAAGAGGGCGATCACTCCTTTTCAGCCCTTTCCCTTATCTCCAATCGAACACAGAAAAAAAGAAGAAAACCCTAGATAGGGTGCGTAGAGAATGAACCCTAGGCAAGCAGAAATCTAGGCAGATTTAACAGAGCTCTGATACCATGTTATAATTCAGGTCTGCCTTAGAGTTCGGCCTGACTGAGTTCAGTTATGTAGAAGAAGAAAAAGTGATAAAGAAAGAGAGAAAGAGAGAGAGAAGAGAGAATTCTCGTTCGAACTGAAAGAGTCAACCTGACTTCTCCCAGTCGGCCAGTAAGTATTTATATTATTATTAAAACATAACTGAAAAGACCTATGTGCCCTTACTTAAGTTAAGAGCACATGTTTCAACACAACATTATAGATCAGCAACATCAATCAAGGTATAAAGACAGAAATACCCCTACGCTAACAATAACCAATTATTCAACTCCCATCTCCTTAGCTTATCATACTCTAGTAACTACTTGAGGTTGATAGAGAGAAGATTGTATTTTTGGTTCATCACTACTCAATCAATTGTATTTTTGGTTGAGGCTGATAGAGAGAAGATTTTAAATAAGATATCTATTGTCCTAAACATTGAAAATGATCCAAAAACCTATAGTGAGGCCATGACCTCTAGAGATGCTGCTTTTTGGAAGGAAGCTGTAAATGATGAAATTGATTCAATAATGTCAAATAACACATGGGTACTAGTAGACCTGCCTCCAGGATCAAAACCAATAAAATGTAAATGGATGTTTAGAAAAAAATACAACACTGATGGAACTGTACAAACTTTTAAGGCTAGATTGGTAGCCAAAGGATTTAGTCAAAAGAACACTCATAGCATTAGCATTCATTTATCACTTATCTGTTCACCAAATGGATGTTAAAACTGCTTTCTTAAATGGTGATTTAAATGAAGAGGTTTATATGGAACAGGTAGAAGGATTTGTTCTTCCTAGAAATGAGAAGAAAATCTGTAAACTGGTTAAATCACTATATGAATTAAAACAAGCACCTAAACAGTGGCATGAGAAATTTGATTCTTGCATTCTAGCTTTTGGTTTTAAACATAATAGTGCTGATAGATGCATCTACTCAAAATTCACTGAAAATTGTGGAGTAATTGTATGTCTTTATGTTGATGATATGCTTATTGTGGGTACAAATATGGTTGGCATAAATGAAACTAAAAACTACTTATCCACTGTCTTCAAGATGAAAGATTTAGGAGTAGATATCATCTTGGGAATTAAAGTTAAAAAGCATAGTAGGGGCTATGCATTAAGCCAATCACATTATATTAAGAAAGTACTTGAGAAATTTAAGCATTTAGAGTTTAAAGAATATAACACGCCATATGATTCTAGTATGAAGCTAGTAGAAAATACTGGTAGAGCAATTGTACAACTTGAGTATGCTAGTGCAGTAGGAAGCTTGATGTATGCTATGCTTTGTACCAGGCCTGATATTGCATTTGCAGTAAGTAAACTCAATCGGTTTACAAGTAATCCCGGTGTAGAGCACTGGAAGGCAATTGGGAGAGTTCTTGGGTATCTCAAGAGAACCTTGGAACGTGGCTTGTTTTACTGTGATTATCCAGCTGTACTAGAAGGGTACACTGATGCAAGTTGGATTACCGGTAATGGAGATAACAAGTCCACTTCTGGATGGATTTTCGTCTGTGGTGGGGGCGCGATCTCTTGGGCATCCAAGAGACAAACTCGTATATCTCACTCGACCATAGAATCTGAATTCATAGCCTTAGCGGCTACTGGAAAAGAGGCTGAATGGATTAGGAATTTATTATTGGATATAAAACTTTGGCCTAGTCCTATGCCTTCAATTTCCATTTATTGTGATAATGAGGCAACTCTATCAAGAGCCTACAGTGGTACCTACAGTGATAGTGAAGCACCTCTAAGCAAAGTAGAAATGCACAAAATATCTCACCTTCTTGCTGAAATTCATGAGCTGTCATCCCTGCTGAACTGCACCCTTTGATGGATTCCCCAGGAAATCAATCAAACTGCTGATGTTTTGGCAAAGCAAGGCTTGGAAAGGGATTTTTTTTGTATAGTGCTAACACTTTGCCATCTTAGTTGATCCAGGCCTTTCTTTTTTGTTTTCCTGGCCTATTTGTACATTTGTTATGTACTCCCCCCCCCCCCCCCCACCCCTTTGAATAAAGTTATCTTTCTCTTAAAAAAAAAAAGAAATACACAAAATATCTCATGATCATCTTCTTGAATATTCTTTCATTGTCTTTCAAGGTTATTGTAGCATTGGGATAAAAAATTTCCTGAGAAGGTTCATTGGCCTTAAAGCATTGGGATTTGCCCCAAGAGGTCTAGGCCGCTAGAGAGATTATTGGACCTGCCTAGGCTGAACTGAACATTATTCTTCCCTGACACCCTTTTCTAAGGTTGTCTTGTTGATGGAACTGGTGTACCTTTTTCAGGGCCAAATTCTTTTTTTTTCCAATTTTTTCTCTTTCATTTTTCTTTTGCTTGTTTTCCCCTTCGCAATAACTCCCCCCCTCCCTTTTTTTCACATTACTTTGTTGAATTTTTAACTTTTTTTCTTTTTCTGTAAGTGATGCATTGGGAGGAGAAGGATGATCCAAAAATAGTGTGTATAGGATCTTTCTTGTCTTGGTGATTGCCAACTTATTTTTTACTTATAATGGTGAAGTATGGGACAGGGAACTCAAACTGGGAGCCGGGTGAATCCAATCTACCTTATGGATGTGCAGTGTGGAGGGGTATACAGAAATCAGCAAGGTATTTAAGATGGAAGTAGATGGGTCAAGAATTAGTTTTTGGCAAGAGGTGTGGTGTGGAAGTTGCCCTCTCAAGGATAGATTCCCAACATTATTTGAAATTTCTCTCAATAAGGAATGTTTGGTCTCAGAGATGTTCTCACAGGAGGGAGGGGTAAGATGTTGGTGCCCACTTTTAGAAGGAATCCAAATGATTGGGAAATTGTAGCTGGCAGATACTCTAGCAAAACAGGGAGTTGATAGACCTACTCTATTTTGGGCTAAATTGTAGCAGCCTGTATCACAACAGTGGGGTGATTGATCTACATAATCTGGCCTTATCTGTATATCGTAAAACTCTGGAGTGCAGAGTAAATAACGAAACTGTAATCTGTTTTCAATTTAATAAAAAGCTAAATTCTCTTTTGCTGATCAATAAAAAAAAAAGATCAGGAAATTGAGCAGTGGGAGGAACTGATGCAAAACTTAAGTACAGTCAGATTGGACAGTGCAAGAAGTGATAAAAGAATTTGGGTTGGGGAGAAATCTGGAATTTTCATAATCAAATCCTTTTATAACAGAGTTTGCAATGATAAGGCAAATTTTCCTGAAAACAGGGTCTGGAGATCTGCAGCTCCCCTCAAAGTTTCTTTATGTGGGTAGCGGTTTTGGGGAAGTGCTTAACATGTGATAACTTATCAAAGAGAGGGTTGGTGGTTGAACCTAGTAGATGTGTGGTGTGTGGTGAAAACTCTGAGGGGGTGGAGCATCTTTTCATGCACTGCTGTTTTGCATGGGAGATATAGATGAAATCTTTGAGGGTGTTTGGAGTAACAGCTCTGTTTCCCAAGAGACCTGTTGGCATTACTATGGACTTGAGATGCGTGTGGTTTATTGAGGAAAGGAAAGGTTTTCCAGTATTGTGGTCAATTTGGACAGAAAAAATAGGAGGCTTTTTGAAAACAAGTTCAGTACAGTAGTTACAGTTTTAAAAGGTAGCTGGGGAAGGATATACTCATGGGCGGTGGCACAAAGTTATTCAAGAATATTACCTTATAGCTCTTTTATTTATTTAATCTTTTTTTGTATGAAATTAGTCAAAGTGGAATTTGGGTTGTACAAAGAAAATACTTGCCTTGTCCAGTACCTAATTATGTAAGGCTTTGTACATGTTCTGATCACAAAAAAAAAACAAAAAAAAAAAAAACTTATTTTTTACTTGTAATGTAAAGTTTAATGTTCCTTTATGGCTTTCTTTATCTTGGGTGCAGAGGATCTTCTTGCTAAAGTTTTTATGTGATGAGGTGCTGAACTCAGCTTTTATTTGTGAACACCTTGAGCAGTGTGCTGATGTATCAGTAGATTTGCAGCAGAAATTACGATCTCTTGCCATAGAATGGAGAAACCTGAAATTAAGAGAAGAAATTCTGGTTGCCAAAGATGTAAAAGAAAACACGACCATGTTTGATGGAGTAAGAGAACCTGGAATAGAAGGGATGGATACTGTACTTGCAAGCTATGGTCAACGGATTGGCCAATTGAATGCTTGGTGTAACAGATCCAACTGCAATACTTTTTTCTCTGGTAATTTGTTTCAGCTAGAAGATGGTTCTGAGGGAAGTGGACCAAATGATCTCAATAAACCCCCTGGTTGGTTTGATTCAAAATGCATTACAAAGAAAATTGACAATAGTATTAGAACTACAAGCATGAAGCCTAGAGATACTGAAAATCACCTGAAAGATGCTCTCCCTGTCATTAATAACAGTCTAATTCCTGGAAATCCTTTTTCCTGTGTGGTTTCCACCAAAAGAGATGAATCTGACCTGCAAAATGAGCAGCCACTGTCAACTCCTCAGAAACTAGAAATCAATAACTTGGGTAAAACAAATGATATTCAAGGTGATATGAACAGAAAGTGTGAGTTGAGTACTGAAAGGAATGGTTCTATGCTGCCTGTTCTTGATGTTCTACAACGACCTCGTTTTTCATCTGATACTAGGAGAAGCTATTTTGACTGAACATTATCCTATGCATTTGAACTCAGATTCTATATTCCCTGGACATCACTGTGGTGCCCAACCTGATGTTGAAGAATCACAAACCTACAATCTTGAGGTGAACTCTCTGAAGAACGAGATTTCGCTTTTACCGGATTCCATTGCCGGTGTGGAATCACAGCTTATGAAGGTACCTGTGCGGAGGGATCTTTTGGGTAGGGACTCTGCCGGACGACTCTACTGGGTTTTAGCCAAGCCTGGACAACGTCCTTGGTTGGCTGTTGATGGGAGTGCTACTGCACAACAAACACAAAGAACTGTGGAAAAGCACCCGGATCCGTTTGCAAATAATTCAATTTTGAGGTGTTCTCCTCCATTTCACAGAAGTGTCAATAGTTCAAATTCAAATGCAAATGAATATGATGTTTGTTTTCGGCATTCTTCGTCTTCTTGGGTTTCCTATGAATCTGATGCTGAAATTCAAGAACTTATTGGGTGGTTAAAAGCCAGTGATCCAAGAGAAAGAGAGCTGAAAGAATCCATTATACAATGGAAGAGATCAAGACCTCATAGCTCCCAACAGTCTAGAAATCCTGTACAGGATGAGATTCATTTGACCTCATCAAAGTCCTTGGATTGTGAAAAAGTGGTGATTACTGATTGTCTTATCACTAGGGCTGCTAACATACTGGAGAAGAAGTATGGTCCTTGCTTGGAGCTAGAAACTTGTGACATGCCCAAGAAGCGTGGGAGGAGAGCAAAAGTAGCTTATGAGGAGAGAATGTACAGATGTGAGTGCCTTGAACCTGTATGGCCATCTAGACATCATTGCCTACTGTGCCACCAAACCTTTTTCACTGTTGTGGAACTTGAAGTGCATAATGATGGAAAGTGCAGCTCAGGATCATTCGCCCATGCTAGCAACAAGGAAAATGATCTCTATAAAGGGAAGGGGACACGTCAGGAGTGCATGAGGAAGTAGACATATCTGAGCTATCAAAGAGTAGGAAGTTTGAAATCAATTCTAGGTTGATTAAATTTGACAAGGGGGTAGCATGCCCATATAATATCGATGAAATCAGTAGTAAGTTTGTCACTAGAAATTCTAACAAGGATCTGGTGCAAGAAATAGGACTTATTGGTTCAAATGGGGTTCCTTTGTTAGTCTCATCAACTTCTCCTTATGTTAGTGATCCTACATTAATGTTAGTCCCTATCCAAAAAGATGAAGCTGATCCAGGTGCCAAGCCTGCAGTAAAACGGCTAGTGTTTTCACAAGAGAATGGCATTGCAGACAATGTGAACCATAATGATGGTGTATACGATCTTCCCAAAGGTTTTGCTGCCACTGGCATCAGTGAGTCACTAAAAACTGTAGGACCCACATATGAATGTATGAATCATAGAGATTCTCTATCTTGTTTAGATAATAGAACTGCAGACCTGGAGGTTGGTCACTGCTGCATGGTTCCTGAGATGTGCCTGGCGTGCATATGTTAAGTCTGCAGAGTCCATATTTGAGGTAAATTGAATTCTTTCCTTTATTTGGTATTCCATCATTTATTATGCAACTGGAATTTAAATTGCTCATCAGATTTTATATACATATTTGCTATTTTCAAATTTTGATCTGTAACTAAAATGGCCTATCCATCCAACGTTACTCTGTTACTCTGTCTGCACATTTACTAAGAAAAGTAGTTGGTGTTGACGAGAAATGATGACTAAAATGTATGTATGCATAGCAATATTTATATATGAGGGTAGTATTCGAGATGGAATCCACCTCAGTACATCCATACATGTAACGTGGTCAGACATGGCTCACATTCATGTAGACGGGGCATGACATTCAGTGGGTCCACCCTAGGGACACAGATGGATCGTGCATCAACTCAATTGAGTTGATGGATGCAAGAATCCAAGCTTCTCTTGCACACCATTTACCACTTACATCTTATCATCCATAGAATGTGATTTTCCAGGTTTACTTATCACTATGTATGTGCTAGGTGAGACCCATTGGACAATTATTTGTTATTCATTTTTCTTCTCTTAGTTTCTCATGAGTTGAATGAAGTTTGAACAAAATATTGATTTATTCTTGCAGATGGTTCAAGCAACTATCATATTCGAGGACATGATTAAGACAGAGTACTTGAAGAATGATTGGTGGTATTGGTCATCCCTATCTGCTGCAGCCAAGAGCCCTACTGTTACCTCCCTTGCTCTTCGAATATACACACTGGACTCCACCATTGTTTATCAGAAGGTTCTACCCACTTTGGATCCAATAGACAATCCAAAGCCAAACAACAAACCAGGCAAGAAAAGCATGCATGTCTTGTTATCTGAGGACTCGAACCAAATCTAATATAATCCTCTGTGGCAATGTGAGGTGGCAGCAGGACGACCTTGTACAATGTGAAGGAAACTTCCAACTTCATTGTGGTTTGTGGGTCCAAGGGTCATTGAGGATAAAGATAGAAATTTGGGGAAAGTTACTCACACTGTTGCCTCCTTTTTGTACATATAAAGCGTTCCTAACAGGCTAACACACTAACATGGATGTTGGATCAGGAAGAATTCGTTGAAGTGGGCTTCTATGGAGGTTTGAAGAAGCATTTTGAATGAACTGCAACAGCAGTAATTGGGACGTATTATTCCGAGGGAGGATGATGAGACCACCCCCCTAAGAGCCAGATCAACATCCACATACAAAGGGAACCAGTGTATAAAAAAAAAGGAAAAGAAAAATGAAGATTAGCAAATGTAATTAATATGTTTCATTCTTTATATATGCTTTCTTCTCACCTCTTGTTTTTGTTCATGCTCTTTTCTCCGCTTTATATGTCCCTGACGAGTAGTGTTTTCCCCAAGAATGAAAATTGGTGGTGGCAGCTATTATGCATCATCCTGTTCCTGCATTTGTTGCCAGCAAAAAGGCTTGCAGGTTCAATTGGTTAAGTAAATTCTGCTTATTGTTTGGAACTTACCTTGCTTCTTTCACATACCTCTTCTAGTTCTAATTGATTTTTCCGTCCACTATTTACCCTAACAGCAAGAGTTCTATTTCTTTTCTAATTTCTTGCCCCTTTTTTTGGTGGACTTCAGCAATTGTCTATTATTTGATTCTCCATCCACATTCATATTCTCCACTCGAAGGTGAAGTCCATCTAGCTATTAAATATAGATTGAATATTTTATATTTATATACATTTATTGTCTAAGATAAAAAGTAATTTGTTTTTTGGTACTTTTTAATTTTTGTCATTTTAAGCACAATAAAATCGGTGCAGATTAAATCCAAGTCCAACAAATTGGATGTGGATTGTGGATGTAGCTGGATTTATTGATAAAACCTAACGTAATATTCCAATCTAATGGTCTATATGCATTACATAGACCAAATAGATTGACTGGCTTTGTCTGGATGATTGGATCACTTATCTGCCACCCATACCAATACACTGCTCAAAAGGTAGAGCACTCGTTGGGAAGTCCAGTCCGAACTGCAATTGAGTGAAGGGCAGTTCGGACTTTGTTATTTTGGTTTAGTTTAATACATCCTTCAAAAAAAAAAAAATTTGAGGGAAGGGAAATCTTATATGTAGGATTTTGAGTTGGATTCCTTCCAGTTCAAAGTCAATTTGGATGGATTAGATGGGCTAACAAGACATATTGGATTGAACCAAGCCAGTTCAAAATATTTATTAGATTGGATTGGAGCTGGTCCATTCGTAATAAATTTATATTGGATTGGATTGGATTAAGACAATATGTGGATAAGATAAGAATATATGTGTCAATGGACCAGGTTTGAATTGAAATCAATCTAAATAAAAACAAATTTGAACAGATTAGATAGTTCAGACATTGAATTGGGCTGGATTGATCGGTCCAAAATGGTCCAAAATATTTATTGAATTGGATTAAACCTGGTCCATTTATAATGGACTCACATTGGACTGGATCAGATTGGACCAATTGAAAACAGGATTTTATTCCAAGCATCCACTATGACAGTCAAAGGCCTTACCAATTGATCCATTTGGCATCAAAGTATCGATATATCTCTATGTATCCATGTTAGGGGTTGTTTCAATAAACATCAATTCAACGTTTTCTGCGTTGAGAAGAAAAGCCTCAACACCTTTACTGATATGGCATTGATGGGGATAAAAAGAAGTATTCTGCAGTTATTTACTAACTGTAGAGAAATTTTTCAAACTGAACCTGTCCTTTGATTTTTTTTAGATTTATTGAACCACAACCGAACTGAATCAATCATTTAATGATTCAATTCTCTGGTTTTTATATAGATATAGATAATAGACAAATTTATTAAATGGTTTAGTTAATTGACTAATTCTATCCTTACTGTTTACGTATTGTCTTAAAAGTACTCCCAAATTGTGTTACAATTGTCTAAAACCTTCTGAGTACTAAACTTTCTGCCACATATAACATCACATGACTGATATGTTTTCCAAAATTTGCTAAAAGATCCTTTCTAACAAATTGCCTAAATCTACTCCGTCTTCCTCTTCTACTCTCTCTCTCTCTTTCCATCCAAGGCAGGAGAGGTGATGGTTTTTGTCTGGTTCGACACTCAGGCTGATGAAGCATATGCAGAGGCGTGGCATTGAAAGGTGAAAAATCTCCATTTCGACGGTCTCTCTTCTATCAAGTCGTAGGTCCATTTCGGCAGTTGTATGCTTTGAGGCCACCCAGGTTCAGGAGCAGTGGCAGCATATTTTCTCCTGCCGATTCCTCTGGAAGAACTACTGCAATGGCGGGTCCTGGGCAGCAGCACTAAGCTTGGACCAAGGAATACAGAACGAAAGCAGTAGAAGATGGAAGTTACTATATCTTAACAATTCATAAAACAGGGTGGGTTTACCAGCTTCCCCCACCATAAGATTGCCTTCACCTCCGTAGGAGATAAGACTTCACCGATTCTACAACCACCCTTCCATCACTCGTCTCCTCCCAATGGCGATAATTATGCAACTTGGCGCAAAGCAATGTTGTATGCTCTATGGGCCAAGTCAAAGTCGGTTTTGTAGATGGATCAATTGAAAAGCCTGACTCGAGCAAACCAATGGAGCAATGAGCCTGGAAACGCTGCAACTCTTTTGTAATCTCATGGATTTACATTGCCCCAGTGCGCGATCTACACGATAGTGTGGCCTACATCGATAGTGCAAGGGACATATGGAAAGATCTTGAAGACAAAAGGTATTCTCAGAGCAATGCTCCTCGAATCTTTCACCTGAACTCTCTTAAACAGTACAATCTTTTTGTCACCGTGCACTTCACAAAAATGAAGAGCCTATGGGACGAGCTTGCTATCTATGTCAGTATTCCCGATTGCATCTGTGGCCTATGTACGTGTAAATTTTCAAAAGAGTTCCTCGTTGAGCGAGAACGCGAGCGAGTATACCAGTTCCTTATGGGACTTGATGATAGATTTAGTAATGTCCGATACAACATTTTGGGAATGGAACCATTACCAAACATATGAAAAGTCTATGCTTTAGTACTCCAAGATGAAAGACACCAAACCTAGCCGATGGACGATCTCCAACATCTGATGCAACAGCATTTTAGGTAACCAGTTCATAGAAATCTAATACAAAGAACACAAAAGATTGGTCATGATACTATTGCGACCATTGCAAGAAAATCGGTCACACTAAAGACCGGTGCTATGAGATGGTCGGTTATCCTCCAAATCGTGATAACAAAATCTTGATGACCAACCGGTCAAGATCATGGATTGGACAGATCAAATGGGAAGGCTGCCATCCAAAATGTAAGTGCTGCAGATGGATCTCTGATTGCTGGATTAACAAGGGAACAATACCAGCATTTCATTTGCCAACTTTGCTGGTAAGTCATCCACTTCACCTACTTGGATCATTGATTCAGAAGTATGGATTCTGGATAGTGGAACCTCTGATCACATGGCTACCACATCCATCACTTCTAACAATGGGACTCTGAATCCTGTGATTAAACCTGTTCAACTCCATCCCAAATATGTATTCCAAATTCATCCCCTGCAGTGACAATAATGTTCTGTTCTGCTTTTTGGTGTCATAATCCACATTGCGAGCATGTGCATGCTCAGTTGAACTCGTCTTCTTCATCATCCTTTGTGTCCCAAAACTGGATTGATGAATCACATGTTGTTGGAACTGCATTCTGATCATGCGGATCCCATGCTCCACCAGAGTAGGAATGCAGTATATCAACAGTTTCCTGAAATTGTACCTTTTGCAGAATCCAATCTCCAGAAAATATTTCTTTCATCAATGCCAATCAACTCATCACTCCTTCCAGATGCCACCAAAGATTTGGAAACAGCTGCTTCATATGACGAGAAAACGATGGAGAAGTTTCGGAGATTGTAGCGGCAAGAGGAGAGATCCCAGATCTCGTTTCGTTAGGATGAGAAAACAAACCCTCGCAAAGTCGGGTCAAATGGAGCTGGTTGTGATTTATATCTGCCTTTGACATCTACAATGCATCTGGCCTGGTATTTGAGACCATAACCGATGCCCGTTGATCCTCCCTGCATTCCTGCACCTGAAAATTCAGCTTGTACTAAGCTGCATTAAATCACTAAAATTACCAGATCGCAGTAACTGAACCGGACCAGTGCCAACCGCTCGAACTTGTCCTCGTCACCTGCTGCGGCTGTCTATGCTTAGCATATGCAATTGTTGGAAGCGGCATCAGATCATTTGCTGATGTTACGGAGATGGAGACAGACGGAGCAAATTTGGCATTTCGTTCTGAAAATTTGAACATTAGTAAAGGGCAAATTCGGCATTTCGCTTTTCCCGAACTGATCCTTTTAGTTCTCAATTTTTGTGCACCGTGAGCAGAGTTTTTGTTTGCAGCAAATCTGCGCTTCTATATGGTTCACTTGGACCGAGGAGGTAAACTTTGTCATCTACCTCGTTGACACATCATTGATCCACGTGGCAGAATATTTGGACTTCGGAGACGTCGGATAAGAAGTCTAATCGATCGAGCCAGTGTAGGAAGCCTTGGTCATTACGTCACCATCATTATTATCATCTATTTTTATCTTATCTTGTTGTGGTGGGCTAAAAAAAAAAATTAAATAGACAACCGTTGGATGTCCCTGGCGTAATTACACTACACCGAAATGTTTAAGATTTTGGTATAATCCCAATCCGAACGTTGGTGAATGAATGGTCAGGATTCGTCAATTTCGATGGTCGCAGAGTGAGTGTTGATAGATTCAAAAGAGGCAGGTTAAGAAAAGAGGTTTGAGGCCTACAATACAATTCAAAGGAGGGGGACCGTGTAAACTTATTAGACATTTATCATGTTAGAATGGAATTTTGATGAAGAAAAAAGAGGTTAAACAAACATGGAAGAAAAAGAAGAGATTCCGATTTATGCTATTGTAAGTTGTTGATATTCTTTTTTTTTTTTTTTCTTCATTTGTGAACCAAAAACTGTGGCGTAGGTGTTGAGCTGCATCACATGGGAGGGAGGATATGTGATGCTTTATGCTTGCTCAATTGAAAATTTGGCCTCTCAAGCTCCCATGCTTGCTTGTTAAGAATTAAATTCAAAATTAAATAATCCGGTTTTCCTTGCAGCTGGATCCATTTAACTCTGCAAATTGATTTAATTGCTTTATGGTTTATTTGGTTTACAGTCAGAACCAGCCAGAATCGGAATCAGAATAATCTATTCTCATAGTCCTTGTTTGGTTCTGACAAGAATCAGAATAAAAATTGGCTATTCCTTTAAATAGGAGAATACCATTTCACCAAGAATGAAAATAGAATTTTAATTCTGCCCAACCAAACAGTCAATTAAAATAGGAATGGCCACTCTGATTCTAATTGTAGACGTCTATTCTCATGAACCAAATGGGGCCTTAATACCTTCTTATTGTGTATAGCCATGTACGTAGAACCTGGAATGAATTCCAGTAGAATAGTTTTGGCCAATATTGGTAGTTGGTAGTTGCTCAACTTGAAAAATAGAAGTTAAATTTAGGTGCCCTGTATGAGAGAACATTCATAGAAAACCAGTAAGTGAGAAAAATATTTAATTATATAGAAAACCAGTATATCTAATTGATGAGTGATATATAATGCATGTATATATGAAAGTCAATCGTATAGATAAACAGAAAAAAGAAGTTGAAAAAGTCTAGAAATTAATGAAGCATCGATTTTTATTTATTAATGTATGTAGGAATGACGTCTCTTAGCAATTGCTCGGGTGGATGATGATGTTATTTGACATGCAAACATGTCTCTGCCTTTTTGTAGTACTGTGTAACCTTTTATCTATTATGGACCACTACTTATTTATATCAACCCAGAGGCAAATAGTAGTCTTTTGAGAGAGACTGCTTATTTATATAATCCAAGAAGCAAATGGTCTTGTGAGAGAGAGAGAGAGAGAGGTCCTAATGTCCTATTCCTATTTGATACCCTACCAGGGTGGTGGTTGGCATTGGCAAGGAGTGGGGAGGTGGAGAAAAGGAGGTGGGACTAGTCGAGTAGACGTTGATTTGTTTGCTATTGGAATAAAATGGGAGGGTTTTGTGAAAGAGATATGACCATCCTTCCCACCAAATCTATACAACCTGAAAATGTGTGTACATCTGCTCTCAGCTCTCTCTCTCTCTGTACAGGGAATATGGTCCTACACACTCCTACTTCCTACAACTACAACCCCGCAATCCACCCAGCTGGCTGTCTCTTACGTCAAACCCATCTCCATCACTACTCAAATCAATTCTCTCTCGATCATTACGCACCATCACAAGCCTTGATTCGGCGGAGACTCGAGAAGAAGCCAACCTCTACGACCCATTAGTAAATAGTAATTAGTAATTAGTAATTAATTAAGTGTTCATATATAATTATATCAGAAATTAATACTCGTCAGTCCACCGACATTAATTCCATATATATCGACCCATATATAATAAGAGTAGTCAGTCATATATATATATATATATATATGAGCAGTTCAGTTGTCTAATATGAGCAGTCAGTCTTAATTTCTGTGCTAGCTAGTTCAGTTGCCAAGTGATGGGAGGATTAAGTACTTGCCTTGCTTTAAAAGGAAGATTTCATTCATTCATAGATGATCGCCGGCCGGGACCGGGAGATACCATGAACAGTCGAACATTGATTGAATAAACAGTAACAAGAAGAAAAGTACACTATTGCCATTGCCAAGGCTAGCTAAGCTACTACATAGATGATTTGGTATTCAATTTGTTTGACCAAATCAATATCATATTCATACCCAAATTAAGCTAATTAATATCCCCAAGAAGCGGAGGTTAAACAGTGGTTATTGCTTGCTTCCGCCCCCATTACCAGTTGTACAGCTATGAATTTGCGGAGAGAGAGATCGAGTTTTTTTTCATCTTTTTTGTCTTCTAAATAAGCAACAAGCCAAGGGGGAGAGAATACGAGAGATTACACATAGAAACAACTAGCTAGTACTACACAAAACACAAAATAAAAAACCATGTATTAAGGTTGCTCTGTCCATTTGGGGAATTGTAGAAGAAGACTTCAAGACCAGACCCACCAGCTCAAGGCCTCGCCCGCCTCGTGGTGTTGCTGTTCAGCAGCCGCCAAGACGTCCGAGAAGTAGCTCTGGTTGTCGTCGCTACCGTCGTCTTCCTCCGACTGCATGCCATCGACCGGGCCCATACAACCGCGGTAGTCGTCGTCTGCCGGGAAATACGAATCCCCGCTGTCCACGAGCTGTAGACCATCCTCGTCCACCACTGCGCTCCCCCCACTGCCACTGCCGGAGCTTAGCCGGTCCTCCACCTTCACTGTTACAAGGACCACCGCTTCACCGTCGGCAGTAACTGGAAGTGGAGGATCGGCCTTCTGCCCCACCATCATAGTTCCCTCGGCAGCTTCCTTAGCCTGCAGCTTATCTGTTAAGGAAACCACCTGCGCCCACCACCACGAGACCATGCAAGGGCAACCACACGTCGATCAGAATTACTAGATTACCCTTGACTGAAGTGAAATTTATCGTCTTCAGAAGAAAGATTCTGGACGTCATTTCGAGAAAAAGTATGGTGGTATATTCGTCAATCAACTTTAAGACAGTTATTTTCTCTTTGAAGAACAGATTCTATTTTCTACAAATTTCCCCACTAAGGAGAAAAGCTAGTGAGCTACAATACAAACGGAGGCCACCACCACCCTCTCCCCCGGGGGCCCAAACCAATAGGAATTAGAATTCAGAAAAGAAAACGATAACTACGTTATTTAAGTTAAACCCATTTTAATTTTTCTTGTTTTTTCCTTCATTAGTATGCCAAATTTAGAAGATTAAGAAGTTTCTGATAAGCATAAGATTTGCAATTAATTAAAGTTGAAGGGGACATGCTTCTTACAGCTTACCTCGGATTTGAGATTTTCATTCTCCTTGACGATGGAATCGTACTCCGAGAGGAGAGAGTCGTAAGAAGATTTGAGGACATCGTAATCCCTCTCGAGTTGCTTAGTCTTCCAGCGAGCTCGTCTGTTCTGGAACCAAACGGCGACCTGCCTCGGCTGTAGACCAAGCTTCTTGGCGAGCTGGGTCTTTCGCTCCGGCTCCAGCTTGTTTTCCGCCTCGAAGCTCTTCTCCAAGAGGTTAACCTAGTCATAAGAGATAAGACCCCGCCAATTATATAAGTACCCAGAATAATCAATTCTTAATTAAACAAAGTTCATTAAGACTGAGCCTTGAGGGATCCGGATCAGTGGGGTTTTTTTTTTTTTTTTTGAGAAATTTTTCTCTTTCGATAAAAGCAGGAATTTTCAACAGGGTTGGAACAATTTAGTTCATTTAATTAGATAAGAGTATCCATTCACACTCTCTGATGTTTTGAAAGAAAAAAGGAGGGACAGATGCTGATAACAGTGCAGTGAGATTTGATGCATTGCTAGTGAATATGCCATATCTTGAAGAATTTTGGTGTTAAGATACGTTGAAGATACGACTTACGAGCATGAACCAGCTAGGAAAGTCACTAACCTGCTCTGGAGTGAGCCGGCGTTTCTTTTCCGGCAACTGTTCGTCGTAAAACTCTTCATCTATCAGATCGTCTGCCAAGGTGAAAAAGGGGCGCCTCTTTGGGTTTTCCTCCATGTTCAGCACCGATCTCATCCCTGTAATTTGTTTATCACAACAGAAAATCGGTAAATTTAAATAAATTTCTCAAGATCAGCTGCAGATATTAAAATCAAGTAACATAGCCTTCTTAATTTATTTATGTTTAAATGCTAAAATTGTTGCAGAAGTATGATAAGCAGAAACCAAATTGACACTAAAATTTAAGTATTGATTAACAAAAACAACTGATGATAAAAATTAAAAAGCAGATCCTGAAGCTAACAAAAGGTCAAATAACAACAAATAAGAATTCGTGAAAATTTAGACGAGGAAACGCAATTTAGCGACAGAGATCTTCAATAAAAGGAAAGATTCCAATTTGATACACAGAAAACAACACAGTCCGCGTTGCTAATATATGAACGTCCAAAATTCAATCTTTATCCACGTCAAGATAAACGAGAAGAAAAAGGCTTTTGCTCATGGACTGAAGCAGTACGAATGGCAGTAAGTAAGTAAGAACGGAACACAGTAAATAGCGAGAAGGGAACAAACGATGGATTACCTCGAAAAAGGGGATTTGCGTTCCCGAGGAGTAACATGTTCCCATGGCTGGAGGTATCGAAGAAGAGACGGCCGGAATCCATTAAAGAAAAGAAGACTGTTCGTATCTACAGGTGTGTCAGATCGTCGGAGAATCCTCCCCCGTCAATATTTTTCCGGCGAAAAGCAAACCCCACAACCCCCGACAATTCTGGTCTCTAAGCTTACTTTTTTAATTCTCAGAAGATCATGATCTTGTGACGAAAGAAGCTAGTACTCCACAATAACCTTGTCGGGGTCTCCAATGGACAAATACCAAATCCCATCACGGGAACAATATTTCTAAGCTCCTTCAAGTTTTCAGGTGGGTAAGTCAGACAACCTGAGCCACAGACGGGGACAAAAGACTATTGAAAAATTCAGACCAGATCAGAAGACGGGCCAAGAAGAAACCAAACACTTGAAACAGTGGAAGAAAAGGCAGAAAGGCAGAGACTATACGAAAGCTTTTTGGCCTACGTCCGACGCACCGGGGGGCGTAAGCTCGATTTCCGACCACCACGTCTCTCTCAAACTATCACTCTCTCCGCTTCTGTCCCCGGTATGGTGTTCTTAGCAGAGAAAGTTGAGGGTGAGTAGAACAGGCGCATTATATACTCGCGTGCAGTGATAGAAACCAAGTGAAAGTGACTGAAATACCCTTTTCGTTTGATGATGCTGCTGGGGGTTGTTAGTAATTTCATCTGTTCCATTACTTCACTGCATGTGGAGGCGCTCTGCGGAGGGAGGAAGTCTGACTAATTTGCACCGTAGGTGACAGTTACGCCAGCAGACTTGAGCCGTTGGATAGGGTTACTGGAACAGTGAAGTCCTCGTAGTTTGTGCCCGATGCTTTTCGAAAGATCTGTGCTAATTAGTTTCCATCCTTTCCTGTCGGTTGGTTGTCAGCTCCCTCGACCCTCGAGCATCCAACCTACTCTGTCATATTATCTTGATTTCTTATACGGTTGGATTATTCTCCTTTCACTTTTTACTTTTACTGCCGACGTATGTTATCATTCCCCCTTTATGTACAAAAATAATTCCTACCAGTTTTCGTCATCCATACCGTCCGTGGTCCGTATAGTTGAATTTTGCACATTTCTTATTGGTCCCCGTTGTTTCCATAAATTACATATTCAACCCTAAAAAAGGGTATTTTGTCAATTTAGGGCTGCTAACGGAATTTGGAAAGTTAAGACACCTAATTCGATTATTTAGAATTTGTAAGTCCATTATATAATTGAATCTATTTGGGTTTTGGAACTTCAATTGAAAATTATAATGTATATAGTATATAACTGTAATTATAATATCATAATTATATAAAGTTTGTATTGTAATTAATAAATTCAGTATTTTTTCGTTTATCCAATTGGATTTGGATGTAGCTTAATCCAACCGAATTGCAGCCATTCTGTTTATTATTGAAAATACCATCATCATTAAGATTATTGTTGCAACAAAGTCCAAATAGAGAGGACTTAAAGAATTGTAGAGGATAAAAACAGTACTCGTTTAGAAGGTGATCGTGGGGGAATAAACTACTAGTTGGGTTTTACTTTTTTTTTTTCATTCTAGATGAAGTAAAGCAAATTTTGAATTAAAAGTAAACCCAATTTTCCATTTTTTTTATTTGTACTTGCATAATTTTAATTTACATCAGGCAAATAAAATTACACTACAAATTAATAGACACCATAAATCAAATAAAACAAAGGTATATCATTTTCACCATGACTTATTTTTTATTAGCACATAGTTTTTTATGTTGCTCGATTTGCACCGGTCCCTACTGGAGTGGTGAGTCCGATGTGGAATGTCTTGAACTTGTGCAGAAGACAGGCATCAGAGAGCCCGGGTTGTGGATGCAGACATGGAGGCTATGGCGATCAAGTTAGTACCGAGTTGAGAGGAGTAGAATAAGAACTAGAAGGCTTATGAGAGCATACCGTTTGAGGGCAAGGAGTTGCCCTTATATAGGCCTCTGGAAGTAGCCATTAAGGATTAAAGTATCGATATCGGGTATTGTATCAAACAACTTGGTTATGGATACGTATACGCTTGAGAAAGGCATAGATACGAATGAAAAATATGAAAATGATTGGATGCCCTGAGGAAATGCATACAAATTCAATAATTATATTAATAACTCCAAGTTTAATGTCAAAATAACTATAAATAATATATAAATATATAGGAATTGTATATTTTAATGGTATATTAATAATATTTTTATTTGTATAAATTTATTGAAATTAAAAATCATTTATATATATGTGTGGATTTGATAAATTATTTATTTTATTGGTTTATAAAATAGTAATTTTGAATATTGTTCTTTTTAATTTATACATGGAGTTATTGAATATATTATTTGTTTAGATTAAATGTAAGAATTAATTTCAATAAAAGATAATTTATTTCACTTATTATCATGAAATAGAAAGTGGCTTAATGGTTAAGATCCTTGAATTCCTGGATACTAGGCGACCTAGGTTTAAAGGATTGAATCGTGTTAAATCCCTCCTTCTAGTGAAGCACTTTTTTTAAACTCGGGTTCGATACGCCTCTGTATCATGTCGATATTTTAATCCTTAACTGCTAGAATGTCTCCGACATACTTGAAGGTAACAGGCCTCAACTATCGGGATCTTAGAGAACACTTGGGAACAGTCACTAAGTCGACCACTCACTGTTTACCATTAAATGGCTTGAATGTAACAAGGCAAGTGAATCACGTAGGTCGGATAGCGCGTTAGACGCCTGGGCTGCATAAATGCTTCGAGATGATGACCGATGTCTCAAATCGGTCCTCCCGAGTTGTCTTCAACTAAGCTTGGGTGCATCTGGTCGGCATTAGCCGTCCTACTAACGGATATTTTTTAAAATATTGCCACGTTAAGTGTCAATGTGGCTTTGGGTGCCCACGTGGCAGAAAATGAATGATCTACCACTTTCACCCATTATCGGAGGTTTTAATAATTTAACAATGGTTGAAACTTGAAACAAGACTTAAATGGTGGTGTGATGATGGTGGTGACTGTGATGTCGAATCGATGAATGTGGTCCATTTTTGGTTCATGGTAAGTTATTGTAGATGTCATTTATAGGAGAGTCAAATGATAATCAACATATAATGGTGAAATATAGTTATGATGATGACGATGATAGTGATGATGATAAATTGATGATAATGCAAATTTAATTCTTTAGAGATTGTGGAGACAACAAATTACGAGTAAACACATTTGCTCCAAACACCTGGGCCATGTGAGACTCACAACTTATGTGTATGAAGCATTGATGCGTTTGATCGTGATTGGTTCCCAACCTAGTGTGTAATTTTGTCTCCATTCAATTTATATTCTAATCCATCATTCATCGTTGGGTTCATAGTAAGTGATTATATATGTTACTTATAATTTTAAGAGAGCCAAATGATAATCAAAATAACTTCTAACGGTGTTGACATTAGATATGGTGGTCCAAGCCGGAAGGGCTTGAAAACACTAGGAGTTTTATACAAATTCGATAAATTACATGGACGCACTTGTAAAACACAATTCTACAGGATATTTGAAAAAACAACACCTCCACCCGTCACCGGTGGCCGTACGGCTCCACACGCTCGGCCGACTAATGCCCGAGTGTGCCACCACCCACTTTGTTGCGACCTGCGACTTCTGAGTTGTTGTGATTTGTGACCGGAGAGACTTTTCGAAGAGAAGAAGGATGCTTTCGTCTTTTCATAAAAATTCCGACTTCTTGGCTTCTTGGATCTGGTAAAATGACCAGGCTGACCCTTTTAGGTTAGATGAATACGATGTCCGTAGTTTCTATTACTTAAACTGCACGTGTAAGATTCTCGATGGGGGTCGCTCTTTGATGCTTTTACGACACGACTCGCCTAGAAAAAACCCGTTCCATTTATTGCCTGGAATCTGGACCTATTTTGATTTGATGGTCACGATCTTAAGTTCATCATCGAACCACGTCTGATAAACGGTTCCGATGAGTGTAGCGTGAGATTTCCTCCTATAGACAGACGTAGCGAGTCACTTCTCTCTGCGTTTCTTACTTTAGTTGACGCTCATGGCAGGCACTTGCCCAGAGCCAGAGGCCAGAAGTGGAGGGATGACATCGCGAATAATCTAGAGATCTAGGCTGCATGACGCATTGATGGGGACCCACCTCCACCTGAGGCGAAAATGGGAAATATGTATGATATATACGATCAGAGCCATGTTCAG
Source organism: Nelumbo nucifera (assembly GCF_055504915.1). Lineage (NCBI taxonomy): Eukaryota > Viridiplantae > Streptophyta > Magnoliopsida > Proteales > Nelumbonaceae > Nelumbo > Nelumbo nucifera. The sequence continues at coordinate 11,996,682 of NC_142652.1, read as the reverse complement.
TTGATCAGATGATGATGATCGGCTGGGAATAAGTTGTTTAGATGGGCCCCAAAATCCGATTCATGTGGATGAGATACGTGTCTAAACAGGAGCCACAAGAACCTTGGACGTGTTTGGCGTACAAACCCTCCCAAAAGAAGCTTTTGGAGATATTCAGTTTCCATCTCTCTCTTTCTCCGACCTTGCTTCGCCACTTAGAGAAGTTGCACGTAGCAGAGGGGCGAGGGCCCCAGAGAATCGAAGCTTTTCTTTTCTATAGTGGAAGAAAGAGAAATCAAAAGCACATAACCCCCCATTACTTGGGTTTATTTATTAAATAGAGAGACCAAAAAAAAGTAGCAAAGGAGGAATTTAATTAAAATTGAGTCAACTAATACACAAACACAAACTATTCATTAATTCAAGTAATTCTCTTATTAATTCTGTTTTTTGAATAATGGAAACATAGTTTGGAATTGGTTTCCATGTGACTATTTGTACGATTATATGGAACAACATCGAAGCATCGTTCGCGTTAATATATAAATATTTGAGTGTAGTCCATTTTCGTAGCAACAGAGCTGTCAATGGTTCTGTGTCTGTCATTTGTGTCCGAATTATAATTGGGTTTTTGCTGTTTCAAACCAATTAAGGCCCGAACCGATTAGGTGGTTAATAATATACAGAGATATCTTTTTTTTTTTAAGTTTTGTTATATTTTATATCAAAAGGATAGATTTTATAGACAGTATATAAAAAAATTTTGGCTAAAATTATTCATAAATAGCCTACTATTTACTGTCATTCTTATATATCAAGTATAATAGGATTAGGCCCAATTGTCTCGATTAATAATTGATTCAGTTCTATAGGGGTGACTATTCGATTTATTGATTTATTCAGTTAAAAGTTGGATTGAATAGACCAAAATGCTTAAAATCAAAACCAAACTGAAAACTGAAAAAACAAAATTTGTTTGAATTTTTTGTTATTTCAGTTAAAACAAAATTTTATGTAATATAATATTAATATATATCAAAAAATGCTTTAACTAATCAAAACACCCCTTCAATTGTGATGAATACCATTTCATTGGTCACCTTTTTTTTATGATACCAGTTGTTTGGATGTAAGTTTTCTTGCTATTGTAATCAAATCCTACTGTAAATTATATATAAATTCGGTTAACTAATTTTTTAAATCTGAAAACCAAAACTGAACTTTCAGTTGGTTTTTTTTTTTTTAACAAACAATGCTCACCTCTAATTGAGGGTAGATATATTCAGTCTTTACAAAATTGTGCTTACATCATTCTCACAACTATTTTTCAGGTGCATTGGAAACATCTTCATACTTGTATCTTTTTATTCATGGGAAATGTTCCTAATGTAGGGCTGGAAGAACGGCGTGAGCACCAAATCCAATTTCCCCCTAACTCTAATTTTATAGAACCAATAAATGTTCGTAACAGGTCTATGCTGTCCCGGCCCAAACTCGAATCATGGACAATTCGATGACCACTAGGGGGTGGATTCGAGCCGAGCCAAGCCGAATCGAATACTTAGCTATTCAAGCTCGGCATGCTGAAATAATATTAGGCTCGAGCTCGAGTTTGATTCAAGTTAGAGACTTAAGCTCAATCAACTCTGTTCAAAGCTCGCAAATTCGAGCTCGATTATAAGCCAAATTTTTTCTAAAAAATAAAAATTATACATATAAAAATATTTTTTTATTTTATATACAACAAAATAAGAATTATAAAAATTATTTATTTTATTTATATATTTAAATGTATATATATATATATATAATAAAAAATATTTATTTATTATATTAGACTCGCGAACCTCACAAGCCAAACCAAACCCGAATAGCTCGTGAAAAAGTCGGGTTGTAGCCACCCCTATTAACCACCGGCAGCAAAAGAACATGAGAAATTAATTAATTAATAATCTATGTTATAGTTACAGACTCCGTTTGTGTTGTCTGTGGTATATATAAACAGACTGAGACCAATCCGACGGTTGAGAGTCCCAGATCATAGGCCTATTATTAAAAAAAAAAAACTAAAAGAAAAAGGCACCCAATAATCAAAATTCAAAAGGATAAGATCTTTCGATTTTTTAGGGAGTAATGTGGATGAGGAACAATAGTCATCCGACACGTAATCGCTATTATTTCCAAGTATTTTAATCTGAAGCCTTGGATCAATCAAGGGAAGCATCATTAACATGTGTTTGCCAGTTGTCCACAAATAGCGAGTATATGTATCTGTGAAGTGTGATCTGTCTGCAATTACTTATTAGCACTCTGAGTCTGAGGAACAAAAAACAATGAAAGCAAAATGGAATTTTATATTCCAGAAGAGGAGATGGGTCTCCTTTACCCCCAACACAAACCAAACCCCGAGAATCTTTTTAGCCACTGCTGAGTGCTGCCACTGAAATCTGCATCAAACCACCCTTATCATCGTTTCCCATTCATCCATCAATTAACGGAATCTGGGAAACAAACTCTTTCACTCTCTTCACCACTCATCGGTCATCACTAATTCTAAAGCTAACCCAGATTAAGGCTTTTACTAATAATTATATTGTGTTTTTAAAAGACTAAAGACAAGTAGTATATTATAATGTTCAAGTGCTCTTTTGCCTTTTTCTTTAATCATCTTTTACCCTACAAAAACCCACATGTGTAGCCACCCAGTTTGAATTAAGTTTGAACTCCAAATTCAATCCAAAGATGGATTTACCATGCCCCTGTTAGGTGAGGTTTCTGAATAAGTTGATATTCTCTAATACACTCTCTTACATGAAAGTCTATTGAGCTTAAAGCGTGACTAAGTACAGGCTCACCTATATCTTGGACTGAAACTTATTTAATTATAATAGAAGTAACGAGGATCGAACACTAAATTACTTGATCAAAATGGCTCTGATACTATCTCAAATAACCATTCAACCTAAAAGTTTAAGTTATTAGATGAAATTCCTGAATAGATGAATGATAATTGACAAGAACAATCCAGTGATCAAATCTACTCTTTTTTGAACCAACCTGGGCTCAAACAGTGGCAGCACCCAGAGTGAAATTCAAATTCTGTGCTTCAGGGCTTGCCCAATAAGTGTATCAGTAACCTTCCATGCTCAAGTACAGAGATTACCTGTATGGTGGTATGTTTATAAAATATAAAACAGAGAAGAAAAAAGGAGGAGTATCAACTTTGGAGGAAAGTGGGAAAGGGTTAAATGGAGGTGTTGATAGAGAGAATGGATGAAATTGAAAGCAAGGATGGAGGTAATATATATCACTTTAGAGAACAAACAATGCTTTTCATGCGATACTGTGTTTATATTATAAATATAAAATCCGTATGCTTGTATGTGGAAGATGATGATAAAGTTGAAGCATAAGATAGTGCTTCTCTTTTTTTTTTTTTTTTTTTCCAAATGCGATGGATACTATGACTCTATCAAACATATACCCCAGCTATCTTTTGTTAATTGTTATCTTCGTCCATTTCCATTTCCATTCTAAATTACTCTTTCTCTCTCTCTGCGAGATTGGATGTAGATGGACACGAGTGAAACACAAAGAAAGAAAGGCAATGGCACTCTTTAGAGTTGAAAGAAAAAGGAATCATGGGCCCTACAATAAGCAGTATGCTCACTAACTCATCAGTAGCAATTTTGGGGTTTGGTTGGTGGACTACGTACAGATCAAGAAAACCCTCCCTCCTCAAATCGAAAAAGGCAGAAGAAAAGGAAGAAAGTCAAAAAAAAAAATGTGATCAAAAGAACATTTGATAACCACATGATGCAATGACTTTCTGAGGCATTATCCACCGGATCGTCATCCCGAATGTAAAACCCACCATATGTATTTTTTTTATAATAATTCTATAATGCTTATTTATTAATTGAAATGCATCATCACCTAATGTTACTGGGAAAATGCCGTCATGGAAATTTGGAAAAGTTCTGAGGTGTGTTAATGTCTTTAAAATGTTATTTGCTCTCACTCAGTTTTATTAAGTGTGTTGTTGGGTTATAGGCAAATCTGTTCCTAAAATATAATAGAACCTTGGGAGAAAATATACAACTAGCAAAAGGAATGTGCTAGTTCGTAAAAGCCTCTTTGAATAGTTACAATTTCAAATATCGTGACCGTTAAATTTGAATAGTGTCTCTTTAACACACCTGATCAAATTGTGGCTGTTGAAATATCAAAACAAGTTTAATAATTTTCTAATATGGAATAAATTGAAAATTAGTTTTAATAAGAAAAAAAAATTATTACATAAATGTATATTTTTTATATAATTGATCAATAAAACCCCATTAAATTTAATCTCTAACAATACATGTAAATGTATATACTGCGTGGCAATACATGTAAATGTACGACGTACGTAATTTCAAGTAGAAACAAAAGAGAAGCCATGGGTTTCTTCTTCTTTCTTTGGACTTGCAGCCGAAGGGAGCGCTGGGACGGGACGAGAGGATTGGCGTATAGAGGAGGGAGGGACCCAAAGACTCCAAGAGTCGTATCATCATATGTCACCGGCCACCGGCGGCAAACTTGCAGGAGAAGATAGCGTTTAGAGACACGTGGTACGTGCACTTGGGAAACTACAGAACTAAAGAATTGACGAATTTACTACTAAGAAAAGAGTAGAGATGGATGCATCCCAAAGCGCGGGGACCAGTTTGGATGGGTGTGGCACTTATTGGAACCTGTAACCCTCAGCACAGCTCATCTCTAGTCCTCTCCTCCACTCTCTACGCCATTTCTTTTTATTGGTGTCCAAAAAGCAAATGAAATGTCAAATGTTCCACTCCCACGTTCGCCCCAACTCAATTCACGTCGCCTAACGAACAAATCCAGGTCCAATCCAATAAATATTTTGGATCATTAAATATGAATTGGTCCAATTTAATATGTCTTGTTGATCTCTCCAATCCGTTCAAATTAGTACTGGTTTGGATGGTATCCAATCCAAAATCAGTCTGTTGACACCTCTTATCAAAATTCACCAGGATTTAATTGGACAAAACCCTTCCGGTTTCATGTTTTTCTAGCAGTATAGATTTTTTTTTTATGATAAAGCGATTTCTATGATACTGGAACTGGAAGCAGGGGTGGAGCCACGGTATTACATGGGGGAGACACCACACTCTCCATCTCTGTGCCCAATCCCTATTGAGGGGGGAATGAACCTTCATCCCCGATCACCAATGGAGATAGGTTTCTCATCATGGACTTGAATTCCTGAATTCTTTTTTCTTCAATTAAAAAATATATGATTTGGAAAAACCCTATTTGAAAGAAGGAAAAAATCATAAATCTATAAATATAAATCTATTTAAAGACATAAATATGTTACATTCAGGGTTGGGTCAAAGTAAGGACTTCACTCTCCATCCTTGTCCCTTCGAGAGCAAAAAAAAAAAAGAAAAAGAAAAAAAATTTCCCCGCTCTGCCACTAGCAGGAAGGATATGATACCAAAAGAGCTTTGAACTATTAAAGGTGAATTTCGTTGAATACCAACTAATTGCTTACTACTTTTATCATATCCATTCACTTTTTTAGGTACCATGCATTTTCGGCATCATAAGCAGGACACTCTCATTATCACATAAAATACATTGTCTGTTGGGAACATTTTTGTGCATGACACGTCACCATGGGTGTAGGGTAAATGCAAAATTGCCCTTCATTTTCTTTTGACCAAAAAGATAAGCAGGAAATTGAATGACTTAACATGCCATGCCCAATAACATTGTCAACAGCCAAAGCTCTCTCTCCCTCTCTTCTTTTCTATAGGCTGCATTTGTCATCAGTGTAAAATGTCAATATCCCAATATCTGATGTAGTGATGGTGGAAGAGTATAAAGTTTTATGTTGGTAAAATTGATGTAGTTTTTATATCAATTGATGTAAAACTTTAGAGCTGATGAGGTTTTATTTCTATTATCGACATAAAATTATACTCTATCTAAACATATACAAAACTGAATCTGAATATAATTTTACGTTAATAATAATTACACCCTCTTTCCAAACACATACAAAACCGGTTCTTGATTCACATTACATCCAAATGCAGCCTTAGACAATTTGCAATTTGCATACAATTTCCCCCTTGATCCACAGCACTAAATGACCCAACCCAAAAGCTCGGCTTGAGGGGGGATGCTTTTAACAAAAGTAATAAGCAGACGTTTGAATATCAATCAACATTTGAATCCATAGAAACCTGTTGCCTAAATTATAACTTTTGAACGGAAAGAAAAAAGGGGCATCAATTCCATAAATAAGGATCAATGAAGGAATCTACCGGCTTTGTTTCCACCAGTTCATGTTAGAACTGTATTTGCTAATGGTTTCTACGATTCAATAACAGAGATTGCTGCAATTAGTTGTCTTTATAAATGGAAAAAAAAAATCAGGTTTGTTATGCCACAGGAGAAAATTGCCTTGATCAAGGAAATCTTGAAGCAGAATGGCATGCTGCTATAATGGCCTTGGAGGCAGCTCATGAGAGGTAAGCCCTATTTTTTTAGCATTTATTGGAAAAAACATTTATTTTAGGCTGAGACCACACCAATAAGCACTTACCTTTATTAGAAATAAGCCTGAATAAATGCCTTTTTAGGAATGTTTTGAATGAGTTCAAAATTTTGGCTTTTATCTCCTCCCACATAATATTCAAATTACCTATACTATCCCCGTTTGAAAGAAGTGCTTTTTTCACAAAACACTCATAAATGCCTTAATAATATCCTATAACCACTTATTTTTTATCCAACAAGCACTCCCAAACAACCACTTAAAGCATATCAAATTAATTTCGGATATTCCCAACATTGTGCAGATTCTTAAATGAAAAATAAGCTAATAGCTTTCTAGATCTGATTTACAGAGATTATATTTTGTATCTATGGATTTTTTTTTGAATATGCAAATGTCATTTAAATCATGGTTTTCGAACCGCCATTGACTCGGATGGTCGGACCGTTCAGCCCAAGAATTGTTTAGGGAATTGGTTCCGTTTTACCCCAAACCCGATCCCTGGTCAAAAAATCGTTGAATTGGTCAATGACCCATTGACCTGAGTGGTCAAACCGCCAACCCGTTAAACGATTTTGGCCATTTTTTATTTTTAATTATTTTTTATTTTTATTATCAGAATGAGTCATCCGTTCAAACCGGATGATCAAACCGTCGGCACGAAAACCGGTGGCCATAACGGTTCTGATGGAGGTAGATTTGGCCCGACCCCTTGGTTGTGCGACACGTGGAAGAAACCGGGGTGACCTGGCAGGAACGTCAGCTCGGCACGACGACATAGCACGGCCACGTCCCAAGAAGAGGCCCGAGCTCCCCAAAAGGAACCCACACTTCCTGGGAGGTGAAACCCGAGCTCTCCCTAAGAAACCCGAGGTTAACAGAGAAGCCCGCGAGGGGCAAAGCCCGGACTAACCCACCTCGGGTCAGTTCGGACCATATGTCGGCACCTCGAGACATAGGACATACTCCCATTCAAACTCACGACTTCACCTCGCGCACCACTCCGGCACCTCGGCTCCAGATCGCGCAACTGTGAAACCGTACCTGACAAGTCCGTACTCTGAGGCAGCACGCCTGACTGGTCTGGATCTGACAGATAGCAATCACGCCGTAACGGCCACCTGCTACCGCCATCTCAATTGTGGCAGAGACGGCCCTGACAGAGAGGACAGTGGCGGTTATGTCTGCCCCCCATAGAGGCGGTTATACCTGACTTTGCAGAAACTTGGGAGTGAGTGCACCAGGTGGTTATAAAAGACCTTCTTCCCCAGAGAAAGAGGTATGTGATATTTGTGCTTTCTGGTCTTGAAATCTCTTATTTTCCCTTGCCTTCTCAAGAATACTAACTTGAGCTTCGGAGTATTCTTGTTGGGTTCTTCCCTGGAAACCTCCAATTTCTTCCTTGTTTCAGGCATCTTCGACTCCGTCAAAGGCAAGGTTACCGGCATCTAAAACCGACCGGATTGTGCACCATCAGGTTCCATTTTCGAATCATTTTTTAAAAACCATGATTTAAATAAAGAAGCTAATAGTATAACTCATATATTAGCATATTTGTAAGTAGTATTGGGATGACGCAATAAGTAAAAAATAAGTTCTTAGTTTGGCAAATAAGCCCAGAATAAGTGCTTGCTTTCAATATAAGCAATTAAAAGATAAGCAAGAGGTGGCATTTTTGGAACAAGACAATCCCCAATGTTTTATTTATTTTCTAGGGACTGCTCCCACACCTTATTATTTTCTCTCTAAACTCGCAGCGGCAGCAATTATTGTAGAATCTCATCAACAGGTTTCTAAAACATCACTGTTTAATTCCTTTTTTCTTTTCTTTTTTTTTTTTTGCTGCATTTTTCATTCTTTCTCCAAATCATTTCTATTTTCCCTTGATTTTTTAAATTTTAACACCATGTTTGCTTGTGATTTTTTCAGATCCAACACCCAATCAACCCTAGTCGATGGCATCTACTCTAATAGTGAATTTTAAATCCTTTATTTACTCTTTTTCTAGCTTTTTATTCATCTATTTTGAATAATTTAGTAGGGCTTTATTTGCCATTTCTGCAAATATAAGGGCATAATGAGATAAGCAAGTTACTGAACACTGCAACACAAATAAAGTACTTTTAGAAAAGAACTCTCAAAAATTAATAAATAATGAAAAACAAGCACTTATCAAATAAGCAATTATTCCAACATGCACTCATTTCATAAACATAGACGAAGTATGACAAAGGGATTTTGTCTAGAAATGGGTCAGAACAGTGGATGTAAATTACTTTTTGAATCCAATCTGTCTTCAAAATTTGGTCCAACACCATATTCCCATATCAAAATTTGAGCCTAGAAGGCCTTGTCATGTGTATTATAGTTCTAGAAAGACAGTTTGAAACTGAAATTTTAGAGAAAAAAAAAAAGAATTGCAAAATTGCAACTTTGAAAGTGAAATTAAAAAAAATTGCAAAATTGCCATATCAGCAAAATCATATTATCTTTATTGATCTGACGAGTTTGACTACCAATCAACCATCAACCACATCATTAAAGGAGTAACCAATCAGATGTTTCCATCCAAATTCAAGGGGGTTTTGATTGGCCAATGCTTACCCTGAAACATATTTTCCGATATCATAGATTGTACAGTTGTAATTATTTTAAAGAATAAAAATCTTACTCATTGGCGAGCACCCACTTAGATGGCAAAAATACCCATTGAATAAAAACTCCGATACAAGGTTTAAGAATAGAATTCATGTACCAATTGATTGTGGCTCATCTAGTAAGTTCTCTGGCTGGTCGTAACAAGGATTTGGGATGGGGAGTTTTATTGGCATGAGAACAGGCAAATGCAGCCGTTGTCTAGCCCATGAACAAGAAGATGGGGGTACATGTGGACTGTGCGGGGTTCAACGAGTTGTTCATCCAGAGTCTTCTACGTGAACAGCAGTATGAATTGACCAAATTAGTGTCATGACTAAATTAAGGCCCCACTTGATCTGCCTATATGTTCGGCATCGATGCTGCAAATACAGCACCGTTTTCTTAAAAGATGGTGCTGCTGATGTGAATTGAAAGCACCATTTTCTGAGAGGTCTTTTTTTTGTTTGAAAATGTTACTGCCAGGTAAAACGTTTCCTAAAGCAACAGCAACCTTTTATGTTTGGCACGAATGCTCCAGAAAACATTTTCGGCACTGGTACCTATTATCCAGTACCACATCATGCCCCTGTCACTGCCACCTCATGTCCCTGTTAACAGCAATAAACTGCAACTCCAGAAAATGCCATGTTGGGCATTGCTCCAAGCCATGCCTTCCAGAAAATGACATGACTTGAAGCACCAGTTTTTATGAAAAAAAACAAAAAAAAACAATTCCAAACAAACAGCCATTTTCTAGAGCACCGTTTTTTTGGACATGGTGCTAATGTATCACCATTTTCTGGAGCAAAAGCATCAATGCCAAACAGACGCTTAGTTGAAGGCTTTTTTTCCGATTGAAACACAACTTCCACATCATTTCCTAGGCATCTCAACCATTACCTAGAGATGCCCAGAATGAAATGCAGGCCATTATTAGGACTAAATTTTGTAAAACATTCCCGCAAGGCCATGACGATTTAGGTGGTTGGATAATGGTTTCAAATGCAATGGAATTATGGAACAATTTCATTTTATATCGATGGTGCGATACAGCCCATCACCATTTTAAATCAGATAAAACATGACACCATTGCAGATTAAGGACATGTTTGAAAGTGCTTATGTTAAAAACAAGTACTTATTCAAATAAACACTTATTTGCATTTAAAATCCTACTTTTTCAAGTGGTTATTTTAAAAATAAATAAATATTGGGTGTTTGATGGTCTTTTTCTCCAACACTTAAATAAGCATTTGTGACAATTTTATCTTTCATTTTCTTTGAAATTTTCAAAATATACCATGTGAAAGTACTTTCATTAAATTATTTTTATAAAAACACACTTTCACAAAAGTACTTTTTTATAGATATTTTACAAAAGTACTTTTACAAAAAATAATTTTATAAAATTCAACTAAGGATACAATTTTGAGAAAAAAAAATGGAGTGCTTAGAACTTAAAAAACTGAAAATTTGGGCTTAAAAAATAAGCCCTTATTTTAAAATAAACACTTTGAACTTATTTCCCAAATTCCAATAAGTGCTTAGTGGTGTGGTCCCAGCCGAAATAAGCACTTATTCCAAATTAACACTTCCAAGGCCCAAGTCTAACAGTTAGTGAGCTTGAGCTACATCAAATAACATAACAGCTACAGACAAAAAGAAAAGAAATCTGCACGTTGACAACACTAAGAGTAAAGATGGTAAGAGGGAATTTCTTTTCTTAAATGATGATAAAAAATACAGTCGATTGTCTGCAGAAATACTCTAACAAAACAACCAGCCTTGCAGCTCCAGTCTAGTAAACTGGATCCAGAAGTGTCAAGTGTGAAAAAGGAATGCATTGCCTCCATGAAATAGGAAGCCAGTTACTCATGGAACTCTTCAAATATTGAATACAAAAGTACCAATCGTTGGAGAAAATTTCCTTCCAACTCAATTTTATGTGCTTGGTTCCACCAATGAGTTCTTGTACGCTCATGGTTCGGGGAGATGTCGGAAATGCTAAAAAATCACATCTCTTTGATATATATATCTTAGAAAGCCAGAACCCAAGTTCATGAATCCCACCATTAAGAATGTAATGACATCATCAAATCAAGATTCACTACATTTTGGTTCTCAAGGCAAGAATTATAACAGTGTGGTGACGGAGATCGAACCCTAATTCAGGTGAATGTCTAACCACCTCTTAGAGAACTGTTTGAACTGGATAAAATAGATAGATTCACTTTCTTCACCATGTATCCACTACAATATCAGGATTTGATTGCTAATCTCAACTTGATGCACGTTTAAAAAAGAAAAGAAAAACAAGGGCTAAAATTTTATAAAAAATGAAAAAGAGCTGCAAGGGCAAACTTCCTTTCAACCTATGTTTCTTCTACAATAACAATGAAGTCAAATATGTGAGAGATACCAAGGCAAGAAATCATAGGAACGTTACTTATACCATGTGTAAAAAAATAATACCTGGCTTGTCAGGTCCTAGGCTTCAAAGATAAACCTGTCTCAACTTTCTTGATTTCGAAGATGAGCATCCTCCACATCTTGAGCACAAACATCTCCGCTTCATCATCTAAGATAGATTGCAGCAACTCCAGCATTTGAGATGCCTGCACATGATCTTTGGTACTAGACACAATATAGTCAACCAGAGTATCCTCTTCCTCCCCAAGAAACTCGGTTATCTTCTTTGAGATCCAGGGCCTCATTCTCTCATGCAGCTCATGCTGTCAATGGCATGCAGTATGTAAGCATTGTTCCAACGTGATGAATTCAACCATCAAAATCCCGAGACAGCAGATAAAAGGGACATGGACTATTGAAAAAATTATTGATCGCTACGTCTAAACCTAGCCAATCCAGATGGCTAATTTAGACTTTGGGACTAAGCTGACTATGTCAAAGGATAAAATTCTCAATACATAATAATATCCACAAGCCATAACACTCAATTACGGCAGCTATGGGGAATAATTGGATGGGCATATGACGATCTCAGTAGTTGCCTCTTAAGAAATCCTCTCTCAGGACAACTAGAGGAAAAATCACCTTATATGCCAGAGTGTGCATGCAATTAAGCTAAATGTGATGTCACTTACTTTGTCATACACGGCCCAGTTTATCTCATATGAGAACAATTCCTCCTTGGTCTTCGGGATCATATCAATCAATTGTTTTGCATCCAAAAGCTTCTTGTTTTCAGGTGTCTTCAGCTTATCTGGACCATGTTCACGATCCCTATCCCGTTCATAATTCTTTTCTTTGTTGTCATCTCTACTACGATTACTCTCTTCACCATTCCTATCTCGATCCCGCTGGCTCAACCTGTCATTCGATCGTTTACTTCTTTCCCTTTCTGCATCAGGCCTCTCTTCTTTGGGGTTAACATTTGAGATACGCTTTGCAAATTCAGCTGCTGCAGCCAGATTTGGAGATGGTGCCCCTGGAGTAGGTTGGACAGCTTGCAGCTCTTCTGTGGAGTAATCAATAGGAACCAGAGGCCTCATCTTTTTCTCTTTCTCAGCATCATCATCATCCTCTTCATGGAAAACAGAAGGGACAGCAGTCCGCTTTCCAGAACCTACCAGACCAAATCCAAGCTTCCGAGTTGGTGCATTACCACTCTGCCTTGTATCCGTGACAGCAACAGATCCCATGGACGATTCATCAGTAGCGCCATTTCTTAGAATCATATCACCTATTAAATAACAACCCACACCTTTCTCAATAAAAGAAAATAGAACAAATTACCTAAAAACACAAAAACAAAAACTTACAAGACACTCACCTGTGTGATTACCATGATCAGTATCACTTTCATAAGCCTGTTCAGCAGAATCATGTCTACCTTCATTGCTTTCTTCAGGAAATATAGGTTTATCATTTCCATTAATTAATTGACTCTTGAGTTCATCTTTCAGCCGTTGCTGCTCCTCAATGGCCCTCTTCTTAGCCTCAGCAATTTCTTCCTCTTCCCTTAATCTGTCAGCCAAATCATCCTCCTTTTCCCGTTGCCTCTTCTTCCTCCTCTCTTCAGAGGAACTACTCCTGCGCCTTCTTTTTCTTGTATCATCCTCATCACTCTCATCCTCCTGGTCCATGATCTCTCTCCTGCGTTCCCGTTCTCTTTCTTTCTCCCTCTCCTTCTCATGCTGCCGTTGATGCTCTTTCTCTCTTTCTCTAGCCTCCCATTCCTTTAACCGTTCCTTGTACAAACGCTCAGCTTCTCGTATCTTCATCTCTCGTTCCCTCTCCCTCCTAACCCGTTCTCTCTCCCTTTCCCTTTCATACCTTTCTAGTTCTCGTTCCTTCTCCCGTTTTAAATCACGCTCTCTGTCCTTCTCCCTACTCCTCCTATCATATCTTCTCCTGTCAGGTGAGTTTGTTTCTGACCTATCACGCTCATTTGTAGCCTTGTTTTCACTTGTTGTCTCACCATCATTTTTATCTTCTGCTACATCTGCAACATTGAGATCAAAAAAGAAAAAACATTGAACCAAAATTAAAATATAACCACCAATGAGAAAAATAAAAACAACAAATATAATCTGTGTAATAAGGATGGGTTCTGAAAATTGACCAAGATGCCAATGATTCAACAGTCACCATGCCAGAGACCCTCCATCCATCCTTACTGGCACAGACAAGGAAAGCTCTGTCATTCCACCATTGTGACTCACCGCTTTTCATGATATCAACATCCGAGTCCCCATCCCTTGATTTGGTAGGCACTTCAGAATTTGACTTTCCAGAACCATCAACTGGTGTTTGTGGGGGTGGAGGAGGCAGGGGTTTGGTCTTTAACCTCTCCTCAATCATACTTGTAAGCTTCTCCAGGGCCTCCCTGTCAGCTTCTCGATCTTCTTCAGTCACAATGCCAAAGGTGGTACTGTCTTGGTTTTCCTTCTCTGTGGAATCATTCTCATCCTTCTTTGAGTCCTCAACAGGAGGCTTTGGGGTTTCATTCTTCTCAACACCTGGTGCACTTTCTTCCTCTTTCTCAGCACCTTCACTTTCAGACTCCTTGAGTTTCTTTTCCCTTTCAGTTTTCTTTTCAACATAGCGTTCTAGGTATTCTCGTGTTGCTTGGTTAACATTTAGCTGTGTAAGTAACATAATTAGTCCAGCAAACAACAAGAAAGATCAAATAGTGGTAACAACAGATATGACAAATTCAAAGATACTTGATATGTGGCAGAATAGTTCTACCTTCTATTCAACCAATGCATTAATTTAAATCTATACCATTCACATAAGAGTTGCTCAGCAGTTACACTGATGGACTTTCAATTTCACACAAAAAAAAAGTTTTTTTTTAAAGTCAGAAATTATTTTCTGCTAAAACCAACATGTAGTTGGCTTCTCCCTCACAAGCATGGAAAGAATAAAGCTCCTCTAAAGTAATATTGTTTCATGTAGTAACATTAATCCTCAAATAAATGCAAAAGTAGTAAATGCAATCCACAAGTAAGCAGTGAATTGTAGGAAGATAAGAAAGGTTTTGGTCTTAGGAGTATCAAAGTCAACTAGTGAGAAAAATACAAGTAACTCCAAAAAACTGCTATGGAGTTGGAAATCAGTATCTGGAAAAAATTAAAAAGAAAGTCAATACACACATTGTAATGCCTCATAACACTGATACTAAACAGTATTTATCGAAAAAAAACACTGATACTAAACAGAGGCTATCAATTTTAAATTCTGCTTGTTACAAAAAAAAATAGATCTTGCTTTTTTATCAAAAATAAATTGCATATTTTCTTTGTGATGTTCCAAAGTGCACCTCCCAGTTTCAATATTGGGTCCAAAAATAACTGCAAGTATGTGTTTTGAGTGGATATTGAAAACAAAAATGAATTAGCATAGTAGCCCATACAGTTATGAGACTTGGCATGCATATAAAAGTAAACATGGTTGATCGTTTACATCAACAGTTAATAATAGAATGAGTATATAAGATATGCACTGAGGGGAAAAATGCTCTCAAGAACTAAGATATTACAATATGGCTTATGAGACCAGACTATACTTTATATACAACGATTGAAAAAAAAAAAAAAGAAACAAGGATAAAACTAAAAATGTATGAAACTGTGGAAACTCAAGAACAGCCCAACAGCTGATGAGAAAGAAAAATGGCTGAGATGGTTGACTAATGTGCATTGAATAACAATTACTGAACCAAAGAGAAAGACTACATTAGTTAAACCTGACTTTAAGATCATCATCTTCTAACCCTTGTCCTTACTATATGGGGTCTGCTAACATGAATCCTGCTTCACCATCCCATTCTGTTTAGTGTCATATCTACTGTTAAATTGTGAGCACTTTAAGCATTTCTTACTACTTCAGCCCATGTGGCTGTCATTTTTTGTATGCCCCCAGCCCTTATTGCCCCTTCAACTTGCAACCGATCACTTATTCTAATCTGACTCTAAGATGGAATAAGAAATTATAAGGAGCACAAAGTGGAAGCAGGGAGGAACTTGAGAACCCATCAACACGCTCAAGGAAGCAAAAAGAATCACTTAGCAACATTGACTACACTGTTCAAGAAACATAAGCTACTTGCTTGGGCAAAGTTCTCATGCTCGCAGGTGCAAAAAAAGGCCAACCTTAACCAAAAAATTGACTTTGAAAGCAAGAACTAAACCAGGACTGAACCCAGTCTATACCCTGACCCATGACACCCATAAGGAGGGTCATATTGACGTTACTTGTACTCTTGCTCTCCCAGACTGTCCCAAGAAAAGGAGCATCAGACCATCAAGTTGCATGTCTATTATGACAGATCAGGTTAGATTATCTGAAACCTTTTCCAACTTCCTATTTCTAACTTAGGGTTAGTATATTCAAGGCAGTTCAAAGTTCAAACACAGTGCATGCCAGAACTGATTCAATGGGCTGAATAAACATCAGTAAAAACGCACACAGAAAAAGCATTTATTGCTAAACAATGATGTTTGTTACCAATCTTAACAATCATATATCTAAATGACCAAAAAGTATAAATTCATACCATCACAGCCTGTGAATTTCTATAGGGGAAAATGCGTACTCCTTATGTGTTTGGTTGTTTATTTAGGTCAAACAATAAAAGCAAAAGAGAAAGGAACGCAAGTGCCACAAAACAACCCATGGAGGGGCAGATTCAGAGATTGACAGTAACAGGTAGGGAAAGTGCTGGCTGCCCAGGATAGATCCATTAGGGAACAAGTGTGGTTACAAGGATTCATGGGGACTCTGTTGGGATAAAATAGGGTTAAAAGCTGATTTACCATGGGAGCAGCAGGATGCCTAAAAACCTATTTGCAAACCCATGATTAGCATTCTGGAAAGTGGAAACTATGCTATTTATTGGAGGCAAGAAAGCTTATTCTTATACAAGTAAATCACCAGTGTACCTACTTCAAGTCTATATTGCATATTCTAGCTAATTTTGCAGCTAGTACAAAAAATTACAAAGACAATTATTTTAGAAGGTGAAATAATAAATTCAAATGCCACTTGATTGATTGAAAAAGTCTGTTCAAATCTGGTTGGTAGAGTTCTAGGTGTTCAACGTTTAAGAGTAACATGTAACTGCTAGGAAAATTATGGTGGCAGTTTATCAAAGAATCTAAAGCTCTGTAATGAAATGTAATTGCGCAAAACAGGACTTTAGGGATTCAAAGTCTTAAGTCAGTCCACCAGTCCTACCTTCCCTCATTTTCCTGTTGATGAGGTTTGGTGCAGAGCAATACCTCCTAGGGTTGATAGTTTTTGTTGGGAAGCCTATCTGAAAAGAATCAACACTGGTGATTTACTCCAAAACAAGAGACCC
Source organism: Nelumbo nucifera (assembly GCF_055504915.1). Classification (NCBI taxonomy): domain Eukaryota; kingdom Viridiplantae; phylum Streptophyta; class Magnoliopsida; order Proteales; family Nelumbonaceae; genus Nelumbo; species Nelumbo nucifera. The sequence goes on along the minus strand of NC_142652.1, from coordinate 11,979,664 downwards.
AATACTTGTTTGTCACCTCAGTGGTGTGTTCTTTGTAAAGCAGATGGGGAGACTGGTTTTCACCTACTGGTGTCTTGCCATTTTGCGAGGTCAATTTGGGAATGGGCTTTGTCCTTATTTGGTTGTAGTTGGAACCCCCCATCAGACTTAAAAGGCCTTTTTCCCCCTTCTCTTTTCCGGTGGTGGATAAAAAGGGGAAGGACAATGTGGAGAGGACTAAGGGCTGCAGTATGTTGGACACTTTGGGAAGAAAAAAACTCCAGGATATTCTCAGAAGCTCAAAGAGGAGTAGCAGATCTGAGGGCTATCATTCATATTAGGGTGGTACAGTGGCTGAAATCTTTGGAGCTTTTCACAAATTACACTATGGATGACTTGTTGAGGAAGTGGGGTGAAATTGCAAGTTGCACACAAACTAAGTCAGTAATGAGTGTGGCTTGGACCCCTCCACCTAGTGGATTCGTGAAACTAAACTTTGATGGGTGTAGCAGGGGAAATCCGGGACAATCGGGGATTGGGGGTGTTTTTAGGGATGAAAATGGGGTCATTTCTGCCATGTTCTCAGGCCCAATTGGAGTGGGTGATTCCCTTAGAGCTGAGATATTTGTAGTTATGGAAGGAGTCCAAAAATCTAAGGAGTTGAACATCAGGAAACTCTTAATTGAAGGGGATTCAGAGGTGGTGAAGGGTGGCTGATTAAAGATCGCAATGGCTTATGGAAGTACAATAATGAGAGGAGGAAATTCAAGTGGTTGGTGCGGGAGATGGAAGTTAAGATACGTTGGGTTAAAAGATCGGCTAATTCCCTAGCTGACGGTTTAGCTAAACAAGGGGCAGAAAGGGATTCACTTTTTTGGGCCAAGCTGTAACTTTAGTGTGTTTTCTTTCTTTTCTCTTTCTTTTTTTCCTTTTCTTGAGGTTCTTTGTTGCTCTTGGAAGATAAGCGTGTTTGTCTTCCTATTGTAAATCTTCTATTGATGAATTAATGAAAGTGTTATTGATCAAAAAAAAAAAAAACAGGACTTTAGGGAAACAGGAACAAGATACAAGCTCTGTAATGGTCCGAAGTAGCACAATCTTCGAGAGTAAGAGATAAAATAAGGCCGGAGTGGAAACTACCTTAAGGCAATAAAGTAAAGCTGAATTTTGACGGGTGCTCATATGGAAATCCAGGCATCTCAGGAATAGGAGGAGTATTAAGAAACCCTGACAGGAGGATATTGGGTATGTTCTCAGGGCCGATTGGCAACGGAAACTCGCTGAAGACTGAGCTACTGGCATTATTACAAGGGTTAAAGCTAGCCAAACAACTAGGATGTAGACATGTTGAAGTGGAAGGGGATTCAAAAGTAGTAATTTCATGGGCAACAAATAGCAGTCACACCCCATGGACGAAACTCGCTGAAGACTGAGCTACTGGCATTATTACAAGGGTTAAAGCTAGCCAAACAACTAGGATGTAGACATGTTGAAGTGGAAGGGGATTCAAAAGTAGTAATTTCATGGGCAACAAATAGCAGTCACACCCCATGGACGTTTAAACATGTGATTAGGGAAGTGGAGAAGATTGCCAAGGAGGTTGAGGCTGAATTTAAATGGGTCCGTAGAAGTGCAAATGGGCTAGCTGATGGATTAGCAAAACAAGGGGCATTGAGACAACAATTATTTTGGGCTACATTGTAATGAGGGATAAATAGAGTGAGGAAAAGGGATCAACAGTCCCATCATCAAATTGTATAAAATGTTTACAATCTGAATCTGAATTTTAATAAAACACATATTTACTGATAAAAAAAAAGATACAAGTGTAGTAACTTAGTCACATTGTTGTCTCTATGGAAAGGAATCAAAAAAGTGTTTCCACCCTTGATCAAAGGAGCAAGACATTATAAGTGATACATGCAGACTTGCAGGTATGATACTGGTCTGACCTGTGGTGCAGTGACAGACCATTAATTGAAATATTTCCCCTCTATTTAGCAGATGAGCACGGGGTAGTCAAGATCCTGAACTGTTACAGAGAAGACCCTCAAGGCACTATGTAAAATCAAAGACTTAAAAAATCTTAACGATTGAGAATTGATAGATTGTACTTGGCCTTTAAGCATAAGATCAAAGCTAGCAAGTGGATGGTCCACAGCATAAAAAAGTGCTAGTATAGCTGAATGGCCCTTTCTGTAGCATACAAGATACAAGGAATGCCAGAAGTCCTCATGATTAGAGTATAAATAATATCAAGTTTCTGCAGAAATACTACTGCTGCTGCATCAGAGAAGCATGTCTAACAGGGAAACTTTTTTTTTTGGTAAGACTAACAGGGAAACTGCATCCACAGAAAAGTGTCAATGTAATACCATTTTTTATCAATAATGGCAGAATTTATTAAGAATAAGAAACTTTAATTACAAGAGAGGGGGAGGTAAACTTTCTTAACTCCCCCATTTTAGCAAAACAAAAAATACAAGATTAGAAATGAGCCGAAAAGAAAGGTCCCCTATTCACCCCTTGCTTGGCTAACCCATCAGCAAGTGAGTTGGCAGTTCTCTTTACCAAACTGTATTTTACCTCAATGTCCCTAGTCAGCCACTTATTTTTTTTCTTTTCATTGCTGCAGTTCGAGATACCAGAGTTATCTTCCTTTAGCCATCTCACCACCACCTCTGAGTCACCTCCAAAAACCACTTTTCTTAGGTTCAGCTCCCTTGCTCTTTGAGCACCTTCCAGAGCCGCAAGGATCTCAGCCCTAAGGGAATCTCCTTCTCCAATAGGGCCTGGGAACATGGCTATAATAAGCCCCTCTTCATTCCTGAACACTCCCCTTATACCAAAGAGCCCTGGGTTCCTTAAACTACTTCCATCAAAATTCAGCTTCATGAATCCAGGTGGGGGAGAGGTCCAAGAGGGAGAAGAAACCATATTAACTTGGGCAGAATTAGCTATCTCTAACCAATTCCTCATCAAGTCATCCAAGGAAAAAACCGTGAATATGTTCAGAGATTTCAGCCAGTGAGCCACCCTTAAATGTATCAACTCCATTACATTCTCAATGGTTCTTTCCTTTTCTGAGAAGGTACATGAGTTTCTTTCTTCCCAGATAGACCAGCAGACTGCAGCCCTCATACATCTCCACATAATTCTCCATATTTTTAAAGGCCAACTAAAGTAAGAAGGAGAGAATAGGCTTTTTCACATTCAAGGGAGGGGTCCAGCTGCACCGAAAAAGGGAGAAAACTCATTCACATATAATTCTAGCAAATAGGCAAGAAATCAATAGGTGGTAACCAGTTTCCCCTTCAACTTTGCAAAGAATACACCTATGTGGGGATAGACAAGAATTGGGTCTCTTTCTTTGAAGCAGGTCACATGTGTTAATTCTTTCTAGGAATGCTTCCCAAAAAAAACTACCAACCCGAGGAGGAATCTCCAAACCTCTTTAACAGGGAAAGACAGACCACTAGAGGCAGAAGGCTGAGATAAGGTCTCAATGTAATAGCATTCAAAGTTATGGGTCAGTTTGGATGTGCCAAAATGAGTCTCAAAGTGCCTGCCTAAGAACAAGTTAGAAGTAAATAATAGAGCTTTCTAAACTAAGTTTGTCTACCGTAAACCTCATAGTTCATTAATGAGTACAATCTCATCAAATGGAATATTCAACAATTTGTATAGTTGTATATAACTATGAAAAAGGTATACTATTCCACTTCTAAACATATTTAACAAAACCCATATGCAAGCAAAACTATGTACGATAAATATTGTCAAACCAATTTCTGCATATGCTTCACCATATCTGGTTCGCATCATGTGGCTGAAATGTTTATGATCATTAAGGTCAGTTCAAATAATACTGTTACTATTTTCCTTGCACAGATTCTTGCAATGATAGAAATGAAAAGATATGCAAATCAGTTAAGTATGAGCACACAAACGGGTTTAGACTTATTTGGCTTGAGAAGTATGACTGAGTAACATGCATTAGCATCTGGCACTCTTCATGTCTATGCAACACATAACAAGTTACTTAGCAAGTATACCAAACCAGTGCAGGAAGTCTTCCTACCCCCAATGGAGTAGACAAACATCAGTGTTTTGCAGTTGTTATTTTTCTTATCACTGTTTTATAGTCATTAATTCAGAACTAAAAGAATGAACCAGTGCACTACAATAAGATAGCATTCCATATAGAATAACTATAACAGAACCATACCACAAGCTCTTGTCCATCAACATTAAATTTACTTAGCAGACGCAGTGCACGAAGGACACCTTCTGCAGCCTCAAATTCACAGAATCCAAAACCTCTTGGAGTTCCATCACTAGGATCTTGTGCACGTTTCCAACTCTTGACAGGTCCACAAAGCTTCAAAAAATACGGATGCAAAACCCCATAAGAAACAGAAGGGGAAGAAAGAAAGAAAGAAAACTAAATGCAAAGTACTTCAACATTGTAGCTTGTAAAGGATTGAATCAGGAAAATCATCTGTTGTCTAACAATCTAAAATATAAGAAATAAAAGTAACCTACCCGGAGAAGGGAGAGCATAAAATCATTTTCCACAGTTGGTGCTATTTTTCCAACATAAACGGTGGTTTGTGGTTTCTCTGTTGGGGCAACAATAGGAATAACTGGCCTTATAACAGGGGGCACAATCGGTGGAACTCCACGAATCCCTGGAACTGGAGGTCGTGACAATGGAGGAACCACACCAATTGCTCCTGGTGGACGTGGAGGAAAAGCAGGACGGACCATAGTTGTATATGGAGTGGCATAACGTGGAATTCCTGCATGGATGCAAACAATATCTATGCAAACTTGTCAGAGAAAGCCTAGAAACCATATATAATGATCATAGTCTTCCCAATAATTGAACTATTTATTTAAAGAAGAAAAAATTTGACAAGTCAACCAAATGCTTTTACCACACAATACAAGCATATTAGAGATGGGCAGCAAGGCATGGCAACTATCACCAGCTGAACAGATAACCTGAAGGAAAATGGGGAAAACAGCACCCAGCTTATAAACTATAAATGTAAAGTCAGCTTACCTTATATATCTCCTTGAACAATAGTATCCTTCAGAAGTTATCCCAGGCACTAAATGTGAAATTGAGCAATATGAGACATGCAGCGTCTCACTCAAACCAAGGGAGTTGTTGATACAACACTACACTACCATGTTCCATTGCCTTTGAATACCATAGAAGTCGAAAAGAAAAGGGGAAAAAAGAAAGAAGAAAAAGGGAAAAAAAGAACACGGCAATACACTAGAAAAGAAGCAGAAAGATGGACATAATGTAATGGGGAAAAAAGAGATTGCGATACCTTGTAACACAAGCGCAATGAGCACTCAGTTGCTAACATGATATGCTGCCGCAAATCTAAAACTCATGAAGGCCAAAAAGAGAAGTATCCTTATATCTAACAGAAAATAGCTTAGTAGGAGGAAGATGATAAAACCAGCCACTATTTAGTTTCGAAGACTTGAACACTTATATTTACTGCCAAGGACTGACACAGTTGTTGGCATCATGGACTTTGAGTTTTGAATTTCCCGAGTATAGTTTAAATTGCCAAAAATATAAAATAGAAGTTTTCACCATAACAGTGCAACTTTATCAAAATTCAAGAAAACTAAGAGAATTTATTCATACCAACATAGGTGTTGTAGAAGGGGATCTTTAAAGAACCGCAAGATGAAGCCTTCCAACCTTTCACACCGTGATCAATCAAGACACTGTAGGAGAAAACATCCTGTCATCGATACCTCATGCATCCTTTATCTAACGAATAGGATTTTTCACACTCTTTGTGTACCTTTCTCATTCAAGAACTCCGCCCAACTAAAGCCAACCACTACAATGATTACTCATAACCCGTGACACTAAACTCAGGCAACCTTCTCGTTGCGGACGAGAATCTACTCTTCTTTTAGCTGTTCTTCGTCAACAATTAAAAATGTATCTATTGAGCACGTGATCTAGGAAACCAGGCCACAAATAGCCAACCTAGAAGTTATTATGGCCAGGGTCAATATCTAAGAACAACCTATCTTCCAAGTTCGTAACAATTCAATACAATAAAATTAAACCCAGAAGTGTGAATTTTACTATCCACGAAAGACGTGAGCAAGCTAGGAAAAAAAAGGGAAATTTAACATGCGAGAAATCGTCCACTAAACTCCAAACACTTGCTTTTGAGAATAAAAAGTAGATAAGGAAAAAGGATAACAACCCACCAGGAGGAGGTATAGTGCCCTGATGTGCTGGAGCAGGAACAGCCAGGAATCCGTTGGGCATTTGCGAGTAAGGTCTCATGGCAGGATTGGGGGCCTGACCGAGAGGAACCTGGTACATACCGGTGGGACGTAATGGTGAAACTGAGACCGTAACCGAACCGGCTCCGCTTGGCATGCCTGGAAGCATAACTGAAGCAGGGTTCACTCCAGGCGGTTGAACACTAGGGTTCTGAATGCTAGTGCCCTGAAAATTAGGGTTTTGTACATTAGCGTTTGGGAGGGGAGAGAACTGCGGTATCGGCACAGGAACAGGCGCCACGGGACGAAAGGACGGGGCGGGAGGAAGGATAGGTGCAGTAGCGATCGTCGCTGGGGGAAATGATTGGACTGGAGGGGGAATTGATGGAGTTAAAAGAGGATGATTTAAATTGGGATTCTCCGGGGCGGGTTGAGATGCAGCTACAGCTGAAGTCGAAGAAGGCACCGACGGTGCAAGAATGGGAGGAGATGGATCTGATTGATTTGATTGTTGGATTGGTTTCTCGGCTTCTGAGGGCTCTGCTTTGGCCTCTAGGGTTGCGGGAGAGGATGGAGTAACTTCCATTGGAGGGATCTGCAGCACGTTGCGTTCGGGGAAGTGGGCTGTAAGCGTACCCTAAACACCTTTGTCTTGGTCTATTGTCTATTTGATATTCAGATTTTCTCAATGGATTGATTTCCCAAATGCACTCACTGCTGTCACGGTTCTGTTTGCCTTCTGATAAGCTTCGGCGAGAGGGGCGGTAAGAAATAAGAATACAATCACAGAATTGGCATTGCGGGTCGGGTTTACTAAGCTGATACTCAGCTCCGATTATACATGGTCTTCCCGGCAGGGTTTCTTTACAGTAAATAAGATGGAAGGTCAAGATTTTATATTAACTTCTGCACAAGCTGGGTGATCAACTGATCATTGCCTACCCCCTCCCCCTGATCCATCTGGCCCGCAAATTTCCAATCCTGGGCTTATCTTTTGATTCGAAGGCCGGGCTCCTGTATGTCCCATAATGTCTGGGCCCAAAAGGCCCAGCTTATGATACAGATAAGTGCTCGCTTAGGCTGGGCCTAAACTCACATGAAGCCCGTTATACCTAGTGCCAGGCCTAACCCGGTCCATATCTACAACTACAACTACAAGTATGCTCATGCCAAATCAAAGGCGTATGTCTCATGTCTCATGTGGAGAAGATTGTGTAAATAGTAGAGCAGGGAACCCTTATCTCTCCCAACCATGCTATGCTTAAATCCAACTAGACGCATATTTTTGGGCCCAGAAATAAGTTTTTCGTCGAAGCTAATCTGGCCTAGGCCCACATCAGGCCTGTGCACAATGCTGGCTCTACATGTTTCCCTTCCTTTTCCTACCTTGTTTTTTCAAACCAAATACAACCTAAGCTACCTTCTTCTATTTAAAGTACAATGTGTAGCATGAGAATTTAATCAAATATGTTTTTCCCAAGCTATTTGTAGAGGTGCTTTTATAACTTAAAACTATGAATGGTCATGGACTCATGGTAACACTTGTTTTATCACAACCATGTGAATGTTTACATTTATTGATTCTATTAAAAACAATGGTAAACAACAACTTTAGTGTGAGTGTGTGACAATTAGGCTGTGATAGATTATTGATGAGTCGTCATGGTGCAAGATTAGGGGTGCAAACGGATTGAATTTGAATCAAATCAGGCAATATCTAAATTTAAATCCAATTAGAAAATTCAATATCTAGATTTGATTTGATATTCGATGGGTATTGAAAATAAATGTCCGAATTCAAATTTGATTAAATATTTGATTATTTGATTCAATTCAAATTTGTTCGATTAATTATTTAGGTAAATAATAAATATTATAATTATATAAATTATATAGATATATAAGGGTGAATTGTTGAAACCTCTCATCGAGTTTCTAGTTGTTGTCGAAACCTCCCTTGAAGTTTGATAATTGCAATCACCTCCCCTAAACTTTGTGACATAGTTGCAAGTAGATTCCCTTTTGTTAAAATCCTTTAAAAAGAGGCATGAAAAAATCCAAAACACCCATGTAGTTATCTTTCACCAAAATGTTTATTTGTTTTAAATTTTCTCTTCATATGAATTGTTAGTTGAGACCCCTCCCATATCTTTTTTTTTTTAAATTGTTTTGTTTTTCAATTTTGCCCTTTTGTATCAATCACTTAAAGGTAAAGCTTAAATTTTAAATTATCCTTCTTATTGTTATATTTTTCTGTAAAAAAACAACTTCAATAGTAACTGCATGAGTATTTTGAACATTTTCATGCCTCTAGTTAGTGAATTATAACAAAAGGGGGTCTAGTTGCAACTATGTCATGAAGTTCAAGGGAAGTGATTGCAATTATCAAACTTCATGGGAGGTTTTAGTAATTTACCTAGTATATAAATTATTATTATTATTATTATTACTATTTAAATATTTTATATAATGTATATAATAATTAAATAATCAGTCAATATTTGACATTTATCAAATCGAATAGTGTTATATCCAAATTCGATTCAATTATGTCAAAACTCGAATTCAAAATCAATTTCTCGAATACCATTGACATCCCTAAACAATATAAGTAGGATGTTATTCTTCAAAAAGTCTTTTTTCAATTTTCAAATTGTTTCCGTTTTGCTGTTTTTTATTTTTGAAAATGTTATGTGCAACACACATGCACTTTTACTAGTTATTAGACTTGCCTATGGGCCTAGCTTGGGCTTAACTTTTACCAAATATGAATGGGCCAGGCTTGAAGCCCAAGCATGAAACTGTGTACAACTAATCCCCAAGCCCAACATGTGAACAGGTCTACTAGTTATTAGGAATCTACCTATTGAGGCTACAAGGGTATTAACATTTTTTTTCTCCTTCGTTGTATGCAGTAGCATTTTTTTGTTAGTTACGAACAAGGAGGCTTTTTACATTTAAAAGTTGTTGATGTTGATCATTTCCATAATATTTGTAACATGAAAATCCATGCTATGTTTAATAATTATGCTCATCATCAACGTTATTACTTTAGATGAAGGAATACAATTAAGGGTTCGTTTAATTCGTAGTTGGAATCGGAATAGTCCATTCCCATAGTCTGTTTGGTTCAGACAATAATGAAAATGGAAATTAAAATCAGTAGGAATGGGATTCCATTCCCAAGAGAGGGGCAGAGAATGACATTCCAGCAGAAATGGCAATGGGGTTTCAATTCCGGCCAACCAAACAGTTTGAATCGAAATAACCCATTCTGATTCCAATTCTATATTCCTATTCCTGCAAACCAAACGGACCCAAAGTTTCATTGTAAATAGGATTATGTACTGCAAGTTGAAGATAAATACATTGATTGGTATGGTGCCCTGGCATTTTATGACAATCACAATATATATTTGACCTAAACCCTCAAAGAAGCAGGTTTTCAAGTGGCCTCAATTGAAGTGTAATCAAATGTCTTCCTCGTACTAATTGGGAGAGTAACTATCAAAGTGACACTATGAGTAAGGTAAGCCTTCTTATGACTATCATGTCACAAGGGAAAAGCAATATGCTTTAAAATGGAAGAGTTAACTTGCTAATAGTTGTTTGCAACAACACTTCATTTACTATACCAAATGGTAGAGAGTTTACAATTGGATTGAATCTCCCCAAGTGAAAATCTTGTTCAATCATCTTTCCAACAGTGACTATACATTTGAAACACTTGAAATCTTGATGCTTCATGAGTGAAGAAAAATGGGAGCTCACATTATCCGCCCCACAATGCTCCACAGCACATCCCCGTCATGTATTGAGAGCATCTCCCGATGATGACATCATCGGTTCTGGTACCATCATCGGGAGATGTGCCCAATACACGGCAAGGATGTGCTGTAAGGCATTGTGGGGTGGGACGTTTGTGGGGCGGAGATGTGGTCTCAAAAAATGGAGTTTACAACGTCTTCTTGAATGGCTCATTCATCCCTTTTAAAGGCAAATGGATCTAGTCGATCTCCATTGATATGCACACTCAGCAAAAGTTTCATACAATGCTTTACTCGTGCTCTCCAATGTCTCTCTTATCAGAGCCAAATCTATGTCATAATCAAACCAACTAAAGAAACACGTAACCAATTGATTCCAAATTATTTTTCTTATCTACTTCGAGTGGTACAAACCAAGTTAGCGTTTCACCCTCCAAAATTTGCTAAATTTGATGGGAACGCTCTCATCTATCTCAAGCTAACAACCCTCGCCCGTGTACAGGGGGCATTCAAATGTGTTTCATTTCTACAAAATCCATTTTCAATTTGACTACATCATCACAAATGGATGTAGGAATAGTTCGTGATGGCAGATCTGGAATGTTTTCTTTATCCCTTTTTTTTGTAATATTACAAATAAGGTTTTCTTTTTTTAAGAAGGTTTATTGCTTCACGAACAATGTCATTACATTTTTCAAGCCCCTTCATTCATAATTTTCCTTTGTGGAAAGAGTACAAATGCAAATATATACAAAATAATACAAAATTTCGCACTCGTAATTGTGCTCCTTCCAAACTAAGCTTCAAGAACACTGCCTTCAATAGGGACTTAAGGTCCGTTTTGTTCGAAATTAGAATTAGAATCAGAATAATTTATTCCCCAAGTCTGTTTGATTCAAAGAGAAATTGAAATGGACATTGGAATCAATCAGAATGGGATTTGATTCCAAAGGGGAAGGGGAGATTCCATTCCATTAAAAATGGGGATGGCATTCAGGTTCCACCCAACCAAACAATTCGAATCTGAATGGCCCATTATGATTTTGATTAATTTACGTCCTCTGTCCCTTTGTACCAGGCCAACAGCAGTTTGCAACACTAGGCTATTTTTCCATTTTAAACTTAAAAGTGATTTTTAAAATGATATAGCAGGTTGGTATTGATATAGTACCCCCAAAAAAAATCTGCACAAAGGGGATAGAAGATGTGAACTCGTTATTGTAAGGCCTTAGAGTTTCATTCTTATATCTCTATTTTTTTTTCACTTAAAAAGGCAAGTTTCGTTTTTTCCATCTATACTTGTTGAATCAAAGGCACCATTTTTTTTCCAAAAAGGAGTGATATATTATATCTAAATTTTATATGAACCATAAAAAATATGTAATGTAATAGAAAAATATATAAGATGAGTAAAAAAGCAAGTGTACTCTAACACATATCTTTTAAAACCGTATCGGTCAGTGATATGGTTATCGGTTCAAATGGTTTGACGGTTCGTCCCAAACGACCAGCCCATTTTGACAAAAAAATTTAAAAAAATCAAAAAATGGTCAAAAGCGTTCGAATCGTTTGAACGGTTCAGCGATTTGCTGACCAAAATCAACAGTTTTGGGGAAAAATGAAACCAGTCAAGTGACCAGTTCCTGGTTTTTCAGTCCGACCATTCGGTCTGGTTTTGAAAACCATGCTCTGACATATACGAAAAAAAAAGGAGGGGGGAATTCAACTTTAGTACCCTGAATTTTGGGGGTAGTGTCAAGTTAGTACCCGAGCTTCCAAACGTGTCATTGTAGTACCTAAACATTCAAAAAGTGTCAAGTTGGTCCCTATTGTTAATCGACTGTCAGTTATCTGTTGAAAATGTCAAAACTACCCTTCAAAAGAAAAACATTGTTCATTGTCTTCTACCTTGAGACTGAATCGGTTATCTTCAAAGAAAAATAGAGGAAAAAAATACATGAAATATGGTAGAGGGAAACAATAACTAAAAGCAAATAAATAACTAAACAATAATGTGTTTCAAACCTAAAGGTAGAAGACAATGTCTTCATTAGTCTATAATCTCAAATACCTCAATTGGTTCAGTCTCAAGTAGGGGTGGCAATTTTTCACCCAACCTGCTCATTTAAATGGTTGGATTGTGGATTCGTTAGCCTTTTTTTTTATTTTCTTCATTTGAACTAAATAATTTATAATTAATGCATTAATCTTCTATTAACTATTGACTAAATTTAGTTTTGTCTTGAAGCAACACACTTCACCCAACATAAATCCAAGTCAATTTAACCCGAGCCCAATTCAGTTCAATGCATATGACCTGATCCAACATATGTCGATACGGGTCGACCCGAATCTGAATAGACATCGGGCAAGATGGTTCGGTACCGCTTGCTTTGCCCGATCTGGGTCATCTGGTCTAATCAATATTTACACATACCTGGTACAAGCCGGTCTGGGTTGACTTGAGTTCGAAATGGTTTCGAGCAAGATGGCTCAGTGCCTGTGTGTTTGCTTGGTTTGGATTGTCTAACCCGAACAATATCTTCATAAACTGACCCGAATATGGACCGTTCTGATTTGCTTACATTGACCCGCTCCGGGCCAGTCGATTTGGTCCCAAACCCATACACAAACCTGATGTGATTAGCTCGAAGATAATCCAATTAGATAGTTCAAGTTGGTCTGACCGATTTGAACCTAAGTGGTTCGATCAATCTCGAAATTTGAACATAGTCAAATGGCTTTGCCGCTTGTGTAAAAATAACATGCATGTAATATGATTTGAACCTTCACCACTTGTGTAAAAACAACATGCATGTAATGTGATTTGAACCTTACCACCAAGTTATGACCAACTTATTTGTTAAGAGAGAGTTAGTTTGTTTTTTTTTTAAGTTCATAAATATAAGATTAATGGGTTTGGGCGGGCTGGATTGGGTTAAAAAGGGTCTGGGTTGAACCAACCCATTTAATTTTATATAACTAGGTCATTAATGGGTTGGCGGGTTAGATGGGTTGGATTGAAGCTCAACCCGAACCAAACCCAATCAAACCCGCCCAATTGCCACCGCTAGTCTCAAGGTAGAAGACAATGAACAACGTCTTCTTTTGTAGGATAGTTTTGACATTTTCAATAGATAACTAACGATCGGTTAACGACATGGACCAACTTGAGTGTTTTTTAAAATTTAGGTACTGTAGTGGCACGTTTAAAAGTTTAGGTACTAACTTGATACTACCCCAAAGTTCAGGGGTACTAAAGTGGAATTTTCCCCAAAAAATATAACAAAAATGGCATGTACAAATAGTGAAAATACTGATCTGCTCACCGCTGAACTAGGGGAAAAGCGATCCAACCTCTTGAGACCAAATCAGCCCCCCCACAAGATTGCCCCCACAACGTCCCACAGTACATCCTTGTCGTGTATTGGGAACATCTCCTGATGATAATCTCATAAATGATGTTGTCATCGGGAGATGTTATCAATACACGACAGGGATGTACTATGGGACGTTGTGAGGGGCAATATTGTGTGGGGGGGGGGGTGATTTGAACTTCCAACCTCTTATCCAACTTTTAAAATATTGATTAGTGCCTCGTTTGGGAGGGTTTTGCTGCTACAACTTCGGTTTACGATATTGCAAGATACGCCCACCACATAAAGCCAGGAAGTTGCTTTTGGCGAAAACCTGCAAAAGTCAAAAAAATATTATTGTTGGGCTAAAGATTCAACTTTCCAACTCACATAGCACTTCTCACACTGACCTCACGGTATGCACCAGTTGCACATGGAGAACATCTTTCGTAATAGCAACCTAGTAAGTTTTTATTCATAGAAGATGTTCTCAATACACAATGGGATTCGATGTAGGGACTTGTGTGAGTAGGAGATCCCAATTCTCTGGTGAAGATAGTTTTAGGTATAAAAGCCATTCAAAATAGCTTAATCAAGGAAGTAACCCTCGCAAATAGCCTCTTAAGCTCTCATCGACAGGGATCTTGTCAACTCAATTGTAGTTCATTCCATGCCAACAGAATAACTTGATAAAGTCTAGATTTCCTATCCACACGACAACTCTACCCACACCTATCCATATAAAATTGCAATCACACATGGGGAACATCTCATCCTCCAAATATAGTTCGTTCCATGCCAATAGAATAAATTGATCGAGTCCAGATTTCCTAGCCATGACAACTCTACCCACACCTATTCATATAACATCGCAATCACACATGGGGAACATCTCATCCCCTTACATGTCATCATGCATAGCGAGATGTTTCCAAACCACAAAGGTAGTGTTTTGTGGGTAGGCATGGATTGTGTTTAGAACCCGTTGTTGATCCAGCCAATTGAACCACTTGAACCATCACCTGATCAAGATTTTGGGTCTGATTCAAGTAAAATTAAAATTAAATTATAAAATATAAATTAAATATAAAATAATACATATATTACATATAGAATATAATTATACATTTTGTATTGATAAAATATATGTTTATAAATACTTACGGTCTCACCCATTAAACCTGATCAATCGAACTGATGACCCGCGACCCTGAGGCAAAACCGGTTCAACTTCCTGATCGGATTTTAAAACATTGGGCGTGGCCGCATGGGTAGAGTTCTTGTGGGCGGAGATCCGGACTTCCGGAGTCAAATTGACCTAAACACCCTCTACACACTGATCGAAAAAATTCGGACTCGGTTCGATATCTTATCGAAATTGTGATTCGCGAAGATTCGGAGTCGGATCGATATCTTATCCAAATCGTGAGGTTCTGAGATCTCATCAACGATTACATTTTCTGACAGCGCGCATCTCGTCCAAAACCTTATCCCTCGGTCAGCTCTCACTGTCTCTCTGTTTCTGCAACTTTTAAGCACTGCTGCTTTGCACTACTTCAGATCATATAATTTCTCTTCTAACCCGTCTATCTTACCGTGGGATCCTAATTTACATGGCAGCCATTCTCTCCTCCCACTTATGCTATTCTCTCGCTACTTCGAAACGCGCCCACTCGAGGATATCGACGAAACACACAGCATGCGATTGGATTCCACGGTTTAAAGTTCAATGTTCTTCCCAAAAACATCACCGATTTCAACTCGATCACAAACAGGTAATCCTTTATATCCCATTCGGCTTCGAGAACCCCTTTTCTATCCATGATTTTTTTTTTCGGTAATAGTTATCTATTTCCAGTCAAATTTATTAATTTATTAATTACTTCTGCTTTTCGAACCCATGGAATCCACAAATTGTTGGTGAAAGTAGAGAGATTTCCTTGGTGATGGTTTTCACGAGGGTTTGAGTTTTGTTATTAATTAGTAATATCAGCTAAGTTATTTTTGTACTACATTGCGTTGTTGAGCAGAAAGAGAGCTCTTTCTCCTTAAAGGAATGTGCAGTTTCTATAGCATTGGCGTTTGGATTGGTTACGGGTACACCATCAATGGATTGGTTTGCTTACGCTTCTCCGACTGGTCCAGCCCTGCCTGATGTTTCGGTGTTGATTTCTGGACCGCCAATTAAGGACCCGGGAGCGCTGTTGAGGTACGCCTTGCCCATCAACAACAAAGCTATCAGGGAGGTCCAGAAGCCCCTCGAGGATATCTCGGAGAGTCTGAAGGTCGCTGGGCTCAAAGCTTTGGATTCTGTGGAGCGAGTAAGGATGCTCAAGCTTCTTTGCAAACTAGTCTGTTATTTTTATTCTTTTTTCAAATCCATCTAATGTCGATAGTTTTAATTGGATTTTAATCTGCGAGATATATGAGTTAGAATCTAAGAGGTGTATTTTATCTATTTGTGAATGATAGAATGTGAAGCAGGCCTCTCGGGCTCTTAAGCAGGGGAGAAGTTTGATTCTCTCTGATGTCGCCGAGTCAAAGAAAGAAAAAGGGAAGGAATTGCTTGACAAGCTGGAACTTGGGATGGAGGAGCTTCAACAGATTGTGGAGGACAGGAATAGGGATGCTGTTGCACCTAAACAAAAGGAGCTGCTTCAGTACGTCGGAGAGTAAGTCAATGGCAACTGATTTTAGAAAGAGTTGTTCTTTACTCCTGCATATAGCTACTGAGACACTTGGGTGGATGCTTGCATCCTTCGTGGGAGTATTGAAATTCAACTAATTCTGAATGGCTCTCCACAGCACATATAGCATTTGGAGCATGTCAAAAATGTGCACGAAGTTTCACTATACACATTGATAAATCAAGTGGCAAAGGATGGTTTGTAATTACAAGATAATAAATAAGACGTTTCTCCTGATCTATTATATTTACAGTTAGATACCGATGTTCTGGTCCAGGTAGAAGCAATACAATGTATTTTGATAAACCAAATGCTCAGGTTTGTCATGATTGCATAGATGTGTCACTCAGAATTGAAGTTCACCATGGGTACATAGATGTGTACCTTTTTCTTGTATATTTGATATGTGGACTTGTATAAGTTGTTTGATGACATTAGCTGAGTCTCTGCTGATTCTTTTGTGCTTTCCATATGGTCAATGATTATTAAGGATGATTTGCTTCTGTGAGAAGTATATCTTATATACAGCCTTGTCATTGACTGCAGCTGAAATCTTCCTGGGGCATTGGATTTCTGCAGTGTTGAAGAGGATATGGTGGATGGGTTCCCTTATGATGTGCCCGAGGAGTACCAAAGCGTGCCTCTTTTGAAAGGAAGAGCAACTGTGGATATGAAGGTTAAGGTCAAAGACAATCCTAATTTAGATGAACGTGTATTCCGTATAGTGCTAGACGGGTACAATGCCCCTGTAACAGCTGGAAACTTCGTAGACTTGGTGGAAAGGCACTTTTATGATGGGATGGAGATTCAAAGAGGTAACATCTTTATTGAATTTATTGTCATTACCTCAGCTTTTCAAACAGAAAATTAACCAGATAGCAGAACAGAAAATATCTTGTGAACTACATTGGGGATTATAATTAGGTAATTTAAATTCCATGAGACATGGGTTATTGATGACATCAACTGAGAGATGAAAATGTCGGGATCAAGTTCGAAGGCTGGTGTATGATGGAGCTTGTGAGCTCTTCAGTCAATAATGTATGATTAGCATCATTATCATACAAGCATTGTTCCAATTATATGGGGTCGGCTACATGAATCCCGTTCTGCCATTTCGTTCTTTTCAGTGCAATACATACATATCGCATGCATTCTACTTTGCATATAACCAACTATATGTTAAATTTCTCAACTAGGCTTAAAGGTTTACTTGGATTTTGCTGCAGCGGATGGCTTTGTAGTTCAAACTGGAGACCCTGAAGGTCCTGCAGAGGGTTTTATTGATCCTGGTACAGGAAAACCACGCACAATTCCATTAGAAATTATGGTCAATGGAGATAAAACACCTGTTTATGGCACTACTTTAGAGGTAAATCTCTCTCCGTCTCTGTCTCTCTGACAGGAAAACTGGGATCTGATTTTCAAGTCCTAGATATAACTTAAAGAGTCTTTTCTTCTCTCAAGGGAATTCATCTGCTCTTACCCCATCCTGTCAGACATGTTTATATGTCACATTCTCTTTGATTAAGTCTCCACTAACTTAATAAAGTATTAGAGGATCCAGTATCCCACAACTGCTACTTTGTAAATTACTAAATTAAAAAAAAAAAAAGACTCCACTGTTGGGTTGAATAGTTCAATATCCTAGCAATTTGCTCACTGCTTGTGATGTCCTAGCATTCACTCTGTGCATCACTATGCATGTCATCATTTAATACCAAGAACCATCCTGCTTACATTCATTAACCCATTTCCATCTTGAACTATTAAATCTTGTTGGAGCTGTTATGTTTGCATATCCATATTTCATGTTCTTTGTTATGCTTGCAAGGAAAAACCTTGTTAGCTTTCATCACATACATTTCTTATTTGTTCTTGCAATGCTAGTCTCATCCAATGGGATCCAATTCATTTTAATGCATTTCTACAGGAGCTTGGTCTATACAAAGCTCAAACAAAGCTTCCTTTCAATGCATTTGGAACAATGGCCATGGCCAGAGATGTAAGTATTCATTCTCACACCCATTCTGGCAATTTTTTAGCTCTGGTTTATTTGTTGATTTATTTTTCTACCCTGTATACTTTTTGAGACAGGAATTTGAGAACAACTCTGCCTCAAGTCAGGTGTTCTGGCTTTTGAAAGAAAGTGAATTGACTCCTAGTAATGCAAATATATTGGATGGTCGGTATGCAGTTTTTGGATATGTTGTAGATAATGAAGATTATTTGGCAGATGTCAAAGTTGGAGATGTTATAGAGTCAATTCAAGTTGTCTCCGGCCTGGAAAATCTAGTCAACCCAAGCTACAAGATTGCAGGTTGAGTCTCTCTGAAATCTTTCAGGTAGATGTCAATTGAGAGCCCATGTTTTGACCATGAATTCCCATAAATCCTTTGTTGGTGGGCGATGTGGGTCTTTGGACCATGACTTTTCGTTCGTTATTGAATTGAGTAGCTTTGTACCAATTAATTTTCTTTCTCACTCTTGAGCCCAACTGTGTGTAATGTTTTTCTTTTTGAATTCAATATAGTTATTTATCAGTTAATTTCTTGAGTTCAATAGCATTTGATGTTGAGTTTTGTTTGGAACAATCATCAGGGAAAATTTTTCAAGTTTGATAATCTGATCTTAGTTCGGTGCAAGCATTCAGAAAAACTCATGAACATATAACTGTACAAAACTCACCAATGAACATGGGTATAAGTTATTCTTCTCATGGAAGGGCAAAGGATTCTTGGCCTTCAGCACGTATGGAGGATTTGAACTCCATTATAAGGGAATAAGGAAGGTAAAGTCCAATTTATCCTTTTTTTTTCTATGGAAATTTATGGTTTTCCCCAATGTATTGTTCCAAACCCCCCACTTGTGCTATAGTACCCCTTGAATTGTGATAAATCCCCACACTTGTCATTGTGCCCAACTATACAAACTGTAAAAATTTCTAAGGTGGAGGAATCAATAAAACCCCCCTTTTACTATTGGGGGTGGAGTTAGGTTTTGTTGCTGCCAAAGATGAGGTTGAGAGAAACACGAGAATTTTGCTGGTGTCCAAAGGCCGATTGGTCGGACCTGTAAGCAGGGGAAGAGTTCATGTCAAAGGCCCTGAGTGTTATCTCAGGGGTAGAGATTTTGACAGTCAAGTTAGCCAAGTGCTAGAGAGGGCTCGTACTAGGCTTGAGACGATGGCTCGGAGCTTAATCCTTAACAGCCAAGGATAATTCTCTTGGGATTCTGAATGCAAGAGAATCAAGCGTCATTACCTTGAAATGAGCACCCCTTTTTATGGCTGACCTTGCCTTGGAGTGATTGGAGGTAGTTGGCGATGTGCAGCTAAGATTTAATTTGCCAATGCCACATGACGTGATTTGAGGCCTGTCAATTATACCTACATCAGGTTTGTATCTATAAAACCAACATCTAAGGTGTAGGACATTGACAAAGTCAATCAGTCCTCCCCAAATAAATCATAGATAAAGAAATATGACACCATGTGATGGGGTGTAAAAATTGATTTTTTTTTTAATTTTAAATGAAAAACACAAAATTCTAAAGCCATTGCGAATCTAAAGAGAATAAGATGACGTAAACAAATGCATTTTAGAATATAGTATACGGGTTTTAGACTATGATATTGGAAAAACTTACAACAAATCAACTAAAGCTAGATGTGATATTCATCAAAATTCGCATGGTGCTTTGATGGGTTAAAGCTCTTCTCATACCATGTCTTTTCATGTTATAGATTTTTCCTAATATAAATGAGAGAAAAAAACATAAAGGGGGATCTCCAAGAAATTTACAAAAAGTACTTTTCCTCAACGTTACTTTCTATCAAAAGTAGCACAGCCTAAGGCACATTGTCAATATCGGTGTCTTCAAAACGGTTCGGAAGATAAATATTCAACCTAAGATTCAGACTTTTTTTTGGTTTCTCTTTGAAGAAAAAGCTCCTTGCATTGAGGGATAAAGGCTGAAATAATAATACTGCGGTCAGTACATAGACAACCCATTTACTAAAACACCCCTATAGTTTGCAATCAATTTATTTAATCAACACATAAGAACCATTAATATCACCCTCTAAAAGTGTTGGTTTGACCATCTAAGTGGATTAGAAATTATTGGACATGGGTCTGTTGTGGTTTATTTCAAAAGTATCTCTAATATTTCATATCAAGCATTTAAAAAGAAAACCTTAACCCACAACAGAACTTTATTGGAGAAGACACTGTGCTGCTTCAAGTAGGTAGCATTTTCTGAACCCCATATTTTATTTATAATAATAGATTTAGAATGTACACAGTACACACAATCATGGTAATATTCTCCTTTTCGTGCAGTGATAATAGTATCATAAGGTTATGTTTGGTTTGAAAGAAAATGTGTGGAAAGGAAAGGAAATGAAAGAAAAAAGTAGAAAAACCCATACAAGGTTTGTAAAGGTTTTCTTGCATTTTCTTTCCTTTTCCTACTTTTTCCTTCAAACCAAACACAACCTAAAGAATTGTTTAAAGTAGAAAAATGACGAATTTTAATGTCAAAATTATAATTTTTCCACATACAAAATGGTTATATGGAATGTTTAAACAAACAACAAATTATAAGATATGTTTTAATAAACCTATGAAACTATATTGTTTTAACAAATAACCTTAATGAGAAACATACATTCATATTATTCATTGACTGTATTTTGCCAAATAGATATATTCTGATGATGCACAATCCGGCCGGTCTTAGCTGTCAACGACCTTGCCTCTGAACTGAGTGGCAGGGGACCTGAAACGGAGGGGGTGAAGAAGCTCCGGGGAGAACCCGGCGTAAGGGCTCCGAAACTCAAGTTAGAATCCTTCAAAGGCAAGATAAGCTAGATAGCGCAAAGTTAGCATACCTCGTTCTTGGGGGGTAGGGAGCCTTTTATAACCACCTCGCGCACTCACTTCCAGGCTTCTGTCAGATCGGGCATGATTATCTCTGAGCTCCTGCCAGTTCGGATGTCATCCCCTCTGGCCGGACAGAACTGCCATTGCTCCTTTTGTCGGAGTCGTCTCTGCGGCTGGTGACGACGGTGGCAGGTGGCGGTGGCAGGAGGCCGTTTGAAGTGCGGCTGTCAGGTGTCAGATCCCAAATCAGTCAGGTGCGCCGCCCTTGGATACAGACGTCCTCAGTGTCAGGTACGTTTGGTCGGTCTGGTGTTTTGGAAGCGAAGTGCTGGAGTGGCGAGCGAGATGAGTCTTGAGTTCGGTTTGGGGAGTGTTCCGAGCTGCCATGGGCCAACTCGGGTCACGGCCTTGTGAGGCTGACCCGAGAGTTCGGGCTCCTTGCATGGAGCTCGGGTTCTTAGTAGGGAGCTCAGGTTCTTAGCAGGGAGCTTGGGCTCCTAGTAGGGAATCCGGTCTGGTAGAGTTCGGGCTCAGTAGTGAGCTTGGACTGTTGGTTACTTTCGGTGCTTGTTTTGGGCGCTCTGCTGTCCCTAGCTGCTTGCTTTTGCCATGTGTCGGGTGATTGCGAGGTCGGGCCAAATTTCCCTTTATCAATTGCCCCCCACTCCCTGCGACAAGGGTCCTGTCTTGGCGCGGGGAGTTCGTAAGGTAGCAAGAGGATTTTGGTCCGTATTGAGGGCACTCGCTTTAATTTGATTTTCAAAAAAGACGCACGTTTGGGAGACGTGACGGTAGCCGTTCGGGAGTCGTGCTACAGATGCTTTTATTGCAGGGAGACGTGCGCTGACACCCTGTCAGTTTCGAGAAGATGCGTGCTGACGCCCCATCATCTCTGACAGGACGTGCGCGACGCCTCGTCAGTTTCGGAAAGACATGCGCTGGTCGGCTTTGGAAGACGTGCGGTCAGCGCGGCTGTGGGCCGTTGGATTGGCTTCGATCTGGACCGTCGCTTTCCGGCCGCTGTGGATATAAATAGCGGGGGGGGGGGGGGGGCTAGTCCTTGCCACTGTACCTCTTGAGCTCGCGCCTAAGTTTCAGTCCGCGTCCAGGCTCTTCAGCTCGCGTCCCAAGTTCCTTTTGCTTGTTCGAGCTTTCGTGGTCTACTTCAGTCTTCTTCCCGGGTGAGTGCTCTTCTTGGAATCCTGTTCCATTCTCTGATGTCTAATTCGGAGGGTTCAGACAGTTCAAGCGGGTCTGATGCAGGTTCTACAAACCAATTTGCGTCCCCCGGTAGTTCAAGTGAGCCCGATGTAGGTCCTGAGGAAGAGGTTGAACCT
Organism: Nelumbo nucifera; assembly: GCF_055504915.1. Lineage (NCBI taxonomy): Eukaryota > Viridiplantae > Streptophyta > Magnoliopsida > Proteales > Nelumbonaceae > Nelumbo > Nelumbo nucifera. Next base: position 11,957,376 of record NC_142652.1, on the reverse strand, counting down.
ACAGGCCGAGGTGCCTTGGGTAGGTCGGCGTCCACCTCCCGTCGTGGCCGGGCTTTAGATCAGTTCGGCTCTTCAACTATGACGCCTGAGGGACTTCGATCCCTCATAGACTACTACAACTTGCCCGGGGAGTACGCCTACTTCATCCCTACGGGTAGCTTCCCTTGGGAACACGGTCCTTATGAGATCGTGATTTTCCGGGAGCAGCTCGCTGCGACTACCTTTCCATCCTCTTCTCGTCGAGGTTCTAAACCACTTCGGTGTGACGGTCGGCCAGCTTCACCCGAACTCCATTAAGAATTTAGTGGGGACGATCTCCTTATTCTGTGACGAGAACTTTCCTTTGGATTTGGAGATTTTTTCCTCTATTTTAATGCTGAAAAAGCAAGCGGGTCCCCTTCCTGGGCGTAGACGGGCATACTACCTGTCTCCTCGCCCAGGCTTCAAGCTTTTACACGAACTCCCTAATAAGGTCCCGGCGTGGAAGCGGGACTATTTTGGGGTGCGAAGTGCGCTGGGGTGGCCGTTTCAGACCGACTGGGGGATGGCCGCTCCCGACTCCGGCGTCACACTCGATACAGAGACGGCGAAGGGCCTCCGACAATGGGCGCGGCTTGGGCTGGAGTGTCAACGGTATTTGACGGAGGCCAAGCTTATTGCTGCTGGCCTGAGTTCGGGTAGGTTCTTCCCCTAGCGATCCTGTCTTGCTCTTCTTTTACTTGTTTTATTGATGTCGAACTCCTTTTCGCAAGTACGATGGACTCTCGAGGGACCCGAGGTGGGCACTTGTTCCAGGGCATGAAGAGGAGAAAACGGGTGGCTAAGCGAGCTCGCGCCGAGCCACCCCAGGGTGCGGAGCCCGAGGTGCCGGACTACCCGGCAGAGGATCAGCCTATGGAGCCCGAGATGGTTCCTCCTATGCAGGAGCCGGCGGGGGCTCCTTATGCCGAAACTACTCACACAGGGGCTCCCGCTTACTCCGAGTCTGCCCATACGTGAGCTGGGCCGTCGGGCTCGGAGGCCCCGGGGGACTTCAGGAGTGTGCTGTCGCCTATTCACGCTCTTCAAAGGAGTAAGGAGGCCATGTTTCCCGAGGAAGTCGCGGCATGGACCGAGCTCCCTCTGCACCAAGTGACCTGCCGTGCCGTTACCCATGTCATGGTGGTAAGTGATCTCCCTTCTTTAGAGTTCTTCGGCCTTTATTCTTCTATTCGTTCCTTTGATCCCTTGTTTCCCTTTGGTAGGTGAACTCTTCTATTCACGCCTTGGCGAACCAGGTGGAGAGGTGCTCGAGGCAGGCGCGAGCTGCCGAGGAGGCTGCTCGCCTCGCGCGGTCTAGGCAGGCGAGGTCTCAGAGAGATACTGAGGCCATGGGAATAGTGGTGAAGCATATGGCGGAATTGAAGCTAGACCTGCAGCATCAGGTTGAGTATCTTTAGGAGGATATCAGGGAGAGGACTCAGATCTTCTCTCAAGGCATCGAAGACGCGAAGAAAAAAGCTGTCAGTGATTATATTGCTTCGCCGGATTTCGATGATCTGATGGTGGACTCCTACAGGAGGGGTTTCAAGCTAAGCCGGTGAATGATCCAGAATACGTACCCCGAGCTCGATACCAGCGCCATATCCACTTTGCGCATTACTCAAGAGATGGCCAATGCTGCGGATGCCGAACCGGACTCCGAGGGGGAGGCAGGTCCTTCGGGTGTTGTCGAAGTGGCTTCTGATAATGATGAAGTAGCCCCTGACTTGTAAAAGATGAAGTGAAGTGGCGTTTTTTTTTTTTTTTTTTTTTAATGTACACCTCTTTATCTGAAATGAAATGACTTTTTTGTTTAAGTGCTGGTTGTCCTATCTTCGAGCTTCGTTTTTTGCCGAACTGACCATTTCGGTCCTTTAGTTCGTTTTTTACCTCGGCTTCGGGGTACTTGCCTTGGTGGTTTATAGGTAGTATCTTCTTAAGTTGACGACGTTCCATGCTCAGGGTACTTGTTTTCCTTCTAGGGTTTTGAGCTCGTATGCCCCCCCCGAGTGCTTTCTTTACTTTGTAGGGTCCTTCCCAATTTGGTCCAAGTTTCCCTACGCCGGGTTCGGGCACCATGACCTTACGGAGAACCAGGTCATCGACGCGAAAGTTCCTCTTCTTTACTCTGGCGTTATAGTACCGAGCCACCTTTTGCTGGTAGGCCGCAATTCGAATGTGCGCGAGGTCTCTCACTTCATCCAGTAGGTCGAGGTTGGTGCGTAACTCACCCTTGTTTGTCTGTTCGTCGTATGCTTCTAATCGCAGCGTAGGTACTTCGATTTCCGCCGGGATCACCGCCTCGGTGCCGTAGGTGAGGTTAAAGGGGGTCTCTCCTTTGTCGGTTTTTTCCGTGGTTCGGTGAGCCCATAGAACACTTGGTAGTTCGTCTGCCCACAAACCTTTGGCGGTGTCTAATCGTGCTTTCAGTCCGCGGAGGATGGCTCTGTTCATTACTTCTGTTTGGTCATTTGCCTGTAGGTGTGTGACCGACGTGAAGTTCTGACTAATTCCCATACTTTGGCACCATTTTTGGAACTTGATATCCTCGAACTGTTTGCCATTGTCGGAGATCAGTACCCGAGGTAGCCCGAAGCGACATACAATGTTCTTCCAAAAGAAGTTCTGTATGTTTCGGGCTGTAACTATTGCCAGGGGTTCAGCTTCTATCCACTTTGTGAAGTAATCTACTGCCACCACTAGGAATTTTCTCCCGCCTGTCGCTAGTGGGAATGGCCCCAGGAGGTCGATGCCCCATTGGGCGAAGGGCCATGGACTGGTGAGGTATTTGAGGTCGACAGCGGGCTGATGGTGGATATTGGCATGCTTCTGACAATTGTCGCATTTTCTGACGAGCTCGATTGCCTCTGTCTTTATCGTTGGCCAGTAGTATCCTTGTCGAAGTGCTTTTTGGGCGAGGGCTCTGCCCCCCAGGTGTCCGCCGCACAAGCCTTCATGAGTGTCACGGAGTACCAGCCCGGCTTCGGCTGGGCGCAAGCATCGCAAGTAGGGGAGCGTGTAGGATCGTCGGTACAACCGTTCGTCTATCATGACGTATTTGGCTGCCTGGCGCTGCACCCTCTTGGCTGCGTTGCGGTCCGCGAGGAGGGTTCCGTCTAGCAGGAAGCTCGCGAGTGGGTCGATCCAGCTCGGCTCTGCTTCAGTGATGGGAGCGACCCCTTCTGCCCCACCGAGAATGCTGGGCCGAGGTAAGTCCTCTACGTACACGGTTCTCATGGCGTTGTGGCTCGTGCTAGCTAGTCGGGACAGGGCGTCGGCCTCAGCGTTCTCTGACCTCGGGATTTGCTTGATGAATTGTGACTGGAAGTTGAGCAGAGCCTCCTTTACCTTTGCCAAGTATGCAATCATTGTGAGCTCGCGCGCTTCGTATTCGCCTGTAACTTGGTTGACCACGAGTTGGGAATCACTACAGATAACTACGTGCTTTGCTCCAACCTTGTGCGTTAGGTTTAGCCCAGCTATCAGTGCCTCGTACTCCGCCTCGTTGTTGGATGCCGCGAACTCAAAGCGTAGTGCGTATTCCAACTTTGTTCCGCTCGGGCCGCGTAGCACTATTCCAGCCCCGCTGCCTTGCTGGTTCGAGGAGCCATCTACGTGAAGGATCCAGGGCTCCTCATCCCAATTCGCGCTTGGTCTAACCAGGAGGGATGCTACACTGGCTGCTACTTCACGGGGTTCAGACTCGTTTGGCTTGTGAGCTCCGAGCTCGCCTGAACTGGGGATCTCGGGCTCGACCGGCTTAGGGGCTTCGAGGCTAAATGTGCATTCTGCGATAAAATCTGCCAAGGCTTGGGCCTTAATGGCAGTTCTTGGCTTGTACTGGAGATCGTACTCGCTGAGTTCGATGGCCCACTTCGTCAGTCGACCGGAAACCTCGGGTTTGAGTAAAACTTGTCTTAGAGGTTTGTCGGTCAGGACGATGACGGTGTGAGCCTGGAAGTACGGGCAGAGTTTCCGTGCTGCTATCACCAGTGCATACGCTAGCTTTTTTATCTGTGGGTACCTTGTCTCTGCTCCCTGCAAGATTTTACTAACATAATATATGGGCCGTTGGACCCGATCTGCTTCCTTTACTAGTACCGAACTGACCACCTCGTCGCTAGCCGAGAGGTACAGTTCTAAGACTTCGCCTTCCTCGGGCCGAGCTAAGGTTGGCACACTGGCGAGGTAACCTTTTAGCTCATCAAACGCGAGCTGGCAGTCTTGGGTCCACTCGAACCCTTTGCCTTTGATTGCTTTGAAGAAGGGTAGGCAGCGATCTGCTGACTTGGACATGAAGCGGCTTAGAGCGGTCGTTTAGCCTCTGAACTTCTTTTACTTTTCGAGGCGGTCTCATATCTAGGATGACTTTTATCTTGTTCGGGTTGGCCTCGATACCGCGCCAATTGACAACATAGCCTAGGAATTTGCCCGAGGTGACGCCAAAGACACATTTGTTGGGGTTCAATTTCATGCTAAACTGACGCAGGATTTGGAAGACAGAATCCAAGTCTTTTATTAGTTCTTGTGAAAACCGTGTCTTGACGACCATGTCGTCTACATAACACTCTGTCTTCGTGCCAATCAAGGGCCGAAACAGCCTATTTACAAGTCTTTGGAAGGTCGCCCCGACATTTTTTAATCCGAAGGGCATGACCTTGTAACAGTACAGACCGAACTCGGTTATGAAGCTGGTTTTTTCCTCGTCGGACTGGTCCATCCGGATTTGGTTGTAGCCTGAGTAGGCATCCAAGAAGCTTAGCAATTCATGTCCCGAGGTCGCGTCCACTAGGCGGTCGATCCTGGGAAGGGGGAAGCAGTCTTTCGGGCAAGCTCAGTTCAGGTCGGTGTAGTCGACGCACATGCGCCACTTGCCGTTCGCCTTTTTCACCAGCACAGGGTTGGCCACCCAGCTCGGGTAATGGACTTCCCTTATGAAGTCTGCCGCGAGGAGCTTCTCGACTTCCTCGCCGACCGCCTTCCAGCGTTCTGGGGCTAAGTTCCGTTTCTTCTGTCTAACGGGTCTGACTAAAGGGTCAGTGTTAAGTTTGTGAGTTATAAGGCCAGGGTCAATACCGGGCATATCGGCCGCGGACCATGCAAAAATATCTAAATTTCGAAGTAAAAAACTCACCAGTTCGGTCCGTAGGGGTTCTTTGATTGAAGCACCGATCTAGAGTGTGCGAGCTGGGTCCGTAGGCGAGGTTGGAATCGCGACTGTTTCCTCTGTGGACGAGGCTCGTTCCTCGCCTTGTTCCGCAGGCCGCTCCAGATCGAGGTCGCCGGCTGCCTTGGTCTTTCCCTTTAGGGCGGCAACGTAACACTTGCGGGACTCGAGCTGGTCGCCCCATGCTACCCCCACACCGAAGTCCGTAGGGAACTTCATGGCCAAATAGTAGGTGGAGACCACCGCTCGTAGGATATGCGTGATTGACTGCCCTATTATGGCATTGTATGGGGAGGGGGTCACGACCACCAGGAAGTCGTGGTTGAGTCTGACCGCACAAGGCCACGTGCCAACTTCCACAGGTACCGTTATTTTTTCGAGGGGCCTGACTTCCTCTCTGCTGAAGCCCACCAGGGGAGTGTTCGCGGGCTTCAGTTCGCTCCTCCGCAGCTGTAGCTGATCAAACGCTGATTTGAAGAGGATGTCCGCCGAGCTGCCCGAATCTACGAGTACGCGTCTGACCTCAAAGTTGCTGATCCTTAGTTTAATGACAAGCGCGTCATCGTGGGGGTAGCGAACTCCTCGCGCGTCGTCTTCCGTGAAGAGGATTGGTTCTTCAGTCTTTGGCCTTTTCGGAGGGTTTTGCTCCTCGAGGACCGCTTCGCGAACTGAAGTCCGGGCTGCTGCCGAGGTACACCCTGCTACCACCGAACCTCCCACAATTACATGGATGGTTCCCCGAATTGGCCTCTCTATCGGAGGTTGTCGCTGCAACGGTTCGGCAGGCCTGCTGCTAGATTTGGGGGCGTCCTTTTCGTGCTCGCTCGGCCGATCTGCCTTATTGTTATTATTGTTGTGCTGTACAAAGTTTCTCAAGTATCCGCGACGGATGAGCCCCTTTATTTTGTCTCGGAGATTATTGCACTGCTCGGTACTGTGACCATGGTCCCTATGGAAACTACAATACAAATTCTTGTTTCTTTCGTTCGGATTTCCCTTTAGGCGAGGTGGCCATTTCACGTACGGGGCATCCTTGATCGTCATTAAGATCTCGGTCCGCCTTGTGTTCAGTGGCGTGTAATCCGTCCGAACTGGTAGGGGAGCTCGGAACGACTGGTTCGGTTTTGGGTCCCAGGCCGGGTTTTTCCGGTCGACTAAGTTAGAGGGCTCGCCATCCCTCTTTCTTTTCTCGTTTCCGCCCTCGGTTCGTTGGTTGATTTCTTCCTCCGTCCTCATGAACTTGTCCGCGAGCTTGAGAAATTCGGCCACGGTCGCGGGCTGGTTAGCTACCATGTGCCATTTGAACTCTTTGTGCGTCACTCCTCTTTTCGCTGCCACGAGCTGCACCGCGGGGTCTAACCGCGGTATCTGTAAGCATGCTTCATTGAATCGTTTGATGTAGCCCCGTATGGGTTCTCCTTCCCTTTGGACTACCCCGAAGATGCTTTCCTCTGCTCTGGGGCACCGTTTGCTGGTGACAAAGTGTGCAGTGAAGACCTGCATGAACTGAGCCCAGCACTTTATCGACCCGGGGGCTAGATTCCTGTACCAAGTGCGGGCTACCCCCCTGAGGGTGGTGGTGAAAGCCACGCACATGCATGATTCGCTGGCTCTGGCGAGGTGCATTTGGGACTGAAAAGCGTCAACGTGGTCGTTGGGGTCGAAGGACCCGTCATACTTGTCTAGAGGTGGGAGCTTGAAATCTCTGGGCAAGGGGACTGTTAGGAGTTCTGACGCAAGGGGGGAAGGAACTGAGAGAATCGGGGCAACTCCTACCTCGTCCGAGCTCGTCTCGCCTTTGCCTCTGAGTTCTGACAGGACACGGGTGGCGGTTCGTCGACTTCGCTGGCGCCTTCGCTGTTGAGTGGGCCTTGTGCTGGCGCTGCTGGCCTCCGTGTTGCCGAGCTCGATGGGCCCGGAGTGCTGGTAGTCCGCTGCTGCCAGTGCGCCGAATCGGTTTTCCGTGAGTGGGAACTCTGGTTTGGTGCCCCGAGGTGCCGATCTCGCGGGCGAGGTTCCCGACCCGCCTGCGAGTTGCGAGGCGGGGATGACTTTTCTCTGTCTTCGGCCTGGGGACGAGGCCTGGCTGTTAGGGGGGTTCTGGGGCCTGGAGGCGTTTCCTTGGTGGGGGCGCCCATCCTGCGGAGAGGCCTTGACCGGCTTCGGAGCAGGGTGGCGAGGTGGAAGTAGTGGTTGGTTCGGTGGCAGTTGGGGGAACTGCTGTTGATAGTGATACTGGGAGAGGTTGTGCAACACTTGGTGCTGGTGAAGCTGGTGTTGCTGGAACTGTTGCATCTGGGCTTTCATTGCCCGCATGCACTGCATCAGGTCGTCCAATCGGTTTTGGCTAGCTGCCAGGGGACGGCGGTTGGTTCAGCGAAGGTAGTCTCGATGGGGGGAGGAAAGGGGATGTTTGTGGCAGGAAGGTTTACAGGCGCCACTGCTTGTGACGTATTCAGTTTGGGAATTCCGTCCACCGAGAGGGGGATGGTGAACTGCCCAACGCACACCACGGGAACTTGAGGCTGTTCCCCGGTGGTGTTTGTCTCCGTGCCGCGTCCGACATTGCTGGAAGAGGCCATGAGTGTTGAGTTTTTCAAAGAAGAAAAAAGGGGTATGAGAGTTTGGAGGGAGGCCTTTTGAAGCGTTCCCACAGACGGCGCCAATTGATGATGCACAATCCGGCCGGTCTTAGCTGTCAACGATCTTGCCTCTGAACTGAGTGGCAGGGGACCTGAAATGGAGGGGGTGAAGAAGCTCCGGGGAGAACCCGGCGTAAGGGCTCCGAAGCTCAAAGTTAGCATACCTCGTTCTTGGGGGGTAGGGAGCCTTTTATAACCATCTCGCACACTCACTTCCAGGCTTCTGTCAGATCGGGCATGATTATCTCTGAGCTCCTGCCAGTTCGGATGTCATCCCCTCTGGCCGGACAGAACCGCCACTGCTCCTTTTGTCGGAGCCGTCTCTGCGGCTGGTGACGACGGTGGCAGGTGGCGGTGGCAGGAGGCCGTTTGAAGTGCGGCTGTCAGGCGTCAGATCCCAAATCTGTCAGGTTGCCGCCCTTTGATACAGATGTCCTCGGTGTCAGGTACGTTTGGTCAGTCTGGTGTTTCGGAAGCGAAGTGCTGGAATGGCGAGCGAGATGAGTCTTGAGTTTGGTTTGGGGAGTGTTCCGAGCTGCCATGGGCCAGCTCGGGTCACGGCCTTGTGAGGCTGACCCGAGAGTTCGGGCTCCTTGTAGGGAGCTCGGGTTCTTAGTAGGGAGCTCGGACTCCTAGTAGGGAGCTCGGGTTCTTAGCAGGGAGCTCGGGCTCCTAGTAGGGAATCCGGTCTGGTAGAGTTCGGGCTCAATAGTGAGCTTGGATTGTTGGTTACTTTCGGTGCGCGTTTTGGGCGCTCTGCTGCCCTGAGCTGCTTGCTTTTGCCACGTGTCAGGTGATTGCGAGGTCGGGCCAAATTTCCTTTCATCATATTCATGATTGAATCATGTGACATAGCCCTGTAAATAGACGAGAAAAAAAGGGCACAATGAAAATGTCACACCGAGTCTCCAAAATTCCAAATAAAACGGTGTAGGATCTACTTTGATAATTGATATATCTATTAATTCTAATGGAAGGGCTGTTATATTGATGTGTATCAATTTAAGAAACCTCCAATGCAATAGATAATGTGGTATAAGAATCTGAAGCTGAACTACAACAGTTAATGCGGTAGAAGCATGGGCAAGTGGACAACGAATGAAGCCACTAAGATGGCATATCGAGATCAAACAGAGAACTTGGAGGAGTCAACACTCAAGACAGCCGGCCAAATTATCCGTCTTTTTTTTTTTCATGAACTAACACTTAGGGGACGTTTTTTTTGGGGGATTTTGAGAGGGAAGAAAGTTGGTTAATGAGATTTTGGTTCCCATTGATCAAAAATATCATGTTTTTTTTCAGATTAATGTGGGGATCAGGAAAAGTTTATTTTTCTAGGTATCACTTACCCGGGTAAATAATACCCATTTTCTAGGTGGGTAAATAATTTTTCCACCTTGGAGGAAAGATTTCAATATTTAAATGGGATAAAAATGTACCATTTAATAATGGATTTTATTATTAAAATGGTCATTTTTTTTTCTTGGGAAAGGAAAGAACATTGGTAATTACATTTACTGGGTAAGTATTTCCCAAGAAAAACTTTCTCGGGTAACTACATTTACCTGAATAAATAATTTACCGAAAAACGAGCGGGGCTTATTTCTACCGGATAACACCACCACCGGCATCCCCTTCATTCGTCAACTACATCATTGATGCCAAACCCAAGTTCTGAATATCCCCCCCTATTGGAGAGTAAGTACCCTTTCCCTGCTTTTTTTTCCCTGTAAAAACACTATTGAATGATCCCATTTTCACCGCCATCTCTTCCCCCCGTATTTTTTTTTACTAAAAAGTACAAAAAGTAATTGTGCCTTAATAGAAAAACAAAATAGAGCTTTATAGTTTATACATTCAAACTTGTCTTTTTCTCCATCTCCCTTTTTACTGGAATCAGTTCATAAAATTATAAATCTTTTTCCCTTTATTATCTCTTTTTTATTTTCTAGGTTCAAACAAAGATACATCAATGATATTGATTTTCTTGGGGATTTAGTCCCCTTTAAGAGGTAGCGGTTCTATGTGATAAGTCTATTGATAAATCGACCTGGATCGCACGAACACAAATTCACCTAAAATTTTATTTAGTTTCTATTTCATAAGTTAACAGAACTATTGAATCTAGCTTTGTTGTGCAAGCGAAACATTTGTTCAGGTAGTGTTACTTGAAACCCATAATCGTTCCATTCTTGTTTTCTGAAGTGTTGGTCAAACAGTTTAGGAATTCAGAGGTTTTAAGAATTTTAGGAATTTTAAAATGATATTTTAGTAAATTTATTAAAAAATATTAGTCACATGATGTCTCATGTGAAGGAGTGTGGCAGAAAATTAAAGATAAAGTAAAGGTGCAAATGGATCAAATCATGGTCAGATTATATTTGGTCGAATTTGGATCACCTCCTTATCCTATCCGATATATTATATATTTATAAATATAAGTATATATATAATACATGCATACATATATATATATGTTACTTATTTATTTATAAATATATTTTTTATATTAGATTTTTATAAATTTGTTATATTATTTGTTTTTTTTTTTATAAAAAAACATGTATATATATGATGAAAATAAAAAATACTTGTATTTTTGTTTTTTACTTTATTTAAATTAGTATATTTTATTTTTTAATAATTTATTAACTTTTAAAGAAAACAAGTCAGATAGGATCAGATCTGAAGACCTAGCTTACCGTTAGGATTCAAATTCAAGTCGAGTCATATCAGATCCAATCAAATATTTAGATTGGTTTGGATCCAACATGAATAGTATCAGAATGGATTCAAAACAGATTTGGTCCATTTGCATCCCTAATGATAAGGAAGGTTTTAGACAATTGTCATAAAACTTAATGGTACTTAAAGACAATACTCCTTTGGCGGTTAAATCAGATAACAATGCATTAAATTACCAAAATACACCACTAAACTTACTCTATTTTATTTTTCTTGCCATTAACTATTCCCACGGCAGTCACAAACACAAACACGACCATTACCACCTCCACCTCCTCCTACTCCATCCCCACCGCGATGGGAATCACAACAATCAAAACAAACACCCCCGCTGCCAACTCTCCATTACCGGCAAATGGAGGGTTTTGTTCCAATTGTTGTTTCTCTATTTTCTTCTCCCATGGCATGTTTCAAGATCCTCATCTCTATTATCGTGGAGCTACAGTGAAGCTCTGCTAGACGAAAGTTCAAAACGAACTAGAAGTCAATGGGGTTCACCAGATCCGAGTGGGAATGAGGGGGGAGTCTGCTGCTGCAACTCCCTTGTTTTTTAGTCAGTCGGAGGAGACGATGACAACTGATATAAATTAAAAAAGTGATGGGGGAAAGAAAGTTCAAAAAACGAGGAAGGTTAGGACATAACGATGAGGGAATAGGACGACAATGTCGAATATTAGTTGGATCTATGCTTGGAAATGGGTTAGCTGAATAAGGCCCCGTTTGCTTTTCGGTAAGTTACTTACCCGGGTAAGTTTTTCATGGGAAACACTTACCCGAGTAAGTGCATTTACCCATGTTCTTTTATTTCTCGTGTAAATAAGGCAATGACTATATTAGCCATTATTAATAATGGCATTTTTGTTCCATTTAAGTGTTGGCAACTTTCCCCCTAGGTGGGAAAGTTATTTACCCACCTAGGAGATGGGTATCACTTAAGTGGTGCACAGGAAAATAAACTTTCCCTAGTCCCCACATAAATTTGAAAAAAGAACATGGGATTCTTGGTCAATGGAAACCAAAATCCCCAACTTTTCCCCCTCTCAAAATACGAAAAAAGAATGCCCCCTAAGAGCAATAGAGGAGTTTCGCCACGACAACTCATTTGTTGTTAGTCAAAAGTGGTGATAATGGCAAATAAAAAGAAAGAAAATGATGGAAAGGGGGATGAACACATGTCGGTCTGTATTTAGAAAACCGGGACGAAGTGTCTCAGCCTGCATTAAGTCTAACTCGTCTAGAAGTCATGAGACATAACTTGGGGGCTGAAGCGTTTGATGCTCATGAAGACTGAAGAGGGATCAGACATGAACTAGAGCGAGTCCTATTCCTCTGCCGACCCAATCAACCCTTGTCCCATCTACCCCGGACTTGTAAAGTATGAGGCCTACTTGGATCGTTGTTTCCATACGCATATCTCTCTCTCTCCATATAATTCGTTATTTCTTTCACTGATTTATTAATTCTGCGATTTTTGTTCATTTGCACGAGTGGGGTGTTCTAAACTCTACGAAAATTAGACTCATTAATCTAAACTCTATAATACTTTGACTTGTTTATTCTATAATTTCTGTTCAGTTCTTCCCCATTACAGGAAGTGTGTCTGTTTTAGTTCACATACTATTTAACCGATGGTGTAGTATGGGATTATCACACTGAAAACAACATTCGTTGTATATCATATAAGTTCTAAAAATATCTTTTCAAGGTCACCAGTCTGATATATTCGAACTTCTAAAATTTGTAGACATATTTTGCTACAACTGTATTTCTCCATATGTTGGTAGTCAGCATTCTCACCCACAATTTACTTCAACACAGGTAGTTCCGCACACTGCATCCTGTATTGACCCTTGAACATGGCGTAAATGCTATTAAAGAAGCTGCCAAAAAGTTGAAGACGAACCTGCCTGCACTAGAAGCGGCATGTTGAGAATACAGGTATATGATGCCGATATTTTTAGACCTACTATTTGCATGGGAGGCAATAGCAGAACATGGATGGACACGACAATGTTGGTTATCTACATGCGAAACTTTTAGAATAATAGATGCTCAATATCTAGCATTCTCAAAGGCTCACCGATAAATGAGATGAAGATCATAGAAGAAAAAAAGGTAAAATAAATTAGAAAAGGGTAATTTGGGTATTTAGAAAGTTTTAAACAATCAAATTATACTTTTTTTTGTAAGTTAACTAATGTAGGGGCAAGGTTCAAAATATCGATATGCTCGATGCGCCGGTATGGGCGTATTAGGCGAATTGATATTGTTTTTTTAGTTTTTCTTAATTTTTTTCTAAAACCGTTTAAAGGGGCCGGTTTAGGGGTTCCTCCATCCCCTAAACCAGTCAGACCCCCGATACATCCACTATAGGGGCATATCGGAGGGGTCTCGGAATGATATGTATCGACCGATACGAGCCGATAAGTGTCCATCCCCTAAACCAGTCAGACCCCCGATACATCCACTATAGGGGCATATCGGAGGGGTCTCGGAATGATATGTATCGACCGATACGAGCCGATAAGTGTTGATACTTTGAACCTTGGTAGGGGGTCTTTGTCACTAATCCCATAGTACAGGGGTCCTTGTAATTTACCATTTTTACTATGTTAAAAATCATATGAAATTTGTCTCCAATAAGTTGGTAAGTACATCTTGTTAGACATGAAAGTATACTTTATAAAACATGAATTGAAAAAAATAAATAAATTTTAGTATAATTAATTGAGATTTGTATCATAGTAAATGCACCATAGGCTGTGTTTGGTTACAGTGCAAATTTATTTTCACTAATACAAATGCATGTGAGTGAAAATGAAAAGAATGTGAATCCTGATTTAATTTTGTTTTGATTTTTACTTTATTCTACTTCAAGCCTTATTTTACTTTGTTACTACTACAATCAAACAAAACAAGGTAGATTTTGAACTAAAAACAAATCATAATTTGCACCACTACCATGGTTTTGTACCATTGCACTTAAATTCTCGTTGCAACCAAATATAGCCATATTGGAAGGAGTACAAATACAAATATGTATATGTTATGAGCACCCACACCACGCAGCAGCAGTTGAGGCAGCGGCATGCGCACGGTAGGCACCGTGCAGCAGCGGCAACTTGAGCCGTGCAAGGCACCGCGCGCACAGCACCGCGCAGCAGCGGCACCCTGAGCCGCTGACAGCACCGCTGACAGCGGCACCATGAGCCGCGCGCACACATCGCGCGGCCGCGGCACCACGCACAGCACCGCGCACGCCACACGGCGACAGCACCATGAGCGCGCGCACGCAGCAGCAGAGCGGGGCCCACACGACAGCTCATAGGGTGGGCCCACCCTTATCCGAACACGTCAAGAGAACGCATATCCCTTATCCCATTCGTCCTTATCTTATCCCCTATTCTTAGAAGAATTTGTAGTTCCATTAAAAGTAAGTAGTTTAATTAGGAGTAGGAGTTTGAGTCCGTTAGGACTAGTCTAGCCGAATCCAACAAGGAAACCTCCTCTTGTAATCTCCTATTTAAGGAGACGCTATTATTGAATGAAGTATCGAATTTTGCAGTCAAGAAAGGAAGTAAGGAGAGTTCAGTGATCTCTTGGACAAATCACCCCCTACGACAGTCAAAATAGGGCCTGTACGTAAGGCCAAGGGCAAGGAAAGGTCCGAGGCTCTGACGGCGGAACAACCCATGACACGATCCTACGCTCGGGCCCATAACATCTTGGTATCAGAGCCAACCGTCATGGGAGAACAGGAGCCGCTGTCTTGTAGAGTCCATGAACTGGAGCATAGGCTCGCTGAAACCAGTATGGAGGTCCGAGAGGTCAAGGAGGACGTTCGGGAGCTACGTCGCCTGTTAGAAGCATTCCTCTCCAACAAAGATAAGAACTCGGAAGGGCTAGTCTCTACCAGCAGTCACCGCATGGACGGGACAGAATCAGCCAACGAACATCAAGCCTCAGCACCAATGGCTGCAGTTGTTCCCAAATACAGCCGGCTTGAATTTCCATCTTACGACGGCGCCGGAGACCCGTTAAGATGGTTGTACCGCTGCGAGCAGTTCTTCCGCAACCAGCGCACGGATGACAGAGACAAGGTCAGCCTGGCAGCCTTCCACCTTACGGAAGAGGCACAACTTTGGTTCTACCGCGTGGAGCAGGAAGAACTAGGGCTCAGCTGGGAGCAATTCAGGTCCTACTGCCTCCTCAGGTTTGGACCCCCAATGACGAGCAACCCGCTGGGAGAACTCATCAATCTCAAGCAAGGGGGAACCGTGGCCGAATACCAACGCCAGTTCCAAACCCTGCTTGCCAGAGCGGCCACAGTTAGGCCGGATCAGCAAGTGGACATGTTCACAGCAGGGCTGATAGAGCCCCTAAGGGTAGACGTTGAGATGCAGCATCCCCCAAATCTGGTTATAGCAATGAACCTCGCCCGCGCCTTTGAACGAAAGATGCAACTCGCTCAGGGACCCTTTAGCATTAGACGGCCAGCCACGACTTGGGCACCGTCAAGGCCAGCGGGAGTGTTTGCCCCTGCGCCCAGCAGAGAACAGAGGACCCACACGGGTAACCCCTCCAGACCAGTATCACAAACAGGGAGCAGCAGGGTGTCACCCCCCATCAGGCGCCTGTCCCGAGCCGAGATGGCAGAACGGCGCGCGAAGGGGCAATGTTTCAACTGTGATGATCTATACTCCGCAGGGCATAGATGCAAGAAACTATTCTGCCTTCTAGTAGACGAGACTGAAGAGGATGAGGAAGAGCCGTCACCAACTGAACCAGAGATCTCACTCCACGCCATCACGGGTATCAGAACCTCCCAGACAATGCAGCTAAAGGCTCTAGTGACGAGGAGACCCGTGCGCATTCTGGTGGACTCCGGGAGCACTCACAACTTCATCAGCAATCAGGCGGCCCGCAAGCTAGAGTTGCCCATGGAAGCCAGGCCACAACTACAGGTAGCCGTGGCAAATGGGGAAAGAGTGCACAGCCCCGGTATCTGCAGGAACACCGAAATTCAGGTGGGAAAAGAATCCTTCCGGGCAGACTTATTTGTACTGTCCTTGGACGAATTTGACATCGTCCTAGGCATCAAATGGCTGATCACTTTAGGCCCAATCCTCTGGGACTTCGCTGCCCTGACTATGACTTTCCACTTGGATGGCAAACCGGTTACTTGGCAGGGAACCAGGACAAGGACCAAGACACAATTGCATGCACTCCAGGGGGAGAATTCACGCGCCACGGATGTGGAGAGACTTCTCACCGATTACTCGGTTGTTTTCCAAGAGCCCAAGGGCCTCCCTCCTCCTAGAGCCTGCGACCACCGGATCCCTCTAATTGTAGGGTCAGACCCGGTCGTGGTGTGGCCCTATCGCTACCCCCACCGACAGAAAGATGAGCTAGAGAAGCAATGTGCAGACATGCTACAGCAGGGGATCATTCGGCCCAGCCACTCCCCTTTTTCCTCCCCAGTTCTGTTGGTGCCCAAAAAGGAGGGAACTTGGAGATTTTGTGTAGACTATAGGGAACTTAACAGCCGAACCGTCAAGGATAAGTTCCCGATCCCCATCGCCGATGAATTATTGGACGAACTCCACGGCGCACAGTTCTTCTCAAAGTTGGACCTCAGATCGGGCTATTTCCAGGTCAGGATGTCTTCCGAGGATGTAGAGAAGACAGCCTTTAGGACGCATCATGGCCACTTCGAGTTCCAAGTTATGCCATTCGGCCTCTGCAACGCCCCTTCCACATTCCAAGCCCTGATGAATGAAGTCTTCCACTCTCAACTCCGGAAGTATGTGCTAGTCTTCTTCGACGACATCTTGGTCTATAGCAAGTCATGGGTGGAACATCTACAACACCTAAGGGTCGTAATCGAGCTCCTTAAGCAACACCGACTCTTCCTTAAAAGATCCAAGTGCTCCTTTGGGGAACGCCAAGTCCTTTACCTTGGACATGTAATCAGCGGACAAGGTGTATCTGTAGACAGCTCCAAGGTGCTGCAGGCCATTAAGGACTGGCCCCGGCCACAGTCCGCCAAGGCCCTCCGCGGGTTCCTAGGGCTAACAGGGTATTACCGAAAGTTCGTCCAGAACTACGGCCTGCTAGCAGCCCCGCTTACCAACCTGCTCAGGAAAAACGCATTCCACTGGGATAGCACAGCCGAGGCAGCCTTCGTAGGCCTAGGGGAAGCCCTCTCCTCCACACCAGTCCTCCAGCTACCGAACTTCGACCTTGAGTTCACAGTCAAGTGTGACGCTTCCGGCACAGGCATAGGAGCCATCCTTCAACAACAAGGGCACCCGATAGCCTTCTTCAGCCGTAAGCTAGTTGACCGCCATCTCAAACTACCCGCCTATGAACACGAGCTCATTGGCCTAGCCAAGGTAGTACAACACTGGAGGCCGTACTTGTGGGGCAGACCCTTCGTCGTCAAAACAGACCACTATAGCCTCAAGTACTTGCTGGAACAACGGCTGACCACCTCGCCACAACAACATTGGGTCAGCAAACTTTTGGGGTTCGACTTCCGAGTGGACTATAAGGCAGGATCCCTGAACTGCGCAGCAGATGCCCTGTCCCGACGAGAGGAAGACAGTATGGTCCTCCATGCGATCTCCCAACCAAGAGCCACCCTACTAGAAGACATCCGGAATGCACTGCCGCAGTCTTCCGAATGGAACGACCTAGTCCAACAAATACAGTCAGGGTCTGCTAACCCAAACTGGACCTTCCACGATGGGCTGGTATTTTACAAAAAGATGATCTACCTACCAGCCGATTGCCCCCTCATCCCCTCCATCATCGCCAGCATACACCAATCGACTCACGAGGGCATTCAGAAAACGTTGCATCGCATTCACACTGACTTCCACTGGCAAGCTATGAGGGCCTCGGTACGGGACTTTATCCAGAACTGTGCGGTGTGCCAACAACAAAAATGGGAGAATCTGCACCCCGCAGGCCTGCTCCAACCCCTCTCCCTCCCAACACAGATATGGGCCGATATTGCCATGGATTTCATCGAAGGGCTGCCCAAGGTTGGAGGGAAGTCAGTCCTGTTCGTGGTAGTAGACCGGTTCTCCAAATATGCCCACTTCCTCCCTTTATCCCATCCCTATACTGCAGTCTTGGTCGCCCATACATTCTTCACCCACATTTTCCGCTTACATGGACTCCCCGAGTCCATCGTCAGTGACCGGGACTCGATCTTCACAAGCACATTCTGGAAGGAGCTCTTTAGATTACAAGGCACGGCCCTCTCCTTCTCATCAGCCTACCATCCACAGTCAGACGGCCAAATAGAGGTGGTGAACCGGACAATTGAGATGTACCTTCGCTGCTTCGTGGGCGACCAGCCGCGGCGCTGGGTGGAGTACCTCCCATGGGCCGAATACTGCTACAATACATCTTATCACTCCTCCCTTGGAATGACTCCCTTCAGAGTGGTGTATGGTCGAGACCCTCCGCGCCTCCTGTCCTACGAACCGGGCTCAACGCGGCTGGAAGAAGTGGACCGCAGCCTGCAAGCTCGCGACGCCCTCCTGGCCGAAGTCTCCCTGCGCTTACAGCAAGCACTGACACGTATGAAAAACGCCTATGACCAGCAGCACCGCGAAGTCGCCTTCGAACCAGGACAGTACGTTTGGCTGAAACTCCGACCATACAGGCAGCTGTCCCTCAGGCGTCGGGGGCCCCCTAAGCTGGCTCCCAAATTCTACGGGCCTTTCAAGGTACTAAGGAAGATAGGAAAGGTAGCTTATCAACTCGAGCTCCCGGAGCACAGCAGGATCCACGATGTCTTCCACGTATCCCTCTTAAAGCTTTATGTTGGTACGCCCCCCGACCATGTACCTCCCCTACCCCCCTTGCAGGACGGCAGACCTATCCTCCAGGCTCGCGCCCTCGTCAGGTCCCGTGTCCAGCAAGGCACCCTCGAGGTCTTGGTCGAATGGGAGGACCTTCCCCCAGCAGAGGCAACTTGGATTCCTTGGACCGACCTCCACAACGCATATCCAAACCTCGAGCTTGAGGACAAGCTCGTAGTCCAGGAGGGGAGTGATGTTATGAACACCCACACCACGCGGCAGCAGTTGAGGCAGCGGCACGCGCACGGTAGGCACCGCGTAGCAGCGGCAACTTGAGCCGCGCACGGCACCGCGCGCACGCACCGTGCAGCAGCGGCACCCTGAGCCGCTGACGGCACCGTGCGCACGCACCGCGCAGCAGCGGCACCCTGAGCCACTGACGGCACCATGAGCCGCGCGCACACACCGCGCAGCGGCGGCACCATGAGCCGCGCGCACACACCGCGCGGCCGCGGCACCACGCACAGCACCGCGCACGCCACGCGGCGACAGCACCATGAGCGCGCGCACGCAGCAGCAGCAGAGCGGGGCCCACACGACAGCTCATAGGGTGGGCCCACCCTTATCCAAACACGTCAAGAGAACGCATATCCCTTATCCCATTCGTCCTTATCTTATCCCCTATTCTTAGAAGAATTTGTAGTTTCATTAAAAGTAAGTAGTTTAATTAGGAGTAGGAGTTTGAGTCTGTTAGGACTAGTCTAGCCGAATCCAACAAGGAAACCTCCTCTTGTAATCTCCTATTTAAGGAGACGCTATTATTGAATGAAGTATCGAATTTTGCAGTCAAGAAAGGAAGTAAGGAGAGTTCGGTGATCTCTTGGACAAATCACCCCCTACGACAGTCAAAATAGGGCCTGTACGCAAGGCCAAGGGCAAGGAAAGGTCCGAGGCTCTGACGGCGGAACGACCCGTGACACGATCCTACGCTCGGGCCCATAACAGTATACTACAAATATATATAATAATACAAAATACAATATTTTGCACTCTATATATTTGTATTTGTACCCCTTCCAAAATGAGCCATAGTCTCTATTTAAAAATAGTACAAACATAAATATATAGTAATAATACATACAACATAATACAAAGTACCAAATTGTGCACTTTGCATGTATTTTTACTCCTTACAATCTCTTTCTCTTGGCTGACGCTAAGCCAAACACTTTATAAAAATAAAAATTATATATATAATTGATGAGGGAAGATTTGGCCCTCCAGTGAAATTGCGACACGTGGCACCTCGTGACAACTAGGCAAGCACTCAGGCAACAACTTACCAAGTTGGTGTCCCCACCGAGCACCGATCTGGTTGGCCAGACACGATCTACACGCGGCCTGCGCGCGACCTGCGCGACCTGGCCGGATCAGCCTGCCACAGGCGCCGACCTAGCAACCTGGCCCGGAGACAGGCGCCGACTTGGCAATATGGCCCGGACACAGGCGCGACCTGACAACCTGGCCCGGACACAGGCGCCGACCTGGCAATCTGGCCCGGACACAGGCGCCGACTTGACAACCTAACCCGGACACAGGCGCCGCCTGACAACCTGACCCGGACACAGGCGCCGGCCTGGTAACTTGGCCCGGACACCGACCCGCCGACTGACACAGGCGCCGACCTGACAACCTGAACCGGACACAGGCGCCGGCTTGGCAACCTGGCTCGGACACCGACCCGCCGACTGACACAGGCGCCGACCTGACAACCTGGCCCGGCACAGGCGCCGACCTGGCAACCTGGCCCGGACAACGACCCGTTGACTGACATAGGTGCCGGCCTGGCAACCTGGCCCGGACACCGACCCGCCGACTGACACAGGCGCCGACCTGACAACCTGGCCCGGACACAAGCGCTGACCTAGCAACCTGGCCCGGACACCGACCCGCCGACTGACATAGGCGCCGACCTGACAACCTGGCCCAGGCGCCGACCTGGCCGCCTGGCACAAGCGCCAGCCTGACAACCTCGAGGAGTTCATCACCGTACCCCGGTTTTGACGGGATATGACGTCTCACCATTTGAAGGCTTTTCACACACCTAACCCGCGAGGGCACCACTATATAAGGACTCCAACCCCCAAAGCTAGGGAGGAGAAAAGAGGATGGTAACCCCCGCTCTCTAGCTCTCTTATTTCTCTCCAAGCCCTCTGTAATCAGAATGCTAACTTAGGCATCGGAGAGTCCCCGCCGGGAAAATACCCCCGGGTCCTCTGATTCAGTTCTCGCAGGTCCCTCAGCTCCCGCCGTCTACAAAGGAGAGAAAACCACCTCACGCTGAGGGTAGTTGGGTTGCGCTGCACCAGGGAGCTCCACCATCCTCTGAGTTGCAGACCGCCTAGGAGCAAGTCAAGTGACGAGTTCGCCATCAGGCAGTTCGCCACCAGGGAGTTCACCACCAGGGAGCACTACCAGGCAGTTCGCCACCAGGCAGTTTGCCCCCAGGCAGTTCGCCACTAGGTAGCTCGCCACAAGGCAGTTCGCCACCATGTCACGGGGGTAGTTCTACAACGGAAGAAACCCGTGCGGCGTCCTGGCCAAGGCAGGCCAGGACAAGCCTTTCTGCGCTTAGAGGCTAGGAGTTGCCCGATGGGATGGCTCCACCAACGTCAGTAGCACTGGATCATGACCTCAAGTCCAATGGCCGGGGCACTCTCCTGGCTCCGATGTGAAGGCGACCATGCGCCGATGAGGTGACTTGGCACCGATGTGAAGGGTCTCCTGTATGCCAATGATGACAGGCACCTGTGTGCCATGATGATAGGCAACCGCTTGGGCCGGAACACACCCGTGCGCTAAGGGCAACGGGATTGCTCAATCAGCTTGGGCAAGGGGCTGGCGAAGTGAAGGAACATGCTTGAGCCAGGCCCGCATGCCAAGCCTCCCTTGAGTATCGGTAGTGCAGTGCCGGTCCAACACTGTCCCCATGAGCAAGTGTGCGCCCATAAGGAACCCTGGTAGCCATGCTAGTCGTTAACCAGGGCCGCCCCACAAGGGGATGAAGGTCTAGGAGTGCCAAGGTTAGGCACCCAAGGAGGTCGACCACCCCTCCTCAAAGAGTACGTTAAGCTTTTGGTGGTCTGCCTGAAGATGACATCAGTTCTCCCAAAAATCTTACAGGCGAAAATGACGGGCATGTCCCTAACGTAAGCCTGCCAAGCGTAGGCAAGGCTAAGCCTGTGCTGAACCGTAACAGGCTCCCCCACTCAATTCATTGTCGTCCTCGACAATGACTCCTTCCGTGAATGGGCGTTTGAGTCCTGCGCCATCCACTCTTCAGCCAGTTCAGGGCTCGCCTGGCCAACCCGGGTCTTGCCTATATTGGTGTCCATTTATGGGGACGGAACCATTTCACCATGCCGACCTGCCTGGAGTTCATCCCCAGTGTCGATGTTACTCAAACCGCGCAATGGCTATGCCGTTGAATGTGAAAGAAGGGCCCTCGAAGAAATGTGTGTGCTGCTTCGCGGAGGTCCGCCCCATGTATCATCTTACCTCAAGGCTCAACCGTCTTCTTGGTAGCTTTTTAGTGATGCTACCGAACATGTTGATAGGTCTACTCCTGCTGTTGGCGATGGATACTGGGTGTACCCTTTCACCATGCCGGCCTGCGGTCTTCACCTCGCCCTGCGCGGGTTACTCAAACCTAGACATGGCTTATGCTCTCACGGCCCTCGAAACTACGCTTCACCTCGCTGGTTCGGGCTACATGTTCGCTCCGAGGGGGCCCCACGCTGCTGCCTCAAGGAGATCTGACCGCTTCAAACGCGAGTGTGGCAACTTTTACCCATGAGTTGCCGAACATGCACTCGCCTTGTGATAAGCTTCTGCTGCTGCAAGTGTTCAACCGGAAAACTGAGCATGTCCACCTAAAACTTTGCCGGTGTAGGGCCGCCATGCTCCAACGGCTAACGTAACCACATTCCTAACAAGGCCCACACGTCTGCTCCCGCATGAGGACAACAACCAATGCGTCTGCACCCGCAAGGGAAGCTGTTTTAGGATCATTGGAATGGGAACGCGAACATTGAATGGCCTCTTGATAGGCCTTATAAACATTCTGCTCGGGAAGTGTACCCACATTCCTATCAAGGCTCACGCGTCTGCCACCGCATGAGGACAACAACCAAAGCGTCTGCAACCGCAAGGGAAGCTGTTTTAGTGTCATTGGAATGGGGACACGAACTAAGAAATGGCCTCTTGCCAGGCCTGATCTGAACTCTGCTCTATCCTGGGTGGAGGTGACTAGGGACCGCACCCCACAAAATGCTGCTTGTCGAAATGACCGCTTCAACTGGCTCTGGGCTAATCTGCTGAAAACCATCTGCTGTTGCAATTAGCCAACTTGCTCTGATACCAACTGTCACTGGGGTAGTTCTACAGCGGAAGAAACCCGTGCGGCGTCCGGGCCAAGGCCGGCCAGGACAAGCCTTTCTGCGCTTAGAGGCTAGGAGTTGCCCGATGGGATGGCTCCACCAACGTCAGTGGCACTGGATCATGACCTCAAGTCCAATGGCCGGGGCACTCTCCTGGCTCAGACCGGTCCATGGGAGGCGCCGCTTACGTGCTAAAGGGGGACAACCATAATGGAAGGCGACCATGCGCCGATGAGGTGACTTGGCACCGATGTGAAGGGTCTCCTGTATGCCGATGATGACAGGCACCTGTGTGCCATGATGATAGGCAACCGCTTGGGCCGGAACACACCCGTGCGCTAAGGGCAACGGGATAGCTCAATCAGCTTGGGCAAGGGGCTGGCGAAGTGAAGGAACATGCTTGAGACAGGCCCGCATGCCAAGCCTCCCTTGAGTATCGGTAGCGCAGTGCCGGTCCAACACTGTCCCCATGAGCAAGTGTGCGCCCATAAGGAACCCTGGTAGCCATGCTAGCCGTTAACCCGGGCCGCCCCGCAAGGGGATGAAGGTCTAGGAGTGCCAAGGTTAGGCACCCAAGGAGGTCAACCACCCCTCCTCGAAGAGTACGTTAAGCTTTTGGTGGTCTGCCTGAAAATGACATCAGTTCTCCCAAAAATCTTACAGGCGAAAATGACGGGCATGTCCCTAACGTAAGCCTGCCAAGCGTAGGCAAGGCTAAGCCTGTGCTGAACCGTAACAACCAGGCAGCTCACCACCAGGCAGTTCGCCACCATGTCACAGGGATAGTTCTACAGCGGAAGAAACCCGTGCAGCGTCCTGGCCAAGGTAGGCCAGGACAAGCCTTTATGCGCTTAGAGGCTAGGAGTTGCCCGATGGGATGGCTCCACCAACGTCAGTAGCACTGGATCATGACCTCAAGTCCAATGGCCGGGGCACTCTCCTGGCTCAGACCGGTCCATGGGAGGCGCCACTTACATGCTAAGGGGGGACAACCATCATGGAAGGCGACCATGCGCCAATGAGGTGACTAGGCACCGTTGTGAAGGGTCTCCTGTATGCCGATGATGACAGGCACCTGTGTGCCATGATGATAGGCAACCGCTTGGGCCGGAACACACCCGTGCGCTAAGGGCAACGGGATAGCTCAATCAGCTTGGGCAGGGGGCTGGCGAAGTGAAGGGACATGCTTCACCAGGCCCGCATGCCAAGCCTCCCTTGAGTATCGGTAGCGCAGTGCCGGTCCAACACTGTCCCCATGAACAAGTGTGCGCCCATGAGGAACCCTGGTAGCCATGCTAGCCATTAACCCAGGCCGCCTTGCAAGGGGATGAAGGTCTAGGAGTGCCAATGTTAGGCACCCAAGGAGGTCGACCACCCCTCCTCAAAGAGTACGTTAAGCTTTTGGTGGTCTGCCTGAAGATGACATCAGTTCTCCCAAAAATCTTACAGGCGAAAATGACGGGCATGTCCCTAACGTAAGCCTGCCAAGCGTAGGCAAGGCTAAGCCTGCTTTGAACCGTAACAGGCTCCCCCACTCAATCCATTGTCGTCCTCGACAATGGGTCTTCCTCGTGAATGGGCGTCTGTGTCCCGCGCCATTCGCTTCCTTGCCAGTTCCAGGGCTCATCTGGCTAGCCCGGGTCTTGCCTATGTTGGTGTCCATTTATGGGTACGGAACCATTTCACCATGCCGGCCTGCCTGGACTTCACCCCTAGTGTTGAGGTTACTCAAACCGCGCATTGGCTATGCTGTTGAACTGTGAAAGAAGGGCCCTCGAAGAAATGTGTGTGGTGTTTCGCGGAAGTCCGCCCCATGTATCATCTTACCTCATGGCTCAACCGTCTTCTTGGTAGCTTTTCAGTGATGCTACCGAACACGTTGATAGGTCTACTCCTGCTGTTGGCAATGGATGCTGGGTGTACCCTTTCACCATGCTGGCCTGCGGTCTTCACCTCGCCCTGTGCGGGTTACTCAAACCTAGTCCTGGCTTATGCTTTCATGGCCCTCGAAACTACGCTTCACCTCGCTGGTTCGGGCTACATGTTCGCTCCGAGGGGGCCCCACGTTGCTGCCTCAAGGAGATCTAACCGCTTCAAACGCGAGTGTGGCAACTTTTACCCATGAGTTGCCGAACATGCACTCGCCTTGTGATGAGCTTCTGCTGCTGCAAGTGTTCAACCTGAAAACTGAGCATGTCCACCTGATACTTTGCCGGTGTAGGGCCGCCATGCTCCAACAGCTAGCGTAACCGCATTCCTAACAAGGCCCACGCGTCTGCCCCCGCATGAGGACAACAACCAATGCGTCTGCACCCGCAAGGGAAGCTGTTTTAGGGTCATTGGAATGGGAACGCGAACATTGAATGGCCTCTTGGTAGGCCTGATGAACGATCTGCTCGTGCAGTGTACCCACATTCCTATCAAGGCTCACGCGTCTGCCACCGCATGAGGACAATGACCTTCGCGTCTGCAACCGCAAGGGAAGCTGTTTTAATGTCATTGGCCAAGGCAGGCCAGGACAAGCCTTTATGCACCCAAGGAGGTCGACCACCCCTCCTCAAAGAGTACGTTAAGCTTTTGGTGGTCTGCCTGAAGATGACATCAGTTCTCCCAAAAATCTTACAGGCGAAAATGACAGGCATGTCCCTAACGTAAGCCTGCCAAGCGTAGGCAAGGCTAAGCCTGCTTTGAACCGTAACAACCAGGCAGTTCGCCACCAGGCAGTTCGCCCCCAGGTAGCTCGCCACCAGGGAGCACTACCAGGCAGCGCCATCAGACAGTTCGCCACCAGGCAGTTCGCCACCAGGGAGCACTACCAGGCAGTTCGCCACCAGGCAGCTCGCCACCGGGCAGTTCGCCACCAGGGAGCACCACTAGGTAGTTCGCCCCTAGGCAGTTCGCCACCAGGGAGCACCACCAGGCAGTTCGCCACCCGGCAGTTCATCACCAAGTAGCTCCCCCAGGGAGCTTGCCATTGGGTAGTTCGCCACCAAGCAGTTCGTCACCAAGTAGTTCTCCCCTATGGAGTTCGCCACCAAGTAGCTCATCACCAAGGCACGTCACCGCTGGGTCAAACAACGAGGTACTTAGCCAAAAAATTTATACATCACAAAAAATGGTACGTGACCAAAAACGGTTACATCAATTGGTGCCGTCTGTGGGAAACGCTACGAAAAGCTAAGTTCTCATCCTACAAAAGCTAAGTCCTCATCTTACCAAAGCTAAGTCCTCACTTTTTTGAAGCTATCACTTTATAGTTTACATTTTTTATGAACTCAAAAACTATGCAGGGGGCTAACAGACTAAGTAGCTCTACCAACCTTACTTTCAATTCAGATAATGCCTCATCAGTCCTCTCCGCAAGGTCCCCCCTACAAAGATGAGCTCTTCGTGGCTTCTGCGGGAGTTGACGGCCAACAGACTACATAGGCGCCCTTACTGGTCGAGCCTTCCAAGGCTCCCGTGTGAGCTGGCAACCTAAAGTTAGTAGTGCTGCCCCCGAAGGTCGAGCTCCTAGTAGCTTCTTGTAGGAGTGGGTGACCGGCATTACGAAGCTGATGCAGCACAATCATAGCTCGACACCTCACAGGCAAAGCCTACGGGCCACATTACTGCTTAAGACCCGGTCACCTCTCTGACACGGGCAAAAGTCAAAAAAGAGTAGACTACGAGTCACTCCCAAAAGCCTACGGGCCACATTACTGCTTAAGACCCGGTCGCCTCTCCGGCACGGGCAAAAGTAAAAAAAGAATAGATTACGAGTCACTCCCAAAAGCCTACGGGCCACATTACTGCTTAAGACCCGGTCGCCTCTCCGACACGGGCAAAAGTCAAAAAAGAGTAGACTACGAGTCACTCCCAAAAGCCAACGGGCCACATTACTGCTTAAGACTCGTCGCCTCTCCGACACGGGCAAAAGTCAAAAAAGAATAGACTACGAGTCACTCCCAAAAGCCTACGGGCCACATTACTGCTTAAGACCCGGTCGCCTCTCCGGCACGGGCAAAAGTCAAAAAAGAGTAGACTACGAGTCACTCCCAAAAGCCTACGGGCCACATTACTGCTTAAGACCCGGTCGCCTCTCCGACACGGGCAAAAGTCAAAAAAGAGTAGACTACAACCTGACCCGAACACAGGCGCCGGCCTGGCAACCTGGCCCGGACACCGACCCGCCGACTGACACAGGCGCCGCCCTAGCAACCTGGCCCGGACACTGACCCGCCGACTGACACAGGCGTCGACCTGGCAACTTGGCCCGGACACCGACCCGCTGACTGACATAGGCGCCAGCCTGGCAACCTGGCCCAGACACCGACCCGCCGACTGACACAGGCGCCGACCTGACAACCTGGCCCGGACACAGGCGCCGACCTAGCAACCTGGCCCGGACACCGACCCGCCGACTGACATATGCGTCGACCTGACAACCTGGCCCAGGCGCCGACCTGGCCGCCTGGCACAAGCGCCAGCCTGACAACCTCGAGGAGTTCATCACCGTACCCTGGTTTTGACGGGATATGACATCTTACCATTTGAAGGCTTTTCACCCACCTAACCCGCGAGGGCACCACTATATAAGGACTCCGACCCCCAAAGCCAGGGAGGAGAAAAGAGGATGGTAACCCCCGCTCTCTAGCTCTCTCATTTCTCTCCAAGCCCTCTGTAATCAGAATGCTAACTTAGGCATCGGAG
Source organism: Nelumbo nucifera (assembly GCF_055504915.1). NCBI lineage: Eukaryota > Viridiplantae > Streptophyta > Magnoliopsida > Proteales > Nelumbonaceae > Nelumbo > Nelumbo nucifera. Next base: position 11,929,853 of record NC_142652.1, on the reverse strand, counting down.
AGTCCCCGTCGGGAAATACCCCCAGGTCCTCTGATTCAGTTCTCGCAGGTCCCTCAGCTCCCGCCGTCTACAAAGGAGAGAAAACCACCTCATGCGGAGGGTAGTCGGGTTGCGCTGCACCAGGGAGCTCCACCATCCTCTAAATTGCAGACCGCCTAGGAGCAAGTCAAGTGACGAGTTCGCCATCAGGCAGTTCGCCACCAGGGAGTTTACCACCGGGCAGTTCGCCTCCAGGGAGCACTACTAGGCAGTTCGCCATCAGGCAGTTCGCCACCAAGCAGTTCGCCCCTAGGCAGTTCGCCACCAGGTAGCTCGCCACCAAGCAGTTCGCCACCAGGCAGCTTGCCACCAGGGAGTTCACCACCAAGCAGTTCGCCACCAGGCAGTTCGCCCACAGGCAGTTCGCCACCAGGTAGCTCGCCACCAGGCAGTTCGCCACCAGGGAGCACTACCAGGCAGCGCCATCAGACAGTTCGCCACCAGGCAGTTCGCCACCAGGGAGCACTACCAGGCAGTTCGCCACCAGGCAGCTCGCCACCGGGCGGTTCGCCATCAGGCAGTTCGCCACCAGGCAGCTCGCCACCGGGCAATTCGCCATCTGGCAGTTCGCCACCAGGCAGCTCACCACCGGGCAGTTCGCCATCAGGCAATTCGCCACCAGGCAGCTCGCCACCGGGTAGTTCGCCATCAGGCATTTCGCCACCAGGCAGCTCACCACCGGGCAGTTCGCCATCAGGCAGTTCACCACCAGGGAGCACCACTAGGCAGTTCGCCCCTAGGCAGTTCGCCACCAGGGAGCACCACCAGGCAGTTCGCCACCCGGCAGTTCGTCACCAAGTAGCTCCCCCTGCCACTGGGTAGTTCACCACCAAGCAGTTCATCACCAAGTAGTTTTCCCCCAGGGAGTTCGCCACCAAGTAGCTCATCACCAAGGCACGTCATCGCCGGGTCAAACAACGAGGTACTTAGCCAAAAAATTTATACATCACAAAAAATGGTACGTGACCAAAAACGGTTACATCAATAATTATTTTATTTGATATACAAAAAAATTATGAATTATAAAAACTAGTTATTGTAAATATTAAATAAAAACATTATATATAATTATTTTATGTATGTATATAAAAGCTCGATTAGTCAATTAAACTAGCAAGCCTCATGAACTGAGTTCGACTCAATTAGCAAATAAGCTTGTATATTGGGCTCGAGCTTAGTTCAAAGCTCAATTTAAACCAAACCAAATCAAACATTTAATGAGCTAAGCTCTAATATAACTAATGAAAAACTCAGCTCATGATCACTCCTACTCCTCGCTAACTGAAACACGACCTTACACTATTATAATAGGTGTTTGGCATCGGTGCTAGGAACATCACACCGTTTTCTCATAAAAACAGTGTTGGGCATGTGGAGTTGTAAACATCGTTTTTTGAGAAAACGGTGCTTTTTTTTGGAGCCGGTGTTGCCACATATGTTTTTTTTTTCCTAAGAAAAAATACTAGTTTTATTTGGTACCAGTGCTGATAGTGACGTTTTCAACATGATCTATATTATCCCACGTTCAAGGTGATGCTATATTGATACCACATCATTGCACCACTAGCAACAATGCACCGTTTTCTTAGAAAAAATATTGAATTTGGCATTGCTCCAAACCACACTTTCCCTGTGCGATCTGAAGCAACGTTTATTTCTATAAAAAAAATGGTACCAAACAAGAGGGCGTCGTTTAAAACATCGCTTTCTTTGATTTGGCGCCTACATGGTGCCATTTTATCAGAAAACGGTATCATGCCAAACACAACCAAGAGTTATGTCCCATTATGAATTTCTCCTGTTTGTTCCCACTCACCCCTCTTTTTCAATCGGATGGCAAAAAGCCAACCCCTCTCCCACTATGGAGCCCACCAGTGCATAGTCCACGTTAAATCCGGCTAGTACCACTAGGGGTGAGCATTATTTGGTTAAAACCAAAATATCGAACCATAAATTTTATTTTTGTTTTTTTTTTTCAGTTTTGGGTAATTCGGTTCGATTAATTTAGTTTTTATGAATTCCAGTTTTTGGTTTCCAGATTTATAAATTCAGTTAATCAGGAAAAAAATGAATTAATTAAAATTCATTATATAATATGTAATATACAATATACAATATATAACATTTAATATATAATATGCTATAAATTTATATATTAATATATTATATATAATGTATTATAATGAAATTCAATTTCATAATAATAATAATAATAATATATAATTGGGTAAATTACAAAACCCCCCTTTACTATGATAGTGAGACAAAGACGCCATTCCCTTATCCTTTCCTTAAAAAAGACAGTAATAATATTTTTTAATTCCCATACTACCCTTACCCTTCTAATAACTATTCGGACAAGAAAAATGTTGTTCATCTTCCCCAACATCACCTCACGATACACGAACAACAACGGTGATCCCTAATGTACGAAACATACTGCATATGACCTCACGATACATTGCTGGTATTTCATCAAAATTCACGGGCTTTCTCGGTTCTGATTGGCAAAGTTCTTTTACAAAAAGTCTTTAATGGGAGTCGAACCAATGCACAGTATTTACGATAAAATATACCTCCTTCGAGGGTATCATACAATGGATTGCTGACGCGGAATTAGCAGGCTCCCGCGCCGTATCAAAACCTGACGTCAAACGGCCAGAACTGTAATGAACGAAGCTTGGATTCCATATTTCCATCCAAAGTCCTGAAATCAGAGAGAGAGAGAGAGAATCGGTTAACAAGCAGGCAACACCTTGATTACTTAAAAAGGATTCATTGTTGTTATTATTTTATGATGATTGATGACGATGATGTGCAGGAAGGTAGAAACACAGAAACCCTGGTTGTCGCTACCATCATCCAGTTCTCAAATAAATGATTGCATGAAATGAATGCATAAAGTTTCCTCTGAATCAAGCAACCTGAGTTATCGATTTGGAGTTAATGGGTTATGAAAAATGGAAGAAAAAGAAGTGAGAAGCTCTTCAACTTCGACGCATTATCAATCATGGCAGAACCCTTCCACATCTTCACCCTCTGAATCAAGCTCTCATTCCTCCTACTAGTCAGGCTATCCACTGAACAGAATACAGAGCATACTACATTTCACCCAAAAAATAACAAAAATGAGAAGAATGCAAACGGAGATATGAAATGACCGAGTAATGAATACCACTTTAATTTAATTTAAGTTAAATATCCATAATGATGAAATGAGGATTTTGAAAATCTTGGGAGAATCAAACTTTGGCGACTTCTTCAATCATTTTCTTCAAATCCGATTGGTTTTTCCAAGCCCGTTCACCATATCTCCGAATAAAAGGAAGAAAATAGGCATGGCAGAGCCATGAACCATAGCTCCTATGCTTCCCGCTATCATCAGAACCCAATCATATTTGTCCGCAAATGAGAAGAACTGGTAAAAGGGAAGGTTTTGTTCCTTTTTCTTCTCAGCCTCTGGCAAGCTTTTACCTTCTGTAGTTTCTGCCATTGGAGCCGCAACCGAAGGCTTCTCTAATTTTTACCTGTAGAAAGGAAACAATGTAAAGGGTGAGCAAACTTAGGAGCCTCAGAACAACCTCGATGCCGTATTGACAGTGGAAAGGAAACATAATTGGAGTTGGTGTTTTACTTGGATTATCAGCAACAAATCGGATCACTGTCCATCCATTCACTATAACTGCAAAAATATTCCTCATTGGTGGATCGACAAGATTGAATTTAGCCATGTCAGTTTGCAGATCGAAATTCCCAAAGCCCTATGCAACGATGTAGAAATCATATCCATGGATATGAATTGGGTGGTTCTCGGCTGAAAAGATACCTGTACCTTGTAATACAAGTTCATCGTCTTCAACCTTGAGACAAAGAGGAGAGCGACAAGGCATGGACCGCGTGGAAGAAGAAAGAGGAGAGAAAGGGGAAGGGGAAGAAGAGAGATAAGGGGATAGAAGGAGAGAGGAGGGAGAGAGAGAAATGTGAAGGAATATGAGGATTTCCGCCACTGCTGTTTGTGTACAGTGAGGCCGGGGAAGCTCGTCGGAATAGTTATTACAAAAATAGTATGGGAATTAAAAATATTGTAACTACTTCTTTGGATGAAAGGCCACAATACAAGGGGATCTTTATCGCAAAACAAAGTTCAGGGTCTTTGTCACAGACCCCTACTAAGGGGGTCTTTGTAATTTATCCTAATCCTATATAATATTATATATATGTTAATTAAAACTCGAAAACCTGATTTGAAATAAAATTAGATTTATTGTAATTCTGTTTCCGTTCGGTTTTCATTTTTTTATCGCCATTGAAACAAAAATCTGATTGAAATGAAATCAGAAACCAGATGATCATCTACGGCTACGCTACAATCTCTACAGCTTTGAAAGGTTCAATAGAAGAGAGAGTATCCACCGTTGATTGACTTTGTTTTACGATCTTATGGTATCGTAGTATACTGGCTCTTTGACTTGAGAGTGAGTATCGATTGGGGAAAAAAACAACGACACGAAAAATGCCGAGAAGAACCCACACAGACACAATACACGAAAAAAACCATTCTTATTTCTTACCTTCTTTTTTAGTTTTTTTACCCTCTACCCCCATATATTTTTTTCTTCTCCACTAGAGAGAGAGAGAGAATCGCCGGGAGTCATTCTGATCTTCTTTGGCCTGATAATCATTCGGTGCGAGTTGTTTCCTCTCCCGTATTCTTCATCTCCCTTTTATTTATGTTTCTGGAGAGGCATGGAGGGAGAGAATAAGCCATTGGACATCGACTGGAAAAAGGTTTTGCCGGTCGGAGACGACGACCCTCCGCCGGACCTGGTGGTGATCAGTGGGGAGTCACAAAACCAGAAGGACGAAGTCGAATCGATTCCCGATTATCAACTCAATGACAAGATTAAGAGAGCACAGAAAAACATCGGAGAACTCTCCTCCAAGCTCCCTGACAACGGCGCTAAGCTTCGAGCTAACCTAAAGCGCCTCGAAGAGGAGAGAGAGCGCAGGAGACTCCTCAGACTGAAAAAGGTCCTATTACGCTATCCTGTCCTTCTGCTATCCATCCCACTGCTTTTATGTGTCAGCCGAGTGAATTTGCTTTTTCTTCCTGTTCATGCAGTAACAATGACATGCGATGAAAATTTAGTTTATGAGCTTTTGCATATTTCTCCGGTGTTGCTTTCTTTTGCTGTATTTGTGGACTCGAAGAATCATTATGCATCGATTATATAATTATTTATTTCTCTCCTATGTGTTTTAGATCTCGAGTTTTGTAAATCCGCACGAAGAGCCAGTGCGACCAATTCCTGCATTTATTTGGTCAAGTCGTGCATTTGGTTACTCCGCCTCAATCTGTCGTGACACGGGCAGTCTTAATATCAGAAGGCTTCATTAAAGCTTAAACTACTGATTTGTTTCTTTGGTTTATTTGGCGCAAAACGTCTGTTTGGTATACCTTAAGAGGGAGAACCAAGGAGGAATGCTGGATTGCTTGTTAGGTGTATTTGAACCCCCTCATTATTGTTTAATTTAAGATGTGAAGTCTTGACACCCGGTCTAAATCTCTGTTGCAATTAACTCTAGTTATAGTTTAGTGCAGATTTTTGCGTGGCATGATAATAATATTAGCAATCCCTTGAGATGTAGGCAGGTGTCTTAATCCCCATATTTGCTAACATTTTCTGATATCCTGTTACATATAAAATGTTTGAGACTCTGAGTTTGATGGCTGGTTGATGGTATGTAAAATGAGCCATGTATGCTATTACTTTCGTTGTATGAACAAAATGGATGCTTTAGGTAACCAGATCATTTTACCAAATTCTCTGGCACATTGGTTTTGGAGGTTAGACGATTTTAAATGAGCTTTGCATTTACTATTTTTGCAATGTTGTCAAGATGATATGCTTATAAAAAAAAGCAAAGAACTTAGTAATTTGTGTAAGAAACAAGCATCTCATATTCATGCAAAAAAACAAAGGACTAGGCATAACCAACTGAACAAGGCATATCATAAGATGGGCTGACAACTTTACCATATTTTATGCGAGTAATATATGATACATTATATAAAGCATATATGAGCTCTAGCCAATTTTTAGGGCTCTTCTCACTCCTATTCACTCTTCTTTTTGGCCTTTTTTATATTTTATTCTGCTCGAAATCATTTTTTTCCCTAACTGTCATGCCCCCTCTATATATCACCTTTTTCTTTATATAAAGTAAGTTAATCATGAAATGTATAATTTTAACTTCAAGTTTACTAAGAAGTGCTTAACAAAAAGAAAAGTAAAAATGTAATACATAAAGGAAAACTTGATATGACCACTTTGATTGCCTATATACCTTATTATTACGCATTGCCTTATTATTTGGGTAACTTCCTTGGGTGCCTTGCCTAGGTGATGGGGTATAAAAGTAATTGCAGTGCTACAACTATAGATGTTTAATGTATTTATCTAAAGTAAGAAAGAACAATAATGGAAAATAAGAGGAGAATGGAGTAATGGACAGGGTGCCAACTGGCTCAGTTGATAAAGGTCTTTGGCTGGTTGTGGCGGAGGCTTGGGATCAAATCCTACTTTCACTAGGGTTGGGGGATGGACTACCCCCTGCTGTGCAAATTCATGAAGTAAATAAAAAAGAGAGTGAGGGAGAGGGAGGGAGGGAGGTTTTTTTTATTGGGTTAGTTGTGTGATATTCTACTTAAAACAACTACTTGCACACATAACTGAAGGAAGAAAATTTAGAAACTTACACCGTGTGATAGGAAAAAATTTTATAATGTTACGTGGCAATGGGAAGAACAAATGTTATTAGAGAGAGAAGGGATTTTCATCATGTACTTTGGGGAAACAGTAAGTAACTATACAATTCCATTATCATCATCTTACTTTGTGAACCATCTGGCCCATTTTACATCTCCTTTTTTTCTCCTTCATGTTGTTGCTTCAGAATGATATGTGTGTCTATGTTTATGTGCTTTAAATTCACGTGCATTTCCTTATAGGCTTTACAACATGCCAACATTAGATGCTTACTGTAGTTCCTGGAATTACATTGGTCAGGATGCTGATGAGTGCGAAATGGTAATGCAGTTACAGAGCTCACGTTTATCTGGTGAGTCATTCTCTTTAGCTTGATGCTAGGACACAAAATCTCTGTTTTATCTTATTTGGTCCTTTCTATTAATTATTTATATTGTCCCTTGTTTTTGTTGAGCTTAAAAGAAGTTACATTATTAGATGGGATTCTATTTTCCTTTTTCAGACTGCATATGGGTCAGCTGCATCAATCATATTTTGCCATTCCATTCTGTTCAGTGCCATATCCATTGTTAAATTATGGGTGCTTAAATCATTTCTTACTACTTTTGTCCAAGTATACTCAAATAGTTGAATTTTTATAATCATGATTCCAAAATCCAACCATGTGGAATCCCCTACAATTTGTATTATGATATCCTGATTATTCTGCCAAATCTACTGCCCAAGGTTCAGGCTATATTTAGGACTTGATTCCAGAATCTGCATGTAGAATCTGAACAAAATGAATTGGGTTCTCACTAAGACTTGATATTTGATGGAATCTGGATTTTATAATGTTATTTGAAGAGTTAAAGTTTTATATTTATAATCACTAAAGTTTCAACTTTTAAGCCACCTTCAGTTTTGCCATGCTTTTTTTTTTGTCATGGAAAATGTCCTTGAAACTTCCATACATATCATTTTTTTTTGAAAAGGTAAGATAAATTTATCAAATCAAACTAATAAAAGTACAAAACAGAACCTGCCAACAACAAGGCAGGCCTGAGAAACCCCATTACAAGCACCAAATTGACTGATTTCTCAGTAACTGAGTTACATTTATGTGTCTGATTTCTGGGGTGACTTAAACCCAAGAGATCAGTTTACCAACAGCCATCTGAACTATTTCCTCGGGCCCTCGCACTCTTTGTTTAAAAGTTCTGTTATTTCTCTCAGACCAAATAGCCCAAATCACTGCTGCCGGGATGGAAATCCAAGCCAATTTCCCTCTTTTCTTCAAATTACTGATCTTCCAACTACAGAGCAACTCCTTAACCGATTTAGGCATGACTCAACATATCCTCACAGCCTTCAAGAAGTGATACCACACCTGGGCAGCAAATGGGCAATGAATGCAGAGATGATCCGTAGACTCGAAATGATCATCACAAAGGACACAAGACTTATCTGGGATTTGCAATCCTCTTCTTTCAAGGTTGGTTCTGGACAAACATTTGTTTAAGGCCATTGTCTTGACAAGGACATTAACTTTTGATGGGCAAACTGAATTCCAAACCTGCTCAGCAGGGAAGTCCCCCACTGCCACTCTACTACGGAGTCTACTGGCCATAGATTTTACTGAGAAAATACCCTCCTTTGGACCAGACCCAATTTCACTGATCATCCTAATTGTAGTCAATGTTTTGAACTTGCAAAGTTTCCGACAGCCTTGTAGCTTGTTGAACTTCCCAATAAAAAAAGACCTCTTCTGAACTGAGGAACCCATGTCACCTCATTGCCCAAAACTGTGTATACTTCAGCCACCGAAGCATTCTGGTTGGAGGCACATTGGTAGATAAGAGGAAACTCTTCAGCCAAGGTATGGTTCAGACACCAATGATCTTTCCAGAATTTGATCCTAACCCCTTTACTGACTTTAAGACTGATTCCCCCATCAAACAAGGGGAAAACCTTCATGATACTTTTCCATTAAAGAATATCCCCAGTTAGGAGGGGGGGGGGGTTCTGTTGTTCTAGTTCTCCAGTTACCCCATTCAACCCCAAATTTAGAAGCAATTAGGCTTCTCCATCAAGCTTCCTTTTTGGTGGCAAATCTTCAGATCCATTTACAAAGCAGTGCCGAATTTGTCACCTTAATCCTTCTCAAGCCTAGGCCCCCTTGCTCTTTAGGGAGGCAGATTTGGTTCCAGTTCACAAGGTGGATTTTCTTTTCTTCCTCCCAACCCCTCTATAAGAAGTTTTTTTGTAGAGCCTCTATTTTCCTAGCCACTTTATTTGGAATAGGAAAAAAGGGAAAGAAAATAGGTTGGAAGGTTGGAGAGGGTACTATTGATAAAAAAAAAGGTTGGAGAGGGTACTTTTAGAATGGTCACTCTACCTCCAAAGGTAAGGTACTTTGCCTTCCATGAGGACAATTTCTTTTCCAATCTTTCAATTATTGGATCCCAAATGGCAGAAGAGGAGCATTTAGCCCCCCATGGAAGGCCCAGATACTTCACTGGAAGCTGATCCACTTGATTAGCCATAATATTAGCACATTCTTCCAGGTTAGGGACCTCACCCACTGGGATATTCAACTTTTATTAAGGTTGACTTTCAAACCAGTTACTACTTCAAACCAGCTGAGGATCCTAAGAAGATTTTCCAGCTGTTCATGAGAGGCATCAATAAAGCATAAGGTATCATTTGCAAACTGAAGGATATTCACTTTTTCGCCCCTTGGGGAAATTGCAAACCCTTCCCACAACCCCGAGTCTGCTGCCTTTTGACTAAAGAGAGTTAGAATTTCAGCAATACAAATAAAGAGAAGGGGAGATGGGGGGTCTCCCTGCCTTAACCCTCTAGAACTGTCAAATAAGCTTGTTGATTGGCCGTTGATCAGAATGGAGAATTTGGGGGAGGATACACAAACTTTCATCCAATTTCTCCACTTTTGCCCAAAATTCATTTTTTCTAGAACTCTATTTAAACAACTCCAATTGACATGATCATAAGCTTTTTCTATATCCAATTTATACACCAGACCTGGAATCCCCTCTCTTTTCCTAGAGTCTAACAATTCATTTGCAAATAAGCACTGAATTAATCATTTGCCTACCCAACACAAAGGCACTTGGGTTTTTCGAGATCACACTATCCAACACCCTTTTCATCCTCTCAACTAAGACCTTGGCCAAAATCTTGTAAAAGCTGTTTAGAAGGCTAATTGGTCTAAAATCTTTTACATGCACAGCCCCTTCAATCTTAGGAATGAGAGTTATAAATACATTATTCAGACTCTTTTGAAGAGAGGCATTTGAGTGGAAGGTCTGAAAAGCATTAAGAATGTCTTGCTTCACAGAATCCCAACACTTGACTAAAACAAGTTGGAGAACCCATCAGGCCCAAGGGATTTCTCATTGTCCAAGTTGCTGATTGCCATCTTAATCTCTTCCTTAGAAAAAGGTTTTTCAATGAGATTTCTTTGATCCTCACTTAATCTTTTAAAAGGAAGAGTTATGGGGAAGGGTCTGCATTTCCAATTCTCCTTATAAAGATTTTTATAAAAAGAAGTTTGCAATTACCTTGATTTCTGCAACCGATTCACCCACCTTATCATCCCAAATAAGCTTGCTGATTGTGGAAATTTTGTTTTTTGCATTTGCTAGCTTATGGAAGTAATGAGTGTTCCTATCCCCAGCTTTCAGCCATTCTAATTTTGCTCCCTGTCTCCATTTTAGTTCTTCCTTGACTGCTAATTTGTCAAAAACTACCTATGCTTGAATTCTTTTCAATTTTAATTCTTCTGAAATTGGGCCTGCTTCCTCTGCTCTATCAATTTCATCAATAAGACCAAGACAAGCCCTCTTCTCTGTTTCTGCATTCAAATTATTTTCTATTTTCCAGATTTTTAACTTTTCTTTAACTGCCCCCAACTTTTTAGCTAAAACAAAAGAGATGGACCCTTCCACCTGCACTTCACACCAGAAAGATCGTAATAACAACAAGAAATCAGCCTCTTCAAACCATGTATTCTCGAACTTGAAAGGAGTTTTGATTTTGTTCCTATTTCCACATACCAGCTGAATTGGAGCGTGGTCTGAGACAGGTCTCGGTAGAATCACTTGCTTGAAATCAGGAAAGAGCTCATCCCAGTTTTCAGAAACCAGGAATCTATCAAGCATGACAAGAGTTGGATTATCCTGATTGTTGGTCCAAGTAAAACTTCCTCCCACTAGAAGTAGTTCTATGAGCTTCAAGTTGTTTACAAAATCAGCAAATAGACACATCCCCCTTGATCTCCTGCTTCTGATATTTTTTTCTTCAACTGACAGAGTGATTTTGAAATCCCCACCAATTACCCACGGATGAGAAAAAGAGCCTCTCATTGCTTCTAATTCTTCCAAAAAAGAGTATCTAAGATTTATTTCAGTAGGACCATACACATTGGTCACTTGAAAGATGCTTCCATTAGCTAATTCCATAATGAGAGAGATGGAAAAAGAACCCACCCTGTATGAAATCAGTCTACACATAGTTGAGTCCCAAAGGGTGGCCAAGACCCCAATATTACCCCTTGCCGATTTAGCTCTCCATCTCACCTGATCCTCCCCCCAAATACTCTGAACAATTCATGCTTCCAAAGGTTCCAACTTAGTCTCCTGAAGCATAAGAATCTGAACTTTTGCTTTTTTGACAACCTCACACACTATTAACCTCCTTCTTCCCGACCCCAACCCTCTAACGTTCCAAGATAAAATTTTCAAATCCATTAACAATTTTAAAAGATAGAAAGAAACCCAACCCCCTCCCTTTCTACTTCTTGCTTACTCTCACCCCCCTTGTAGTTTCCCGCCCTGTCATTTAAGCTCCAGTTTAATCTCATCATTTCCCTGTTCTTTTTTGAAGTAGTGCCCCCTTTTTTACAGCTAACTTTCCCCTTTCCATGAGAATTCTGTGCTTGATTCCCTCCAAAAATTTTGTTGTTTCTTCCTCCATCCCTTATAGTGAAACTCCCGAAAATTTCCCTAACCCCAGTAATTTTGAAGAAACCTAAGAGGAGGATGGAGAAGCCTTAGAAAACTTATCTTCCTGTGTCGCAACAACTACATCTTTTCCTTTGTTGACGGTGGATAAGATATTTCCATTTCATTGCAAAGAGTCTTTATGGATTGTGTTCGGATTAGTCGTCAAACTCTTCCCCTTCTTGCACAACATATTGGCTCAGCTTCTGAGATGAAGAATCAACCACCATAATTGGCTGTACCTCCATTGGCTCCTCTTCCACAGAATAATAGAGAGTTGATTTGGAGTTGATCTTGAGTCCTCAGAAGTTTGCCGCCGCTGTTGATAAGGGGAACGAGCTAAACCAGCGTTTTCCTCTGTGTTCTCCAAAGAGAAGGAGCCAAGGCCAGATCTTTGTTCAATCGGAGAAGAAAGAGAACCAAATCTTCTCGGGGGTTGGCTAAGCCACTGGGGCCCAAGAAAAGCTTGGTTGCTGTTGGTTTGTTCCCACCGAGGTGGTTTGGGTTCATTTATGGATTTCCTGGTTTTTGTTTTCTTCATTAACCCATTTCGGCTGGGAAGCTGAACCCAGTCATGCGGGTTTTGGGATTGGGTTTGCTCTAGAATGACCGAATGGGTTGGGGGGGTCTTCTACCGACCCCTGTCTTCTCTCCTCTGAAGTTCTCAGGCTGTCCTCCACTACCTTACCTCTTTGAAGCTCCTCTATGCATTCTTTAATTAAATTCTTTAATTGGTCCACCGCCAACACTCCCCTCTCATGTGAAAAGTTAAAAAATTGAATCTCCCCCTCTTTTGGGCTTCTCGAGACACCATCTCTTCCATCCATTTGTTTGAAGATCTGACGGTTTGTATTCCCCATCTCTTCATCTTCTTCATCCTCTCTTTCACTGGACTCCAGCTGCCGGGATCTCTGCCTCTTCCCCTGAAATGGTGTGGGAAGGCTAGTCGTCACTTCTCTTTCGTTTTCTTTTGAAGACAAACTCTCCTCCACGTCTTCAATAATAAGGGTTTTTGAATCCTCTCTTTCCCCTTGCTTTCAGAGGGTTCCATCTTCTAGCCGACAGGAGGACCTCCGGCCAGATTCTAACCGTGAATGGATGTAGTTGGAATACCCCATCAGACTTGCAAGGCCTTTTTTCCCCTTCTCTTTTCAGGTGGCGGATAAAAAGGGGAAGGACAATGTGGAGAGGACTAAGGGCTGCAGTATGTTGGACACTTTGGGAAGAAAGAAACTCTAGGATATTCTTAGAAGCTCAGAGTGGAGCAGCAGATCTGAGGGCTATCATTCATATTAGGGTGGTACAGTGGCTGAAATCTTTGGAGCTTTTCACAGATTACACTGTGGATGGCATGTTGAGGAAGTGGGGTGAAATTGCAAATTGCACACAGACTAAGTCAATAATGAGTGTGGCTTGGACCCTTCCACCTAGTGGATTTGTGAAACTAAACTTTGATGGGTGTAGCAGGGGAAATCTGGGACAATCGGGGATTGGGGGTGTTTTTAGGGATGAAAATGGGGTCATTTCTGCTATTTCTCAGACCCAATTGGAGTGGGTGACTCCCTTAGAGTTGAGATCTTTGCAGTTATGGAAGGAGTACAGAAAGCTAAGGAGTTGAACATCAGGAAACTCTTAATTGAAGGGGATTCAGAGGTGGTGATAGGGTGGCTGATTAAAGATCACAATGGCTTATGGAAGTACAATAATGAGAGGAGGAATTTCAAGTGGCTGGTGCGGGAGATAGAAGTTAAGATTCTTTGGGTTAAAAGATCGGCTAATTTCCTAGTTGACGGTTTAGCTAAACAAGGGGCAGAAAGGGATTCACTTTTTGGGCTAAGCTGTAACTATAGTGTGTTTTCCTTCTTTTTTTCTTTTCTTGAGGTTCTTTGTTGCTCTTGGAAGATAAGCGTGTTTGGCTTCCTATTGTAAATCTTCTTTTGATGAGTTAATGAAAGTGTTGTTGATCAAAAAAAAAAAAAGATTCTAACCGTGAATAGAACCTCCCCAGCAACAACTTCCACATTGTTGGGGATGTTTTCACCACCACACACCTTCATCCTGACCCACTCACAGGTTTCAAGTTCCATCGGAGAATCGTTTGTTTCCAGAAATCCCCCACATCTATCCCCAATCGCCTTGACCACACTTGGACACCAGAGGATTAGGGGAAGGCCAAAAATCCTTACCCAGATTGGGTTGTCGTGGACAGAATCAGAGTCCGCTTCCGGGTAGAAGCATCCGGTACTTGCCCCCCACCAGTCCAGAAAAAGTTGATTTCTTCCCATCCACCACGGGCTGTTTCTAAGAATCCAGCCTGCATCATCCTTCGACGGAAGAATAAAGAGGAAAAGGTCATCCGCCATTTTCTTTACCTTCACACCTTCCACCTCCCTCCATACTCTTTTCGCCTAGTCCCCTACTTCTCTCACCCCTACTCCCCACCGGAATCTCCCCACAAGGCAGCCTCTTAGGAATTCTCTTCTCGCATATACCCCTCGTTGGTCAGTAAACACGACCACGTTGTCATCACACTGCTTCAGCTCTGCTGCACCATACTCCGGCCACACACCAGCTGCTGCTGCTTTGCTATAGGTAAAATTTTTCCTCGTTCTTGCATCCGAACCTCCCCGAATATACCAGTTCTCTGACTCCTATCTCCTTCTCCCCACAGAGGTTTTCTTTGGAATTTCTCTTCGAAACATTTGGGTTCTCCACCGAATCAGCCTCCACTTTCTCCGACCTTAAGCCACCATCATCTCCGACCTATTTCTTTGAATAGCTTATTTGGAGTGTTTTACAAATAGCTGAATCTTCAATTCAACCCTCCGAAACGGGGTTTTATCAGTAACTGTGAGTTCTTTTTGGGAATGCGGATAAGATCTGCTGTTCCCATTTTCAGTAATCAACTTGCCCCTGCCTCTGAGCAAATTGGGAACACATTTACACAATGAATCAGCATTAACAGAATTACCAGCTACTGAAGAGCCTATGTTCTTTTTACCATTCTTCCGCATTGTCATTCTGTGAGGATTATCAGGAACATCAATTATCTGATCAACGTCCAAATCCTCCATATTTTGCTTCTGTAAATTAAAAATCTCAAAAAAAAGAGCAACTATCAATCGACATTGACAAAAATGGTTGAACATAGGGTTTTCTTTCTTGTTTTTGTTGTAGGAGTTCACTTTTTTCTTCTTTTAATCTTCACATCCCTCCTTGTTGTGGTTTTGGGTTTTTTGCTAGATTTGTTTTTTTTTTTTTTTTTTGCAATTTTCTACTTGTTTGATATCTTGTTTAAGTTTGTTTTCCTATTGTTACTGAGCAAGTTTTACTCTTGGGGGATTTTCCCATTCTTTTCTTTTCATTTTTCATAAAATTACTAAACTTGCTAAAAAAAAACCAAATTATGACTAGCTGAGTCTTAAAAGGTTCTTAGAGGGACTTAACCAGGGCAAAAGAAAGTTTGCTCCTCCTGTCCAGTCATTAAATCTAGAATCCAACAGCTGTAACAAGAGACTAAACCCCTGAGGCTGTGTTAAGGAAGTCCAAATCTGCTCCTCACACTGACCTCACAGCACATCCCAGCTGCACATTGGGAACATCTCCTGTACTTGTATGCTCTGTTATTCATGGGGAAGTGTTCCCAATGCACAGTGGGATGTGCTCTGGGGTTGGTGTGAGGAGTAAATCCTGATTTGTGTTGAGGTTAGAAATTCCTTTAGAACTTTCACTCAACTTTCTGTTTCTCTCTTGTTTTCTGTCAAACCAAACATAGCCTAAGGCTTGAATGGATTAGGGAGGAAAAATAGGGGAAATGCCTCTCCTCTCTCCCTTTCCCCTCTTGAACCGCATAATTACTCTGTCCTTTACATAAGGGTTAGTTAAGCCATTACTTGAAAAAAGTTACCCTTGCTCAAAAATAAGGGTTAAACTCAAACCATTAGAAATAGAAAAAAGTTAAACAGTTGATTTTTTTTCTTATGATATTGTTTTCTGTTTGGTTTTGCTAGTGTTTAATGGATGTTACATAGGGTTAGTTGTGTGATTCATGACCATGAAGCATGCATTCCTTAACATACATTTTAAGCAATCACCCCCAGTATTTAATTTATAAACTGTGTTTTAATGATGAGACGTGTTAGGGGACTTGTTTCTATGTATTCCTAACTTCTAATTTCTGATGTTTTTTTGGGGGTTTGTAGGTGCTGACAGTGGTTTGAGCCGAGATGCTCCATCATCTCAAGCATGTCCACAATCCTCATTTTCATCTTTATTTGTGGAAAAACTTGATGGAAAGGTATACATGGTTTGACTTTTTATTTGATGTGCATGGTTTGTTGGTGTTTGAATTGTGCAAATATGCTCATATTTTTTCGCTCTATTTCTTTTCTGGTGCCATCAGCCAGATGGTACTAGTCACACCACAGATAAAGCGTTTGATAATGAGTTATCCATTTTGCACTGTGGAAACAAAAAAAATACAAGATCAAATGGACATTTCTCACATAAGGAAAAGAATGGATCGAGAATGTCTATAAGACAATCACCTTTTAGATGCTCTGGCAGTTACAATCTTGATAAAGAAAAGGTTGAACTCACCAATGGTGATAACAGGGGCATTGCTTCCGGTCCTTTTCTCCACAGCAAAAGTTTGTCCAGCCATCTCTCTAAAAAGTATGCATTTTGGATTTCTAGTGCAACTATCTTTTTCTATCTCTATGCTTGCATGATGTTCCTGGTGTGACTGCAGATATTTGAACTGTACACCCTTTATTCAAGAAAATCTGTGTCAATAATTGTAATAAATATGCCCGAGCTTTACTTTCTGGTAATGTGTTTGTTCAGATTCTGTGCTCATGCATTATCCTTGTCAATGGTCTTTTGCTCTGCTCCTGAGGAATCCACAGGGTCCAATCTCATACAAGATTCTCAGTATGTTTTTATCCTTGTTGCAGTTTAAACTTGGATTATACCTGCTTGCCTTGGAGAAGCCTATAGACACAAGCAGATTCTTGTTAGTTGCAGGCATTCTCTTGAAACGTTTGCTTCTTTTGACTTTTGTGAACAATTTCACATATCATTGCTATGTGAATTGCTTAGATGGTGAAAAAAAATGTTGTGTTTGCTCAAAATCTCAAATGATGGAAAAAAGTTTCTTCTGACCTGTTTTTGGCATTCTAAAATATACATTCCTTCATAACTTGAAGCATGTGTGGGTGCTGGTGCCAAACCCAGTTATGGATTTTGTGGGCATGATTTTAAGAAACTTTATATGCAGTGAAACCATTGCTAAGTTGGGCATTGGTGGCCGGCGTGTTCCCATCAGAGAGCTGGTAGCCCAGGAATAAGAAGCCCCAAGGACTGGGTTCATCAAGACGAGACATGCAAAGGACAAATAACAGGAAAGGTACAATCCCACCCATCCTATGAAAAGAAAGAGTTATGACCTACAGTCGTCAAGCTTTCATGGACAGGAGCAATGAGTGAGCTGTCATCACTGCTTTTCTAGGACTGGGTTCATCAAGATGTTTTTATACTTTTTAGAATTATGAAGCAACATTTTATGAAGAAAAGAAAGGAAGCACAATACAAATCACAATCCTACCCAAGTATAGTAAGAGACTATGCAAAGGACAATTGACACCGCAGGGAAGAAACAATCCCACTATATCTCCTTAAATAAAGAATCCTAAGAAACGAAAGACTTGTGACCTACACCTGCCAAGCTTTTGTGGACAGGAGCCATGGGTGAGCTGTAGACTCACCACTGCCTTTCTAGGGACTGCTACCCCCTGTGCTGATAGAGAGACTAAATGGGCAATAAAAAAACAAGTGGCCTGTTGATTCAATGGAAGGTAAAGTAAAGGGCCCAGATTATATTCAGGGATGGACAGTAAAGTGATAGAGAAGCACGATCAGTGGTGCTTCAATGAACCTGTTCAGGTAGGTTCTAAAATTAGTGGATTCCCTTACTGATGAGGTTAGATGGGAAATGCTTGGGTAGGGTTAATCTGTTCTGGGAATCCATAAGGAGATAACATTTGTACTTGGTATTGTTGACATATTGTGATGGTCATTGTTCTACATTGCTTGGTCCCCCAAAGTACACTGAAGTTTGGGGGTGTACTCTCTCTCTCTCTCTACTTTCATTCTAATAAACTCTCTTTATGTTACTGGTAGAAAATATTCACAGGATTTTTTCTGTGATGGTATATTGCTGCACTTGAATTTAAGTTCTTGATTGCTGGCATCATCAACTGTTTTGTTCTATCTTTTTAAATTAGCCACTCCCAGTATTTGCTTTGTTCTATATACTGGTTTTCTAGATGATGGAAGAATGCTGAAAAGCATGACATATGGAGTTATGTGATCAGGGGTTTCAATAATCTGGAAGTGTCATAACCAGCCAGCATTAGCATTTAATTCAATTTTGCTTAAACATTTGGATTATTATTATTATTATTTTTTTGATTCTCAAAATAGAGATGATCATTTTAGGCCCTTTAATTTGCTAATTGCAATATATTTATTTATATGGGTATATTAGTGGCCTACCTGTATATATAGGTATCCTCTCATACATGTTTGACCATTGTTCCCATTCTTCCAGTGGACTGGGCCATAGTTATAGTTGCACCTTTCTTGTACAGAGTTCTCTAGCTTAGTTTTTTTCCCCTACTTCTATATATCATTTGGTTCATATGTAATGGCGTTTTTATAAAATATTTTTGATATCCATTTAGTTATATATCATTTGAACATGTAATTTCATGTCAGGGTCCATCTTTCTCATGGATTATGTAGGGTGTTTTGGTGCTATACTGCACTGGTTCATTCATTCTTAACCTGAATAGATGCTTTCTGATGCTAAAGTTGTAACTTTTTGCCAGGAGGAATGCTTCTCAAGTTCAGTCACCACTCAATTCAAGAACTAGAAAGGTAAACATCTTCCAAACAATTTTTTTTTTTGATCAGCAAGATAAAATTTCTTTATTAATGTCTGAGATTAGATACAAGTGTTTTAGCTACTCAGTAACCCAGAATACATCAGAATACAGCTTGCCCCCAATGCTTAGGTTTGTTAGCTTCCTCTTTTACCACTAACAGATTACAACATTGCCCAAAATAAAATAGATCTATCAGCTCCCTGTTTTGCTAGGACAATTGCCAACACATTCGCTGTCCTTCTAACCCAGCCAAAATTAGTGTTCAAGCTCTGCAAGAAAGTCAATTTCCCTAGATGCAAATTTGTATTTCCAAGGGGCTGAGTTGGTTTTCTTAGCCCAAGAAATAACCAATAAGGAGTCTCCTTCTACTTCCAGCTTTCTAATTCCTAGCTGTACTACTAGTTTTAGTCCTTGTAATAGAACCATTGTCTTAGCCTTAACCAAGTCTCTGAATCCAACTGGTCCTGAGAGCCACTACAACTCCTTGATGGTTTCTAAAGACTCCCCCTATACCTGCCCTTCCTGGATTGCCAAAGGAGCTGCCGTCAAAGTTTAACTTTAGTTTATTTGGCTTCGGAGGTTTCCATGCCAAAGGAGCCATTATCTTCCAAACATTGTTTCATTGATAAAACCATTTTATATCATTCTTATTGAATTTTCTGTGCCTGGTTTTGATATAGATATCATGTTTCTTCCATTTTTGGCCTACCAAAATTACTGCTTCTTCCATTTTGCCTTTATGCAATGGCTCATGTTGGTGTACTTTGGTTTTTTCAATGCAATACTACTAAACATTTTTTTTGGATCAATAACTCTGAAAAGATTTCATTACAATGCTACTAACATTTTCCCAACCACCCATGAAATGTGAACTTATTTTACAAGTCCATGAATCTAAGCTGGACCCCTCCCAGATCATTCAATTTATTTATTTATATTTTTAAGCTTGGTTGGTAAAAGGATTGAACAGAAGACCAGCAGCAGTTGTGTGGTCAGTCTGGATGGAAAGAAATAACAAAATTTTTGAGAGCAAAGCTTTGCAGGAGGAGGAAATCCTAAAGAAGGTGGAGTTAATGTTATAATCATGAAATAAATGGAGAGGTGATTGGAGAATCATAGGAAACCTAGAGAAATGACAGGTACGGGTGAGAAGGACTTTACAAAAGTTGGAAGATGGAGGTTGGAGGCTTTGATTGAAGCGAAGAGTTTCAAGTTTGAAGAAGGTAAAGGTGTCTTGAAGATCAGAGAGAGTAACAGGGCGACAATATTGGCGACGAAGGAGATTATAGCATGGGTGAAAGGTTTTGTTGATGGTGCTATTAACTCATGTAAGGAGGAAGGCTGGAAAAACTCTATGTCAGTTCCTGGTAAGACCTTTGCAATTGAACTGAAAAGGAACAACAAAGGTTGGTTCATAACTGTGACTGAGTTTTTTGGTAGAAATGGAGAACAAATGGTCTATGTACCGAAAGGAAAAAGGCAGAGAGGGTGGATGGCTTTTGTGAAGGAATTGCAAGCTTTCCTTGTTGCCTCGACTAGAAAGAAGACAGAGGAAGTGAAGGCATCTAGTCAGAAGTCCAAGGGTTAAGGCAGGAAGACCTAGGAGGAGGGAGGTACGGTTGAGACTACTGGGAGTGTTAACACACAAGGCTCTGGGTCTCCTGGCTTGGTGGTTGTATGCTCTTAAAATCACCAGAGAATATGGGTAGGATCAGGGACGGATGAATGGAAAAAAGAATGGTCTTAGTGGCTGATAAGGGAGTCAAAGACTGGAAGGAAGTATTGAATGCAGTTGCAGGGGAGTTAGGTATTGGCAATGAAGCAATGTTAATCCCGTTTACAGAAAATAAGGCCGTTCTTGATGTAGGTGACCAGGAGTTAAGCTTCAAAGCAGTGGCTGTGGATGGAGTCCTTATATAGGTCCAGAACTGGAGCCCAAGCTGTAATGAAGTTGCAGTCCAAGATGGGTGCACCCAACTGAAGCTTATTGGCCTTCCTTTCAACCTCTGGCGGGATATTAGGTACCCATAAGACATTCACTTGGTCAAATCTCCAAGCAAGTCCCATCTGCTCCAAGCTGGATAGGGAAGTTCTCTCTGGATTGGGAAGAACATTGGGGGAATTTAGATTCTAGAGTTCTTCCTAGATTGACCTCTAACAACTGGCCTATTGTGATCTGCAAGGAGCAGAGGAGTGGAGGACCTTCCCCATTTAGGTTTGAAAATATGTGGTTACTCCATCCTGGGTTCACTAAAAGGGTAAGGGAGTGGTGGAGTGAGTGTAACCTAGTGGTGCAATGGGAAGGGATGAGATTCCTTAAAAAATTACAATTTTTGAAAGCAAATATCAAGGAATGGAATCAATTGGAGTTTGGAAGGATTGAAGAAAGAAAGAGAACTTTGACGGACCAAATTGTGAACTTAGATGTGAAGGAAGAGAGGGGAGAGTTTGGAGAGGCAAGCAAGGAGCAAAGAAGAGGTTTGAGAAGACAGTTAGAGGACTGCCTACATAAGGAGGAAATAAGCTTGAGTAAAAAATCTAGATGTAAATGGCTGCAAGAGGGGGATAGGAATACCAGGTTCTTTCATTCTCTAGCTAATGGAAGGAGAAGGAGAAATTTTATTTCCAAACTGGAGGTAGATGGAGTTAAGTTGACACAACAAGATGAGATTTCGGGGGCCTTTGTAGGACATTTTAAATCTATTTTAAGGAGGCCTATGAGTAGGAGGGTGTGGTTGGAAGGTTTGGACTGGCCAGATGTGGGGGTTGATAATAGAAGATTGGAAAGAAGGTTTGAGTTGGAAGAAATTAAGGAGGTTGTTTTCTCTATGGATAGAACAAAAGCTCCAGGTCCAGATGGTTTCACAATGGCTTTTTACCAAGATTGCTGGGATACTTTGAAAGATGATCTGTTGGTGGTGTTTGAGGAATTTCATAGGAGAGGAGTGGTTAACCCGGTGTGAATTCCACTTTTTTAGTTGTGGTTCCGAAAAAGAAAGATGCATCCCACCCGAAGGACTTTAGGCCAATCAGTTTGGTAAATAGTTTGTATAAGATCCTTGCTAAGTTGCTGTCTCTGAGATTGAAGGAAGTATTGCTAGATATCATTACACCAAATCAAGGAGACTTTGTGAGTGGAAGGCAAATTACCAACCGAATCCTAATTGCTAATGAGAGTGTTGAGAATTTCAGAAAGGATGGGAAGAAGGGAGTGGTATGTAAGCAAGATCTGGAAAAGGCTTATGATCTAGTAGATTGGGATTTCTTGAGGAGAGTTATAACCAAATTTGGATTTGGGGATAGATGGTGCAAATGGATTATGGGATGTGTTTGGAATTGTCATTATTCTATACTAGTGAATGGGGCAGTGGTTGGTTTCTTTCCAACCATTAGGAGCATAAGACAAGGGGATCCCCTATCTCCCTTCTTGTTCACATTGATTGCTGATGTTTTGGGGAGATTGATTCACAGAGTTGACTCTAGGGGTCTCATTAGAGGATGAAAAGTTGGAAGGGAGGAATCCCCCCTCACCCACCTACAGTTTGCAGATGACACGATTTTGTTCTGTGAAGGAGGAAACTTGGGGTATATTAGGAACATAAGATTGGTGATACTACTTTTTGAACGAATGTCAAATTTGAAGGTGAACTTTGAGAAAAGTTGTGTAGTGGGTGTGAATTTGGAGGAGGGAGAAATTAGTGAGAGTGCAGAAGTGCTAGGGTGTGAGGTCTCAGGATGGCCATTGAAATACTTAGGATTGCCATTGGGTGACAATCAAAAGAGGGAGAGTTTCTGGAATCCGGTGGTGGAAAGATTTGAGAAGAGACTTGTATCTTGGAAAAAGAATTATCTTTCTCTTGGAGGTAGGACAACATTGATTAAGGCTACTAACAAATTTACCCATCTATTTCCTTTCAGTGTTCAAAATCCTAGTAAAGGTTGCTAACAGACTGTAAAAGATGATGAGAAACTTCCTTTGGGAGCCGGGAGAGGAGAAGAGAGACCATAGGGTAAGCTGGAAGGTGGTGACAGGGAGTAAAAACAATGGTGGTTTAGGGCTTGGGAACATTGGAGAAAGGAATTTGGCATTCCTGGGGAAATGGTTGTGGAGATTCCCACTGGAGAAGGAGAAACTATGGGCCAAAATAGTGGTAAGCATACATGGGCTGGAGATAAACGGATGGGATGCTGGAATCCGGGCTAGGACCACAAGCACCTTGCCTTGGAAAGCCATTCATGACTTATTTACTTGTTTTTTCCCCTTTTATTAGGTATGATTTGAACTCAGGTAACTCAATAAAATTCTGGGAACAAACTTGGGTGGGGAATGTGCACCTCTAAAGGACCGGTTTCCTTCCTTTTATGCCCTTTTTGGTTTTAAAAATGAGCCAGTTTCCTCTTTCTTGACCCCTTCTTCTTCCATTTATGGGTTTGGTTGGAATTTGGGTCTGAGAAGGGCTGTGAGAGACTCAGACCTGACAGTATTTCGAGTCTCCTCCTTCTTCTTGATAATGTTTTCTTGGACCCTACTAAGGATGACTCTAGAATCTGGATCCCCACCCCTACTAGTTCTTTCTCCTGTGCCTCCTTCTTTAAAGTCCTAAGCCAACTCACCAATCCTGTAACCGCCCCTTTCCCTGTTAATGAGGTTTGGTGCAGGCCAATTCCTCCTAAGGTTGGTAGTTTTTGTTGGGAAGCCTTTTTGGAAAGAATCAACACTGGTGATCTGCTCCAAAAGAAGAGACCCAATACTTGTTTGTCCTCTCATTGGTGTGTTCTTTGTAAAGCTGATGGGGAGACCGGTTTTCATTTTCTGGTGTCTTGCCAATTTGCAAAGTCTATTTGGGAGTGGGCTTTCTCTCTTTTTAGGTGTACTTGGATTCCTCCATCAAATTTGCAAGGCCTTTTTGCTCCTTTTTTTAGGTGGTGTATGAAAAGGGGAAGGACTATGTGGAGAGGACTGAGGGCAGCAGTATGCTGGTCTTTATTTATTTTTGATAGATAACAGAAAGATTAAAAAGGAGGATACAACGGGAGGGAGGGGTAAAATCTCTTAACCTTCCCTAAAAGTTTACTTCATATTACAAAGCTGCCCAGAAAAGAAAAGCTCTTCCCACCTCTTGCTTAGCCAAAGAATCTGCCATGGAATTAACACACCTTTTAGTCCACTGAAACAGAACTTCCATTTTTTGAGTCAA
The DNA here is from genome assembly GCF_055504915.1 of Nelumbo nucifera. NCBI lineage: Eukaryota > Viridiplantae > Streptophyta > Magnoliopsida > Proteales > Nelumbonaceae > Nelumbo > Nelumbo nucifera. The sequence continues at coordinate 11,905,896 of NC_142652.1, read as the reverse complement.
ATGTTTAATTTTCTTTTTATCATTTAAGTATTTCCACAAACTGAAGTCTTCTTTCTGCAGCCACCTAATAACCAGGCTCAAGGCACCTTCCACCACCAGTTTTCTGATATTCAGCTGCTGTGCTATTTTATTTCCTTCTAACACTGCCATTATTTCAGCCCTAAGAGAATCCCCCAACCAATAGGCCCCGAATACATTGCAATAATTTGGCCTTCTTCATCCCTAAAGCTCCACCTAAACCTGAAGGACTTGGGTTTTCTTCGTTGCTTCCATCAAAGTTCAACTTAGTGTAACCCAAGGGTGGAGGAACCCAAACTGGAGAAGGGGTAGATTTCAGGGGAGCTAACCAAGCCATTTCTTTCCAGTTCTTAATGATATCTCCTGCTGTGTAATCTTCAAAAAGCTGCAAGGTCTTAACCCAATGAGCCACCCTAATGGAAATTACTTCAATGATAGCTTCCTTATTTATTTCTTTTTTCAAGGAATATTCTTTGATTTCTTTCCTCCTACACTGTCCAACATATTGCTGCTCTTACACATCTCCACAGAAATTTACCTCAACAAGCTCTGCACACTTGGAGGAGAGGACCACCTGCAACCAAAGAGAGAACAAAACCAGCACCAGATTTCTGATACAAAAGGACAGGAAACCATTAAGTGATAGCAGCTCTCACCATTCTCCTTACATAGGATGCTGTCTTTATGGGAAGAAAGAAACTCCAGAATCTTCTCTGATGTAGAGAGAGGTGCTGAAGAGCTGAGGGCCCTGATCCACATAAGGGTTATTCAGTGGATGAAGTCCCTAGAGCTATCCACAGAATATACAGTGGATGACATGTTGAGGAAGTGGGGTGAGATTGCTAGCTGTACCCAGACTAAAGCAGGGATGAGTGTGCCTTGGACTCCCCCACCTATGGGTTTCATAAAACTAAACTTTGATGGAAGTAGCAAAGGGAACCCCAGACAATCAGGGATTGGGGGTGTCTTCAGGGATGAGAATGGGGTTGTTTCTGCCATGTTCTCAGGCCCAATTGGAGTGGGTGACTCTCTCAGAGCTGAGATCCACGCAGTTATGGAAGGTGTCCAGAAAGCTAGGGAGATGGGTATCAGAAAACTCATAATTGAAGGGACTTGAAGGTGGTGGTTGGGTGGCTGAACAAAGAAGATAGTGGTTTATGGAGTTATAGTAATTTGAAGAGGAAATTCAGATGGCTGGTTTGAGAAATGGAAGTTAAAATCAGTTGGGTAAAAAGATAAGCTAATTCTTTTGCTGATGGGTTAGCTAAACAAGGGGTGGACAGGGATGTCATGTTCTGGGCACAGATGTAATTTAATTTTCTTCTTTTTCTGGTTTCTCTCTCTCTTGTTTCCTCTCTTGGGGCTCATGATGTAGTTGGAAGATAAGAAAGTTTGTCTTCCTCTCTGTAATTTATTGTGATATTTAATGAATTGTGTTATTGATCAAAAAAAAAAAAAATCCTAAAGGTGGTAGGGGGAGTTTGTTCTTGGGCATTGGTGGATAAGGCTGTCATGCATGTACCTGTCCATTCTGTCTTAAATGGATATGGTCTCTTTTGAGTGTAAATGGGGAGCTTTCTTTTTCGTAAGGTTCTTTGTTTTTTGTTTTCTAGACATTGGGTGGTTCAATGTACAGTATCTCACTGTGTTTGGAGGGGTATATCCCTGTCAGTAGTTGAGCATGTGCTTTCTTTTTCAATTTAGTATAACACCTTTTCCCTTATTTAAAAAAAAACTTGGATTATCCACAAGGAGGGAAGGATCAAAGAAATCTTGCCTATGATATTGAACTGATGAGCTGAAGCTGCACTTCTCTAGTACAAAACTCACTTTGTGCTTTCAGAAAATGTCCTTTTATTTATTTGTTTATTAAGCTCCTTGTGTGTAGCTTGTTGTTCTTCGTAGCGTGTTGGATTTATAGATTTTTGTAGGGAAGAATTTTTTCCTAGTTTGAGCTTCCTGTTCTCTATGGATTTTGTGTTGTTTAGTTCTTTATCTGCATTAATTATGTCATGTGGATTGGTTTTTTTTTTTTTTTGATGAATAATAATAAGTTTATTGATTCAGAAGCAACTTTAGAGTGAGTTCATACATCATCCCAATGAGAGGCACGAGCTGCAGCCCCTCCTTGAATCTTACAAGTAAACTAGGAAGGAAAAACAAGAATCACAACTGAGCCCAAAATAATTCTTCCCTATTTACCCCTTGCTTAGCTAACACATCTGACAAAGTATTTGCTGATCTCCCCACCCACTGTACAGTGACCAACATATTACTTGTCAACCAACTAAATTTCTTCATTTCATTCTTGTGTCGCCACATAGCCTCTTCAGAATTTTTCAACCAACCCCACCACCACTTTGGAATCCCCCTCAATTATTAGGTGTTGTACCCCCAGCTGGTTTGCAAATTGCACCCCTAGTACAGCAGCTAAAAGTTCTGCCCTGATGGAGTTCCCAATTCCCAATGTCATGTGGATTGGTTAATGCACTTTTTTTTTTGGGGGGGGGGAGGGTGCATTCTTATCCTCTTTACTTGTTTCTTATCAATATTCTTCATTTGTAAAAAGAGATGCAATAATGCCCATGATTTATGGAGAAGAATGTATAGTTGCCATTACTCATTAGCTGGATGAGATTAAAGACATATTTAATGGGTCTTGCAGACTTTGTTACCAGATCAAAGAGTCATGATTCATGGCATCTAGGGTGAACTCTCATTTCACTTGGTCTAGAGATTGGCCAATTCAATTACTAACATGTTGTGATGTAAAAAATCTAATAGAGCTTGCTCACAGAATGTTCTTTAAAACACTAGTCCTAAGAAAAAAAAAGAATATGATAATTATGGTGATATCTCAATCACAAGGAGCATTTGACAGATTTTGGATGGGGTTACTAATTAGTAATTGCCAATAAGCTGATTGGTTCTAGAAAAAAAAGGAAGTAGGAGACCTGGGCTCTTATGCAAAATAGATGTGGTGATTGCCATCACCGTGTCGACTGGGGTTTTCTTGGCTATATTCTAAGGAAGATGAATTTCTTAAAAAATGGCTACATTGGATAATATGTCTTCAAAACCCTGGGATTTTCTTTTACCTTGAATGGGTATCTGAAAGTTTCTTTTAATGCTCAAGAGGTATCTGACATGGTGATCATTCTCTTCCCTTCTGTTAATTTGTTGACAGAGGCTTGTAGCAATGTGATCATTAGAAGTAGTCATGACTTGTGAGCATGACCTGTTTTCATGCCATCTTTTTGCAGTTTATGTGGATTTGGGTTTCTCCATTCAACTTCTCTAGATTAGATGATTTAGTTATTTAGTTGTGCTTGATTGGAACATGATGAGTTGGATTATGTGGGTCAATTTCTGTTCATTTGTATGTTTTGTGATTGTTTTATTTAAAGATATACTCTGGCATTAAAATTTCAGGTTAAAACTTTTAAATTTTTTGTCCCTATATTATTATCTCATTTATTTTCCATTAGGTTTGTCTCTTACGTACTGACTTAATCGATGTTTATTTTTATGAAGCATGGCCAGGCTCTTGTTCTTGTGGATGAAGAAGATTGTCTGCCCGTTGAGATGACAAAACAGGAAGATGGACTTGTTGGGAGGTGAAGTAGATCTTGCAATACATATGCTTCTGTTTCTGTTTACAAAATATTTAAATGGATGCTGACAATTATGTTGACGTGTGAACAATTTTTCAGGTTGAAAGATAACAAAATATACTACCCATCAAGGTAGCCAAAAGTTTTTCTTCCATCCTTTTTTTCTTTCTAGAGGTGATGCAGGACAAGGTGTTCTTGCAATTGCTTAGGTTCTGACCTGCTTTTTATTATGCTTCTATACTTGACCTACAGAGATGATCCTGAATCTGTGGAACTTTGTTATTCAGACATTAAATGCCTTGATCCTGAAGCTTTTTTGTCATCAACTATTATGAATTTTTACATTCGGTAAGCATTTGCAATAGTATTCAGATTACTATCCTTATGTCTGTCAAATACAAAAGAAAAGAAATATTGTCATTTATGCATATTATCTAGGACACTGATCAACCAAATGTTTGAAAGTTGTGGAACACAAATTCTTAAACTATTTGCTGACATCAGAAGTACCATCTTTATCAGTTGCAATCTGAAATAGCATTCCTTTAATATTTGTTATGAGTGGAAAAATGATAAAAAAGAAACTTCCAACAGATAAATAGCTCTGCCCTCCATGAAGGTGTAAAAGAGACTTATCTTCATTTGTTATATTGATTTTTTTCTCTTATCATTTTTTCTGCCTTCATGACATTGTTGGAGATGTGGTTTAATTCCACAAGTTCATTAGCTGCTTTTATGGTCTTTGTTGGAAGGTTTAGGCACACAATGTTATTGTGGATCCTATTTCTAATAACTTGCTTTTACACTTTGGTAGATATTTACAGAGGCCTGCATCCTTGACAAGTAGACCAAGAGGAGATTATCATATTTTTAACACATATTTCTACAAGAAGCTTAAGGATGCTGTATTGTGCAAGGTATTTTTCTTTTGGAACGTTTTCACAATGATGCTTCAATTTCAGTAAATTCAGTCTCAGTTCTGGTGTACAATTCAGCCAACTTGGTAGCTGACATAACTATGTACCTGAGTTGCTAAGGGCACAAGGTTGTTGTATTGCTGTCAAATTCATAGTAATGATTTGGATAGTCACCTAGATGCGATTCATTGATACAATCTGTGATAGAGGAACACTTGACATTTATTGGGCCAAGATAACTGTGTTATTCCCCTTCATGTAACTGAAATTGTTCATAATAGAAAATTGAATAGTTTTTTTTTCATATACTTTATTCAACCCATAATCTTAAAACAAATTACTAGGATACATGGTCCAGTGTCTAAATATATTCATTTAGAATCTTAAGGTTAGACTTACTATTTTGTTTCCAGAATTATATTAATTTACTTGAGAAGTTTTTTACAAGCAATATCTTACTTTAGCATCTCTTCTATTGCAATTTGTAGAAGAGTGAGAAGGATACTTTCTTTGCTAAGTTCAGGAGGTGGTGGAAGGGTGTCAATATTTTTCTTAAGGCATATATACTTTTGCCAATACATGAAAAGTAAGTTGATTTTGATTTTGGTATACGTGAAATCCATTCTTATGAATTTATGTATCAGCTACCAATTGTGAAATGTTGTTTCTTTCTCATGCATTCTCTCTCTCTCTCTCTCTCTATTCCTATCTCTTCTTATTTATTAAGTGATGGATTGATGGCTAGAATATTTTAAAATTACCAATAAATCTGATGTAAGATGGGGTAGGAGTATACAGTGATGGGTCCTAACTCCTAAGACTGATTTGATTGTCCAGATTAAAAAAAATTATAATGTGCAAAAGAAGCAAATAAAATGAACTATGTGCTAATTCAAAAGAAAAAAAATCAAGAATCAAAGATGTCTAAAACCAATGAAAAGAATGTTGAACCAAGATAACATTGAAATAAACACGTAGGTTCTCCTGACATTAATGCCTAGATGTTTCCTTAGGAATTAGCACCTTCATAGTGCTTTTGTTTTAAATTGTGATCATTCTTGGCCCGGTCCGACCCAGCCAGGCCTTGGGCTCAATACTTAAAGCCTGGCCTGGCCTGCAATATATTATATATTTTTAAGTATATAATATATATAATATATTTTTATATATTATTATAATATATGTATTATGTTTTATATACACACGTATATTTAATATATATAATATATTTTTATATATTATTATAATATATGTATTATGTTTTATATACACACGTATATTTTATTTTATATTAAATGTTTATTATTTTATATAAAATATAAAAGTTTTAAGTTTTATTTTAACATATAAATAAATATTTATGAATTGACACATGTCAGCACATGTGTCAAAACAACACTTGAGTCAATTCAAATATGAGAATTGTCCTTCTAAGCAAGGCCTTCATTCTCATTCCCTAAGCAATGTGTGACTTGGGAAAACATTCAATGGCTGAACTAACTATTTAGTGTTGTTTCAAGTCCTCCATTGCTCAAGAATGGGAATGAAGGCCTTGCCTTCATCTATAAAAGGATAGATAGGTAAGCCAAGCTGAACCAAACCTAGTGATTCAATGAGGCCCATGTCTTATTTTTTTGTGCCTTAAGCCCAAAGCCTAGCCAAACCCAATTTAATTTTGGCTTGTGTAATGTTTTTTTGTATGTACTACATGTTATTTAATTTAAAAAATTTAAATAGTTAATTTTTATTATTTGATGTCATGGACCCAAGGTCACTTACTCATTAGGCTTGGCCCGGCCCTATGTAAAGCTATGCCTAGGCTTGCAATCTAGGTTTGGGGTGTGGGCTAGGCCGGGCCAGGCCTAGCATAAAGTCTTTATCATTGGTGCTAAACTCGGCCCAGGCCATGATCATATATAGGTAACTAGACGGAATTTATTGTTTTGTGGAAAAAGAATTAAAATGTACAAGTGGGAGATGTGCCAAGCACCCCAACCTCGAGTTTTTTATATGTATACATATATGTATAAACATGTATTTTATCAATAAAAATGTATAATTATTTTTGAGACGTAACATGTGTATATATAAATATTATTTTATGTTTAATTTATATTTTTTAATTCGGTTTTTAATTTTTTATTTGAAAAAATGCTAAAAATTGCAATTTGAGGCCCAAAAAAGGGTTTTAGTGAAAATAGCGAGGGGGGGGGCAAGGTGCCTTTGGTTCCTTGGGACGCATAAACTTGAAAAGTTACCCAAAAAAAAAGATCACCCCAGTTGGACATTAGAGTGCAAAGTTATGGCCTATCGGCCTCTGGAATTTTGCACATACATTGAATGTGCAACCCGCAACCCAGTGACTGGGTTGAACGGGTAAGTGGGTGAACTGCTTGGGTTCAACAGTTTTTGACCAGATCAACATTCTTTGATCAACTGGCGGGTTTCAGCAGAATTGGACCTGGAATCAAGGTCAGGTGACGGTTTGAGCAGTTCAACCAGCTGGATCAGCGGTGGGTTGAAAACACTGATTTTTAGGCTATCTGATTCTACTCAACCCACAAGTTTTCAATCATACATTCATACACTCTGAACAATATCCCCAAAAAACAATTGATTTCTGGTCAATCCTTGTCTTGCTATTGAGTCAGCGATGGTGTTAGCTGATTTATTGTACTCTTCCTGCAGTGGTTCTATTCCTCCTTTGAGGTTCTTGGTTCTCTTTTAGTTGCTTGTAAAAATTTTCTAGTTTCCTCTACTTCCTTCTCTCCGTTTGCTTAATTTTTTTTTTCTTTTTCTATAAGCAACAGTTAAAAGAAATAGGGCACCTCCTTACTGTCAAAAGTTATAGACCGCATGGTACAAAACGCCTACCCCCTTTTCCTCACCATTATCAGTATTAGATGTTTCCCTTGTCATCTTTCCCTTGCCTAAGCAGGAGCCATCAAAGTTCAATTTTCTTTTGCCTTGTGCTGATGCCTCCTATTCAGTATAAATTTGTCATCTTAGAGAGTAGATTACAACTGTTTGCTGACCCATAGTGATCCCCTTCAGTTGCCAAATCCCAATGGGCAATTGTGACCACAATGATTTTTATTAAATACTCCATATTTTTTTGATCAATATTAAATACTCCATATTTTGTTCTTTATTTAGAAGAATTCTAGCATTCTTTTCACCACATAAACTCCAAAAGACTGCAGCTCTGGTACAATGCCACAAAGAATGAGAAAACTTTCAATGGCTATGATCATAACCAAACAGAAGAGAATCCCTTAGACACACACTCACTCTCTCTCTCTCTCTCAGTATCATGTTTTTATGGATTGGAAGATTTAAACTAATATAATTAGTTACAATCCTTATCTGAATTTTTAAAACAAGTCAATTCCAGAACTAATACCTACCAATGTAAATTGAAAACCAATAAAATTCTAACTTACAGAGTCTGAATTGGCTAACTTGCTCAATTCATGTCCATTTGGGTACTCGGGCAAGCCATGAGAGAGATTAGATAGATATAAAGAGAGGTAGAGCCCACATTGAGATGGGCCAATTGCTCAGCAAATGTTTTTTTTTTTTTTTTATAGGAAATGGTAACTTTCATTAGATAATTAAAAAGATTACAGGCAGGCTTACCACCCACAAAAAGGATGGAAAAAGAAAATCTAAAACTTACAAACAGGCCCAAAACAAAGCCTCCCTAGTAACTCGCCTAGCTAAAGTGTCAGCCATTCCATTTGCTGACCTTCTTAAGTGCACCCCAATCTCCCTTGCTAAGCTAATAATCTCTCTTAGCGGCTGTCTAAGAGACCACACTCCCAGGTTTCTAGTTTGCATCCTCCCTATTACCAGCTTGGAGTCTCCTTCCACTTCTAATTGCTGCATGCTCCATTGTTTCGCCAATTTCAAACCTTGAAGTAAGGCCATTACTTCTGCCCTTAATGAATCTCCCACCCCAATTGGGCCTGAGGAAAGGGCCAAGACTTTTCCTTCCTCATCTCTGTACACACCCCCAATTCCCGACGGACCTGGATTACCCAAGGAGCTTCCGTCAAAGTTTAGCTTCACCTTGAACTGAGGCGGTGGTTCCCAACAATCTTGTACCACAGAGGAGGAAGACAAGGATATAGCTATAACACTCCAATTTCTAATCAAGTCCGCTGAGGAGAAATCCTTGAAGAGATGATGTTCTTTTGGCTATTACCCTAGATAAACAAGGGGTATCTAGGGTCTAGGGAACAACTATTTTGGGCTTTATTGTATGTATGATGTTATCATGGTGGATAGGCTCTTGTGGGAGCTGGCATAAGCTATTTATTTTCTGAATTAATAATATATATTTTTTCTGTTACTAGAAAGGAGGAAAGTTTTGACACTTCAAATTTGAGCGAGCTGATTTAGAGTTGTGATTTCATACAACATCCAACGGAGAGGCGCGAGCTGCAGCCCCTCCTAGAAGCTTACAAGTAAACTAGGAAAAATATACAGGAATCACAGCTGAGCCCAAAATAATTCTTCCCTATTTACCCCTTGCTTTGTTAACACATTGGCCAAAGTATTTGCTGATCTCCCCAACCACTGTAAAGAAATCCACATATTCCTTGTCAACCAACTAAACTTCTTCATTTTGTTCTTGTAGCACCATATAGCATCTTCAGAATTTTTCAACCAGCCCACCTCCACCTTGGAATCCCCTTTAATTATCAGATGCTCTACCCTCAGCTGGTTTGCAAACTGCACCCCTTGTACAGCAGCTAATAATTCTGCCCTGATAGAGTCTCCGAATCCTAAAGGACCCGAATAAAGCAAGACAATCTCTCCATTCTTGTGTAGGTTCAAATTATTGAACTATGACTGAATATTTATCCCTTTTCCACTCACATCAAACTGTTTTAATTGGTGCAAGTTCTGGTAGACAAGTCCTGCACCAATAGTATCTATATAGCTTGGGATCTTGCGTGTGGCAAGTGGCAGGATAGTTGGTGCCCAAACTGTCCTATATCCATGTGACAACTTCTGTCCAAATAACTTGCCACCTGTGGTAAAAGGCTACTTTTTGGGCAGAAAGAACCCACTCCTTTGATTGATGGTTTCAACTTGCTATATGGTCCTCCACATGGTGGAAGGTGAGCGGAGGTGGATCATCCAGCAAGGAGGCATGGAGGATTGCCTCATATAGATTTTATTTCAAATCTCCTTATGGTAAGTCATTGTTCCTGGAAAATTGAATTGTCTTTTATGCCAAGGAGGCATTTTTTCAAGTGACTTATATACTTAATGAAAATAAGAATGAGCCAAAATCTTGAGGTACACCAATCTCCATGTAGAACCATGGGCTACCAGTTTAAGCATTGTGAAAGAGTTGGTTTTAAGGATTATGTGATGATCTTCCATTTGTTTGGACTTGAAATGTACTTAAAAATTGATAATTAGTATCTTTTTCTCATTTTATATGTAGACAAAGCTGCATTCTGTTCTTGATTTTCTCTGGTTTTGATGGCGGCAGTCTTCATTGGAGCCTGGTGATTATTTGTTTTCCAGACAAGGAAGATGAATCAGGGCCAATTATACTCCATTTGGATTCATTGGGATATCATATTAGTAGCCAGATATTTGAGAACATCAAAAGGTGAGATGATGGAAACCCTTTCCATCTAAGGCGGTTCTGTTTATTAGGTTCCTTCTTAAACTCATGGGATTTTAGTATGGGCTTACAGTTAAATAGTTTTGTTTTCGGTTGATGCTACGTGCTTATTTATATCTAAAATTTGTCATTGATATGCTTGGCTTGTGCAACAAGTGTAGGATATTAAATCAGTTCGAGATCATAGATTAAGTAGTCTGGATGACTGTGTTCAAAATCTACAACAATGGTTTTGAAAATCTTTAGGTAAGGTCCACCCAAGGTATCATATAGATATCTCCTTATTCACATCTCTGCTAAAGGCCTACTTTACCCAGATATGACAAGGAAATGGATGGATGCTATTGGTTATGAAATAGAAACTAAAAATTGAAGTATCTAACATGATGCTTTTCTTATTCTTTGTTTGAAAATGGTGGACCAATAAAATAATTCCACTGACATTGATGTAGCTCATAAAGATGCTTTTCTTATTCATTTCTTTCCAAGTATACCGTCATAAAGTGAAAGGAAGTATTTCTTAGTTAATCACTTAATTTGATTTTTAATGCTACAAGCCCTGGAACCTTCATTGGATAGGCTCTGTTGTACTTGACGTCTTGACCTATCAAAGAGTAATTTGAGTACTAAAATCGTTTATCCTATATATTATCAGTGTTGCATGGACTCTCTAAATGGATGAAGAGTTTATTTGACATTAGTTGGATTCTGACGCTCCTTGGTTTTCTGAGGGGCATTTCTACATTGTTTTCTTTTTTTCTTCTAGCGTAGTTGACATAAATGAACAACTAATTCACAAAGGCTTAACATGTTTCCTTTGTTGTGAATTATCTGTTCATTTATGTCAAATATGCTAGAAGTAAAAAGAAAATATTATGTAGAAGTGCCCCTTGGAAAACCAAGGTGCGTCAGAATACAACTAATGTCAAATAAACTCTTCATCCATTTAGAGAGTCCATGCAACACTGTGATTGTATATAGGATAAGGAGTTCTAGTGCTTAAATTATTCTTTGATAGGTCAAGAAGTACAATGTTAGTCAATATGAACTCCATTCAACAGTAACACTGCTGAAGGCATGGTTTTATGGACTAATGTGTTGTGTAGAGAGGCTATGGACAGCACAGGCAATTCATTAGCAGGTTGGTCCTTAGCTTGCCAGATGTTTTTGTAAGAGGTAAATCATGCCTGCAAAGTTTACAAACATTTATTGTCTTTGATTTACTTTGCTTTATGACTTGGCCATAATCTTGAATTTTGTGGGGGTTTAAGTACCAAATTATGTTACAGCAACGACTCTTTTCTGGGAAGTATTGTATAGGGAAAAAATGATTTACTGTACTCTGTACATGTTATATTTGTATGAGTATTGGAATGATATGGGTTCATAAAGCATGCTTCCGAGCACAGGTATCTCTACTGTGTTGTGCTTTCTAAACAATAAAGTTCATGTATTGGTTAAGTTTTATGATGTGGATTTGGGGCAACAAATTCTTTTGTGCAGTAGTTATAATGTGACTTTTGAGCCTGCAAAAGGGTGTCCTCATAACTTTTATTGCCATGGGAAACCTATTTTCATTATAGCAGTACCTCATAGCCTATTGAATCTCAGTTGTAATTCTTTTGTGCATTGTAGCTTTTTACGAAAAGAATGGGAATACCTGCGTCAAGAAGCCACTTCATCAGATCTTCCTTTTGCAGACAGAATATGGCAGAACTTGCCCCGAAGAATAGATGACAAAATCATAACGGTAAACTTTTTGGAATATTTACCTTAGTTTATGACAATTTATGCTGTAAGTTCTGTTTTGCAAAATTGTTCTACTCTCCCTTTACCATCCTGTCTCCACTATGGTGTTAAAAGACATTTTGGCCCCCCACCCCCTCCAGTGGCATTTCTATGGGTACTATTTACCACTCTGTTCTAGAGCCCATAATTCTCCTAAAGCAGTCTCTCTTCTCCATGGTCAGGTGAATGCCCCTGAGACTGCTTTTTGGGTGGTTGACAAATAGACTGTTACCATTTCAAAGCATTTAATGATGTTTACTGTGTTCTACATGCATTCCCTACATGTCTTGAGGAAAAGCAAAGCACTATCTGTGAATTGTAGGGGTTTCCCCTGCTTTGTACATCTTCTCATGTACCTCTTTTTCTCTTAATGAATCTTGGTTAACTTTTTCTCAAAAATTGTAAAGGAAAGTGAAGATGGAAGACCTTCCTGCATCAAGCCCCTTGAGGATTCATGGAAGCCTCTGGGTGTAGGTTCTAATCCAGTTTACCCCTCCCAAGATTCAATATAGCTACTTCCAACTTTAGATAATGGTCCTGACAACTCTTTTTTCCATTCTCTACTCTCTATTCATTGAATAAGTTTTGGCCCCAAAGACCTTTCCATTTGTTTGAGTCAGAATAAGGATAACATTCATATTAAACATAATTAAAAGCATAAATGTCTATTTTCAGTTGAGCAACTCTAATACAATTTTGGGCATAGAGCTGGTATGGACGAGGGGTTCAACAATCAACACATTATATCTATCCAGTGGATCTCCTACTCAATGATGATCTCAACCAATCACAGGATTCCTCCACATGGCAGAAATAAATGGTCATTGTTAGAAGTTCCCTACATGACCTGATTAGAAACTCTTTTTTCATTTACATTTACGTGGGAATGAGTCTGTTTTATGCACCTGACCAATATGCCAAATGCCCTGGAACTGATTGATTATAACAAATCAGACTATTTAAACTTTGTCTGTAAAATCTTGCCAGTCAGGTCAATTAGTGAACTTTTTTGATAGGCTGTCATTTAGTGAGCTTACCTGAATGATTTGGGAATCTTCCATGTGGCCACTTAGTTTGGAGATCGAAGTAGCTGAATTTGATAGCTGTTTTACTGGCTATGGGACTGATCATTTTGTTCCATGCTAGCTAGCAATATTTGCAAATGAGAGATTGAGTGGTTTCTGCCCAATAACTGCTGTATACAAGAATGTCATCAAAGATATGAGGATAAAGTGCCTGAGGTAGGGGTGAAAGACATCATTCATTAGGCTCTGAAATGTGGAAGGTGCATTAGTCAGCCCAAATGGCATGATCACAAATTCATTGTGGCGATCATGGGAGTTGAAAATATGTTTTCTTTTTTGATAATTGAAATATTAAGGGAATTGGAAATCTGTCCTTTACTATAATTCTGTTAAGGGCCCTACAATCAACACAAAAGCGCCATGTGCCATCCTTTTTCATAAGGAGCACTGTTGAAGAGGTAGGTAAGGACTGAACCCTTTTGTCCATCTCTTGGAACTTTATTAATTCAAATAAGAGGATTGACACCAATCCAAGTTCGGATTTCCTCACAGAATGGTCCTCACACCCACCTTAAACATCACTTGCAGCTGTGATTGGGAACATTTCCCCATGAATGAAAACATACAAGCATGGGAGATTTTCCTGATGTGCGCCTGCAGTGTGCTGTGAGGAAGAAATTTGAACTCAACCAATCTATCCCAAACTTAATTGCATAGTGTTCAAGGTGCCAAGGTGAAGCTAGGTAATAGGGAGCATGTTGTCGCCTAGTTGCTTAGGTGGGGTGCCTAATGTGGTGGAATTTTTTACATAGAAACCATGAATAATAGGATAGTTCCCTAGGTTCCATTAGCAACCAGCAACCATCTTTCATTGATACTTATCTATTAACTTTCATAAAAAAGTGTTAAGTTTCATATTAAAACATAGAAAATTAACATATTTATGAGAAGAAAAAGAAGAAAAGAAAACTCATAAAATATAGGGGCTGAGCCCCTATTTTTGTTTAGGAAAAGGAGAAAAAAGGGGGTAGAAGAAGAAGATGATGATGATGATCAAGATAAAGAATGTGTTGATTGGACAGAATTTGAAGTTCTTCCTTGCTTATTGATGGTTCGGGTTTTGAAGTCTTTGAGGGTTCAAGACAGCATACACCAACATGTGTGTTGAATGATATCTATTTAATCATGTAAACCTACAAAATTGAGAATGATATCTATTTAAGTATTATATTATCAGAAAACAAAGAATGTGAAAGTGTTTCATAGTGGCATGTACAAAATTGGTAGGCGATTAAGTGGAGCGACAATCCATGGGCGCCTTGTTGCCTAGGCGTCGCCTTAACAACTATGCTTGATTTTTGAACTCTATTTTGATGACAGTACTTTAGGGGAGGTCCTATGAAAAAGATAGCTCAACTCCGGGATGATATAAGAGCTTAACACCTCTCATTCTTATTACTTGTTAAGTTTCACACTTACACTCGTCTTTGTCATTTTTCTGTTCTCTTTGATGCTTTTTAAATTGGATTAAGAGTTTGAAAACGACTTACTTACCAACGTGTTCTTAGACTTCAGAAAAAGGAAAACACCAATGAGATGGTCACTAGTATTTGTTTTTCAGGGTACTTAGTTCCATTTAGCTATTTTCTAACTCCATGATCTTTCAGGTTCCCCAACAAAAAAATGACTACGATTGTGGCATCTTTGTACTTTTCTTCATGGAACGTTTTATCAAAGAAGCTCCTGAAAGGCTTAGAAAAAAGGATTTAGCTATGGTATGCTGCTTTCCTTTGATTTATAATCCAACCTATCAGGTCTGGTTTGTATGTTGTTTTCCCTTGGTTAATTTGTTTTATTACTCAAGTTTGGCAAGCAGTGGTTCAAACCCGAAGAGGCATCTGGATTGAGAGAGAGAATCCGAAAGTTGCTTCTTGAAGAGTTTCAAAATGCTGATATAGAGGACTGTAGCAGGGAATCGTCACCTACATCGTCAGGGGACTCTGGTGGGAAGGACAGAACATTAAACTGATCATTGACGGATCCTTTGGAGCTATTATTTGCTCGCCACCAAAATTTACAGAATTTTGTGCCCGGTATGGGTTTTTGATTTTTCCATTTATCTCCGCAGAATGTACAGCCTGTACAAATTTAGACGCTGAGTTCCTCAGACGAATCCATTCATTGAATCAACTCTAGCCGGGGATCAACTTGTGTAAAAGAAATTAGTGGTTTAGCTGTGTATAGTCTTATAGTACATCTAGGCGTGAATCCTTACATGTTTTTGAAGGTGTTTCAGACATCTGTGAAGAGTGAAGCAGGGCTATATATTTGTACACAGTTAAATGAACACATGGAGTGATGGAGTACATTCCATTTGCCCTAATTTATGTAGAAATACAGAAGAGTTTCAGAAAATGAAATTGTTGGTAATTGGGCCTTCGAACAATATCTACCGTACTGAAGTCCTCACATGTCCAATCGGTGGTTTATGTGTTTTGTTTTTTGTTTTTTGTTTTTTTTGTCTTTTTAGGCTTTTGAGCGGATTCTTTACGGTGGGTTCTTACCTCAACTCAACGACGATCACTGTATGATCACGTATTTGTTATTGCCGGCGTGTTGTTTATTTATTTATTTTTGGATTTCCACGGATTTTGAGACGTGGAAAGCTGAAAAGCAACTCTCGGTGAAAAACATAGTGCAAGGTAGAGCGGTGGTCGTTCAACCACTTGAATTGAATGGACTAGCTGTGCGACTTTGGGGCCGTTCGGGAAGGTTGAGCTTAAAATTCAGTTAAGCTGGTTCAGTTAGTTACTTTGAAACACTACACACTCTCGACAAGTTAAATTCAAAGAGGTTGAAGCGGGCAACCCTTTAAATGACCGGCTGACAGTCAATTTGAGCTCTTTAAATTCTTCATCCTACATAGCTTATGGGCTCTGTGTGGGGTCACCTCCTAAGGTATTCGTAGTAAACCAAAAATTATGGTACTAGAAATTCTCAGACCAGATTAAACCATTTTCGTATAGAAACTAGATATTGGACTGTTAATTACGGTTTGGTTGGGTTTTTAATTTTTTATTAGCTTGGGAGTTGGGAGTGAGTGAGTCATGTAACATGTTTAAATGTTAAATGAATATATATATATATATATATATATATATATATAATTGTACTGCATATGTTTAGACATGTGTATTATCTATTAGGGTTAACTACTTAAAAGTATCCCTGAAGTTTTGAAAATTTGATTCTTGCCTTGCAGTTAAGTTGGATAAAAAGATGGGAAAATCTATGATGCAGGAAAGATAATGGTATGGAAAGAATTTTGACTAATCAAAACCCACCCATGAATTTTGGTAAATAACACATTATCTTTAACTATTCTTTAAATTTTTGAAACATGTCAATAGTCTGCATTTCTGCTACTTGCAAAACCTTTTAACGGGAAAGTGCTTTAAAGTAACTGTTTTTATTAAAAAATTAAGCAAAAAAAAAAAAAGAAAAAGAAGAAAAGAAACGAGCCCTCCTCCATAGTTTTGAAACAGATCCATTTTAGAACCGAAGTTCATTGAGAGTGTTTTTACCCATGGGATTTGCAATTCTCTCCTCTCTTCCACCAATTTCACTTGGATCTTCTCCTCAAACAATGCACCTTACACCAACCTCACAGCCCCATCCCAGCATGTATTGGTAGCATATCCTCATGAATAACAACACAAAGTATGACACGTATTTCCAATACATGCTAAGATGGGGCTGAGGTTGGTGTGAGGTGCATTCTTTGAGGAACAGATCTGGATTCCCTAATTTCCTGCCTTCGTTACCAAAAAGGGCATTCATAACGAAAAAAGATTTGGTGGTGACCAATCTTTGTCAAACAAAGGCTCAAGGGGAAACAAGATGGGGTCAAAGTGTTTAATTTGTAGATGATTGAACGTATTCAATGAAGAAAATATATAAACAAGAAAAATAAAAGATCTAATGGTAATAAGACAACCATTTCAATTCATCAATTTTACCAAAGTTTTGAATTGCTTTTGATGGCTTCCTAAGGCCGTGTTTGATTTCGGTGGAAAAATCATCAATGTAAATGTTAATGGATGGAAAAGTCAGTGATCGGTTTAAAATTTGAGTGGACAGTTGGAGTTTTTTATGTGATAATCAATGTAAATGTACACCAATAAAATCGATGGAAAAGTCAGCCAATTAGATGGTTTACATTAATTTTCGAAGTAAATTTTACACTGGAAACAAGCGCTTGAAAAAGCGGACAGAGTGTGTAGTTTTACATTGATTTGCTTTTACATTGGAAACAAACACGTGTAAATGTGAACCAACGGTGAAATTTTATATTGATTCACATTTACGCTAAAAACAAATGCAGCCTAAAGAATCAGTTTATTTAGATTGTTGGTTTGTGTTGTGGAAGAAAAACCAATCAGTGCGTGCATCTTTGCCTTCGACCAATAAATATAAGTTCTTTTGCAACTTACTTTCCCACCAATCTAGTAAGGCGTTGGGTTTCATTTGCAGCAGGAGTGATGGCAAGTATTGTCTCTGGCATGCCAAATATTTCATCTTATCCCACAAGTCCGAAGATCACAAGACAGCCATTTCTAAATATAAGAAGAATGTTGAACGCAAAGAATTAACAAAAAATTGATGCTTTGATGGATTTCATCGTCTTGCATTCCTTGGGATCAGCATCTACATAGTTAACCTTAGGAACTGTATTGCATATCATCACAACTTTAGCAGAGGAATCCCTGTTCAAAGGTTCAAGAGGATGTCTGTAAACTTCTCAAGAAATCCTTCCATTAGCATTTTTAGCCCCTGGTATATCCAAGATGACCTCAATAACTCCGGAGTCGGAAGTTCCATCTTTGCAAAATCAAAAGTAGATTGCAGAATAGGACTTCTGTAGCTCTGATTCTGCCATTAATAAGAACTCCCTGACACCGGGCTCACTTGTCGAGACTAACTCCCAGGACATGAATTCTCCATCAAAATATGAAAAATCCGAAAGAAAGAAAATAATGGTATTATATGAACCAGCATAATACGATGAAATCAGCAATCGGCCATGGTCGTTTCTACATTTAACGCACTATCTTCGCATCATTCTTGATACACAGCTAACGCACCATCCATTTGGAACGAGTACAAATACAAATATAAATATGTAGAGAGCAAAAATACAAGAGAGTGTAAAACCTTATATTTTGTATGTATTTGTACTGTACATATTTGTATTTATATTCCTTATCCATTGTTAAACCAAATTTGGGGTTTGTTTTTGACAGGGGTAGGGTCAATGGTAACTAGTAAGGGCGAAATTAGATTTTCAACGAATTAAAAGTATCATATGATGTCATGTAAGCTAAATATGACGGCCAACCAACAAAAAATTAGGTGGCGTTTGATCAATCTGAAAATTCAGATATGAAAAGTTTAAAAGATATTAAAAGTGTTTGAAATCTAAAAAGAGGCATAATTGCTTTTCTATTTTTTAGAGGGTCCGAATCCATAAGTTTGTTTGTGTTGGATGGATCCTTTACCATCTGAAATTTACTGATTTTACTATTTTACCCCTAGAACATACTATTTGGAAATGTTGAATTCAATTTACATTATCTCATAAAAAATATTTTTCAACCTCAAAATAATATTGAAACAATACAAATAAAAAATAAAAAATTATTAATTATTAATTAATAAATGAAACGATTAAAATAAAAAATGACTATAAAAACATTAAAATAATTAATAATTTATACAAATAAAAATTAAAATAATTTTTAAAAATTAATGAAATAATTAAAATTACTAGTTAATAAAAATAATTAATAAATAACACAAGTAAATTTAATAATAAATAACTAATGTTTAATAAAAAAATAATTAATAATTAATAAAAAATTGCAATGGAAGACAGGGAGAGAGGGAGGGAAGAGAGAGAGAGAGCGACAGCGAGAGAGAGAAGACAAGGGGAGAGAGAGAGAGCTGCCACTACAACTTGCAACGGCAGTGGCGATGGTGGGAAGAAAGGGGAGGGAGGGAGGGAGGGAGAGAGAGAGAGAGAGAGAATCGCCGCGGTGGTGGCTCTTCTCTCTCGCTCTTGCCCTCTTGCAGCGGCA
Organism: Nelumbo nucifera; assembly: GCF_055504915.1. Classification (NCBI taxonomy): domain Eukaryota; kingdom Viridiplantae; phylum Streptophyta; class Magnoliopsida; order Proteales; family Nelumbonaceae; genus Nelumbo; species Nelumbo nucifera. The sequence goes on along the minus strand of NC_142652.1, from coordinate 11,886,750 downwards.
GTGGTGAAAGACAGGGCATAGAGCAAGCGAAAGTGAGAGAGAAGAACCACGGTGGTGGGAATATAGGAGAGAGACAGAGAGAGTGCAGCGGTGGTGGTGGCGGTGGAGCTTCGTTAGTTCACAATGAGGGTTTGATTCGATTTACATGAAGGACAAAAATATGTAATATTAATTTTTTTTAAGGTATTTATGTCTTTTACGCACCTCTCAATTATGTCTGAACGCATAAGTGCCAGGCTATTGACTTAAAATTTCAAATCTAAAAAAAGATTTCAGACGCAACACCAAGTGAGTCTGGTGTTTGAAAAGCAAGTTTTTCAGACACCAAACATCTGAAAAGTGTTATCAAATGAGGCCTTAGTCTATGCCATATTATGTGATACTTTAGGGGTCTTTAAGTAGGATTTAAATTAATAAGGGTACTTCAAGTCAAGGTTCAAAATATCGATATGCTTGATATGTCAATATGGGTGTATCGGGCGGTTAGATACTTATTTTTTTTTTACTTTTTTTATTTTTTTCAAAACTGGTTCAGGGGAGCCAGTCTAGGACCCCTCCATCCCCTGAACCGGTCAGACCCCCAATACACCCACTGTAGGGGCATATCGGAAGGGTCCCATAACGATACATATCGGCCAATACAAGCCGATACGTAATGATACTTTGAACCTTGCTTCAAGTAATTATCAGAAAAGTTCTGGCATACTTGGGGTCTGTTTTGTTCATAGTTGGAATCGGAATCAAAATCTTTCATAATTAAAATTGAAATCAGAACCAAAATCTTTCAAAATTGAAATCAGAATGTTCTATTTCCGTAATTTGTTTGATTTAGACAAGAATGAGAATGAGAATTAGAATTAGAATCAACAGGAATAAGATTTAGTTTTCAAAGGAGAGAGAGAAAATAGGCATTCCCTCAAATGGAAGAATGCCAATCCAACAGGAATGGGAATGGGATTCTGATTCCACTCAACCAAACGGTTGGAATTGAAATAACCCATTCTAATTCCGATTCTAGACCCCTATTCCTGTAAACCAAAGGGGACCCAAGTGATTAACCCTATATGTTACTTATATTATTAATAATTCCATTTAATTCAGTTTATGGTTTGGTCTGATTTCTGAAACTTACAAGGCTGCATAGAGAATAAGATTACAGTTACAGCAGCTGAATTTGGTAACAGTACGGAGAATTTGGTCACACATAGCAGTGATCGTACATCTAGCCGTTGACAGTGTAAGCATCAGCTTCTGATCAACCCCAAACCACAAAAAGGTTGTAAATTACAAAATGGTGGTCGGACCTTAAAAATTAAATCATTAATAATTGAAAAATAGAAGCTGGTCTTTAATATAACAGGTGGGAGTGGGATAGCTAGTCCACCTAGAATTGGATAGGGTAAATCAAATACACAATTTAATAATAAGAACAGGCAAAAAGGGGTAAATGAAGGAAAAGCTTTACATCATCTTCCCGTCAGATGTGATGCTGCAGAGCTTCTCAGCCAGTAATATCATCGTGGTTTTTTCCAGCTGTGAACTCTCATCTTTCTGATCTTGAATGCAAATATAATATTCATAGTGCAATGCATCTCCTAGTTTTATTTGTTTCTCTGCTCTAAGGGGAGTAGTTTTTTCAAGGTCCCCTATACTTGCGGAAACACAGACAACCTTGAGGTTGATCAAGAGGGATCATACCTCCACCTTTTGATGTGTCGATAGCCTCCAACATGGTCACCACTTCATCCATTTCTGGCCGCTTGTCAGGGCTTGCATCCCAGCATCGCTTCATTACATTGGCTAGAGAACTTGGGCAACAGCGGGGGATCTCTGGCCTCAGATTCTGCAGTTCAGGTACATTTTGGATTAGTTGTTAATTTTATGGTGCTCAACACTATCGACACTCTAGGGAAAAAACATATTTTTTTGTACCTGGCGGACAACAGCAGATGTCACTTCCGAGAAGCTAAGGTCGGGATATGGCATGTCACAGCAATATATTTCCCACAAGCAGATACCAAAACTGTACACATCACATTTCCTGTTGTATGGATTGCCATTGAGGACCTGCATTGGGCATCATTCATCTGAGTCGCTGGTGATTGTGTTGGGAACACATACTATATTTTAATAACAGGGTTCAATTCATTTCCTTGCTTTTAGTTTGTAGGAATTTTATTTTACTAGCAAAACTTCGGATGGATGATAGAGGTGTGTGTTTCAAAGAAATTTGACATATAGGAGGGCACTGCTCCAAGGATACACTATAGCCACACAATGGGAACATCTCAGTTGTCATTCATGGGTTGATGTTCCTGATACACAGCTATAGTGTCTTGTGGGTGGCAGATCCAAGAACTTCTCTAAGACATGGTATGGGTTTAAAGGTGACATGGAAGATGAATGAAATTGTTGGCAACACCAAAGTCTTGCCTATCTAATGGACAACCTGGATGATCCACATTATTGATCCAAGTTATCTAACCTTAAACAGGGATATGGTTGGTATAGCAAAAAGAGAAAATTTCAAAAATAGAATAGCATGACATAGATTGGCAATGTAAACTCTCAAATTGTAAGTTGACTCTACCTCAGGAGCCATGTAACCAAGGGTCCCTGTCTCACCCGTCATATCATTAGGGTTTTGAGCCTCAACACGAGCAACTCCAAAGTCAGCTATTTTTACAGTTCGTGTCTTATCTAGAAGCATGTTCTCTGTCTTCACATCTCTGTGAACAATCTTCTTGGAATGAAGGTAACTTAACCTATAAAATGAAGAAAACCTTGCTCATTCACAGTTCAATCATTAAATATTCATGAAATGTGTAATATCAAACTGACTGTTTTATGATTAAAATAATGGCAGAGTCCCACCCTCGTGCGAGATCCAGGGCCAATTGGACAACAACTTTAAAAGCTAGCTTCTTTCTCCGGTTTTTTATAAGGTAAGATTTCAATGCACCTCCCGGAAGATATTCAACAACAACACAGCAAACATTACTCGACATGCCAATTTGACCATTATCTGTTTGTATATTAAGTTCTGATGTCCCCATTGTAGCTCCAATAAACTGCAGTGAGATCCATACAAATGTGAGGAGCAGCACCTAAGAAACATCTCAAGACAAATCATGAGGATCATGGAAAATAGATATTGCCTATTCCGAACTATATAATCAAGGGCAGTATCACATGAACATTCTGTGGAATCAGCTCCCTTATTCATGTAGAGAACAATCATAATAATGCAAAATCAACCCTCTGGACAAATACCATAAATAATGTTGCAAAAACCGTAAGCTAACTTTAAAAGCTAGCTTCTTCGGTTTTTTATAAGGTAAGATTTCAATGCACCTCCTGGAAGATATTCAACAACAACACAGCAAACATTACTCGACATGCCAATTTGACCATTATCTGTTTGTATATTAAGCTCTGATGTCCCCATTGTAGCTCCTATAAACTGCAGTGAGATCCATACAAATGTGAGGAGCAGCGCCTAAGAAACATCTCAAGACAAATCATGAGGATCATGGAAAACAGATATTGTCTATTCCGAACTATAATCAAGGGCAGTATCACATGAACATTCTGTGGAATCAGCTCCTTTATTCATGTGGAGAACAATAATAATAATGCAGAACCAATCCTCTGGACAAATACTGTAAATAATGTTGCAAAAAAAATTCTGTAGTACCAAAGATATGTGATGGAACTTAGTACAACATTTTTTGACAGTATTTGTCTTGACCTCTAAATTATCATTACTAAGTTCCATCACATATATTTGGTACTACAGATTTTTTTTTTTTTGCAACATTATTTACGGTATTTGTCCAGAGGTCAAGACCTACCCAAAAACCAACATTAGGTTCCAATTCCATCACATGTCTTTTTATAATCCTATATATATATATATATATATGTGTTATTACATGTGGAAGAGGTCAAGACCTATCCAAAAACCAAGATTTAATACCCTTGCTTCAAATTCCAAATCCACTTATTAAATTGATAGAACAATCATAATCAACTTGAAAACTTAAATTTAGCACTATCCATAAGTTGCTATTTACAATACAAATCTAAGCTCAGCGAATATTTGAGTAATCATTCTCATGTTGACTAAATTTCATGTAGTTAGATATATTTTTTATTGGCTTGAAGCAATATCTTATTTCTGGCTGTCTGATTTTTTTTTTCTTTTTTAACACCAAGGACTGCTTATCCAATATATACTCAACAATGGACTATAGCAGCATATAACAGTAACTAAAAACAAATCTTATAAAAAGCCATGTGCCAGAATAGCTTGTGCCTTGTCCCAGGCATGTGCCTTTTGAAATTTTCCTTGTCTAGGTTCAAGTAGGGCACAAGCCTTAAAAATGCATCGAAGATATTAAAAAAAAAAAAGCCTTAAAATGCACCTTGCCTGTGTGCCTAGGCACACCTTTTGAAATACTTGTCAGAGTCAAACTTCCAATACAAATGGGGCAGGCATGTCTGCATTTGGTAATTTGAATTTACAAACAGCCCTTTGTACTTTGCAACTTAATTAGATATCATTATGTTAAGGGTAATTTTTATAGCCAAAAAATTGATTTTGGCTTCAAGGTACAGACCTTACACTATCCACAAGGGAAAACTAGTTCTCTTAACAGTGGTATGATATAAATTCCATACTTAGCTCAGTGTTTTACTTAGCACATGAGGGAGAATGCAAATACAGATTAGAAAAAAAAATAATGATGTGGGTTTACTCTGGCTTAATGCAAGTATGCAGATTCACTGACATGTTTTTTTGACAATCTAATTCTTGACTGGTAGATAGTTATGTTAAGGTATGCTCCCGGAAAATAATATGATAGAAATTTTTTGCATTCAGATTCTTACACTCTACAGACATGTATCTCACAGTGACCACAGACACATTTAGGCACCAGACTAACCGACAAGCTTAGCCCAGTTGGTATTTAAAATTGTAAATAACCTGGTATTTACAATTTGTGCTTTACTGATAAAGAATTAAAATTTTGTCCTTTAACCAAATAATAGGCATCCCATTCCCATTATTCAATGAAAAACCAATAACAACCCAATGTGAAAGTACATTGTTGTAGATTAGACTTTTACCAAATCCATGAATTAACTAATACTAATCAGTGCAACCAAAATTTCCATTAAGCTTTTTTTTTTGATAAATAAGTTTTCCATTAAGCATGAAGTGTTAAGAGAAAGAAAGGGAGGAAAAAAACCTTTTTCATCCTTGTTCTCCATCATCAATAGTTTATAAGTTAATAACATAATATGCAATAAATAACACAAGAGACATTTGGAGAGTAACCGGTCTCTTTTGACCAAGATAAACCCAAGATAGGGAGTTAAAAAGTGCTTTTTTGATAATGAACCAATAAGAGAAGACTGGCAGAGTCCTTTTTGGTCCTTGGATCATTTATAAATTGCCAACAAACCATGCAATAAATAGAAAACACACATTAAGAGAATAACTAGTCTCTTTTCACAAAGATAACTAATATTACCTTAGTTACATTAGGGTGATCAAGCTTATGCCAGACAGCAACTTCCTGGGTAAATGCTGCTCTTAGTGAGGCAATTTCAGCTTCTGTTCTGTGGCCCTCTTCTCCCCAGTCAAGTAGTTTAACTGAAGATAGAAATGAGTAAATACTATGGTCAGTAAAACAAAATCACAATGTATCATTTAAAACCATGGGTTTTCCTATGATATCTGAATATTTGTATGTGCCTAGTGTAGAGTACACTTGGCAGCATTAATATTTTTAATAATGTAAAATCGTATGTTTTAATAAATAATACCATTAAAAGCTGTTTATGGTAGAGGCTTAATTAAATTTGGCAAGACATAAGTGTTGAGAATGAAACCTATCCATATCCAGGATCTTAGGAAGATGTGAATCTTGGGAACAGGGAACCATATCCCCATTTCCCATGTAACGGTGTTCGGGCATAAGGGCATTATAGGAATTTTCATATCATTTAAAAAAGTAAGCTTGATGCTTTGGAGACATTTAATAAAGCTTGAATGATAAAGAGAATATTACTTGGGCCCTGCTCAAGGATGACTTGCACAGGAATTTAACAAATAATATTTTCAACTACATTGAGCTCAGGTTCAGGCTTGGGCCCCTTGAAATTTAATAAATTCCCAATCAAACCCGAACCAAGTTCCACCCCTACCAATAAAGGCTCTTCCCCATACTAAAATTAGAACAGAATTAAAAAAAGAAAGAAAGAAATAGCAGATTCAAGTTCAACATGGTCGCTGCTTTCAAAGATTGCAGGTGGGACCTCTTGTTACCTGCTCCGTCTATATTAATCCATAACACCAGTTTTTTAATTGTTTTAATAATTTTTTTTATTGTTTCGTTAATATCAGTTTAATTTGCTTTTTGATCTATAATTTATTGGCATTGTGGAAGGAAACTAAACTACGAGAACAACCAACTAGATGAGATCACATGAAAGTTTAGGAAAGGAAACTCAAAAAACCACGATTATCTTGGAAGGTATTCCAGTTGCCTGCCAATCCAACTCTATCTCGTAAAAAACAGGTATACAAAGACCAGATACTAACTACTCCCATTGAAATCAACAGAAATTGGGTAATTTGCCAGAAGGAGAAAAATGCTCCACAAGGAGGAAAGAACTAAAACCAAGCCTAAAACGAGGCTTCTCATAGAAGTTCAATCAACCAAATTTATGTCGAACAAGCCAAAGCAGAACCTAGTAAGGAATTCTGTACGAAGAGCACTTCATGGTTTTCAACCAGATCAGCCATTGAAAGAGCACTCCTTGGGAATTTACTTAAACAACTAACTAGATATCGGATAAGATACTAAATAAGAGAAATAACACACAAGAATAACGGAAAAAATAAAAGAACGAAGTGGCATAAGTCCAAAAGTAAAGCCGAAAAGGAGGAAAGAAAAGATAAAGAACAATAGAAAGATAAATCCAAACGAATTGCCTAAAGGAGAGGGAGTAAAGGAAGCAAATATGCGGGGAAGAGAAGCTAAAACAAAACTGTTGTAGGCATAAGGAAATTAACAGCTCTGTATGAAAAGAATCAAAATAGGCATGTTAAAGATGTGAAGTTAAAAAAAAGAAGTTTTTTAGAATAGAAGTATCGGAAAAAGGTTTCAGAGAGGAAAACAAACTAACGAGAAACGAAGAGAAGGAAATAATTTACAGAAAAAGGTATCTCACCTGCGACGTCCTGGCCATCATAAACCCCTCTGTGAACGGTGCCGAAAGAACCACGAGCAATAGCAGTCTTTATTATAAGTTTGCAAGGATCGATCTCCCACTCTTCCCTGGTGACCCGCTCCTTCTGCCCTTCGTCCTTCTTCTTGTCCGCGGTCCATGCTCGAGCAGCTCGACTGAGATGCCTCTCGAGCTGTTCGTCCAGTCTCTTCAGATCAATTTGATCTGCCCTAACAAACCCATCACTGCTCTCCTTCATGTTTTTCTCTCTCTGTGTATAGTTACTCTACTCCTAATCAATCAAAATAATAAAATCAGTCCTTCTTTAACTATATCTATCTCTGTTATTATTGCTGTTGCTGTAGACCTGTAGTTGCCAAAAAAAATTTGAGATTTGAGAAAGAGGGACGGTGGGTTTTAGTCCTCCTCTCTTTATTTCTCTCTGTTCCACTGTTTCACTCCTCTTTTCTCTCCTCTCTCCCTATCATCCATGTGGGCACATGGATTGCCTGAACAAAACGTGTTTTTGTGACCCCCACCTCGGTCTATTCTTTCCCCCCTTTTCTTTCCTTGTTTAAAACAAAAACCTCTCTTCCAGTCTTCCACCTTCTCCAGTGTTTTTCTTATAAGATTAGGGTTCTTTCTCTCGTTTCTTTTCTCGGTAAAGGGGTTGAATGGTTGATCATTGATGGGTTCACGGTCAATGTACTTTTATACAACGAATCTCCTTAAAAGCTGCTTTCCGTTGAAATTGGAAACATAATGGAAGTTGGAAAGCGTAGGATTGTGGGTATCTTTCCACTCGACAGAGCTTTGTGATAAAAATTTTGAGTTTTTCTCTTTCTGTGGAAATAGAAACTGATTCTTGATTTTCTTTCTTCATCATAAATATATACTCTAGGCCAGGCTTTTATGGTAAAGATGTTTTAATTTATTTATTCAATTCAACAAGATTCCATTCCGCTGCATACAACCCCATTTATAAACTTTCCCCGAAAAACAATCCCCGTATATAGGAAACATTTTTTTTTTCCCTTCGTCGAGGCTACACAACGGAACGGAGTACCCATCTCCTGTCCCTTAACCCCAATCCTGCAATGCTGGTGACAGTAGGATTTGATCTTATTACAACGAGTCGAAGATCATGAACTCATGATAGTTTAAGCATGCATAATCCGACCCGTCAATCTTTTTTCCTTTTTTCTCTTAATCCACGAATCGATTAGGGGTGCTTAACGAAAACTGAAAATTTGATCTGAATCAAGGAAACTGAATTTAAAATTTTGGTCGATCGAACTGATCATATTTATTTATTTATATAATATTATATTGTATTATTTATAACATTTATTTATAATATATATTGTAAATATTAAAAATCGAGAAATCAAAGAACAAACTACAAAACCAGTTAACTTATTGGTAAGGCTGCAACTTGGGCCGGATTAGCCAGAACCCAACCCAAAAAAGTTTGGTTGGGTTGATGTTTGGGTTAGGGTTAGGGTTAGAGTTGAAATTCATGAACCCAACTTTATTTCGGGTTGGGTTAGGGTTGACCCCTTAGCCAATCCGAACCTAACTCTATAGTATATGCCATATATAAATATATGTTATATATAACTTGATTTGTTTAGATGCACGATATTTGCATAACCCCCACCACATAGTATCATGTATTTCTTTTAAGATAATCACTTCACTTAATCCTAATCAGAAAGACTAAAACCTTAATGATATGTTGTTTGCCGCCCAAGAAAAATTTATCGTAAGCCATAACTCATAAATCATAATAAACTATAGTCATTTCTAACACTTGTTTTTCTGAATTTTGTATCAAAAGAACAAAAAAAAAATGTCAACAAACAAATACTAATGAAACATAGGATTAATATATGTATTGAAAGTTGAGTTGAGAAATCCTATGAGGTTTTAAGGAATGGGAAGAAGGTTAGATTGGGCCCAACCCAAAATTGACTTCGGATTGAGTTGGGTTGGGTTAGGGTTGAAGGAATTTAGTTAGGGTTAGGATGTCAGGTTGGGGTTTAGAACCATGGTTTTAAAAAATGAACCGGTGATCAAACCGGTCAGGGGTTTGGTTATCGGTTCAAATGGTTCAACCATTCAACTCAAACGGCCGACCCATTCTGACAAAAAAATTAAAAAATTGGAAAATGGTCAAAACCATTCGAACAATTAACCAGTTGATTCAGTAGTTTGCTGACCAAAATCAATGGTTTTGGGGGGGAAAAAGCAGTTTTGGAGGAAAACGGAACCGATCAGGTCTCAATTTTTCCGGTCTAACCGTCTGACCTTGTTCAGTTTTGAAAACAGTGTTTAGAACTTAAGATTGGGCTAGGATTGGCCCCAACCCGACCTAACCCGCCCCGACTTGTAACCCTACTGATTGGTTTCAACTCGGTTTCGATTCACAATTTTTCAAAAACTACCGGTATCAGTTAGGTTTCAAAAAAAGAGTCATAATTGGATTAACCAAACCATGAACACCCCTACAGTCAAGGGAGTCAGCATTGATCCAACTAAGAATTAGGTCCCTTTGTAGTTAACAAAACATGTTCCAACACACATCTAACATGATTTGACAACACACATCTCATACATGATGGGCCCCAGTCTCATGTCTCATGGTGAGATGTGTGGTGTTTGATTATATTGAAACATATTTTGATAGACTTTGCATTTCCTCCTCTCACCACACCTCATGATAAGTTGCAACTGCACATTATGGACATCTCTGTACTTGTATATTTTCATTCATGGAGAGATGTTCCAAAGGCATGATTGCTGTGAGGTGAGTATGAGAAGGTTTTTGTAAGGAGGAAAATCAGTTTCATTTTGTTTGGAGCAATCCCAATTCTCTTTTTTTAGTATAATGGACATGTTTAATTTTGGATAAGTTATTTATCCAGGTTGTAGTGTTGTACTTAGGTATGTGTTGTTTCCTAGAGTGCATTTATCTATGTTTTTTGCCCAAGTTGTGTGTTACCATTTTTACCCTTTTAATTTTTTTTTTGTCACTTTCAAATCTTGTTTAATGGTATAACTTTTAGCATTTTTTACCATTTAGGAGATGGTACTCAAGGAAAATTTGATTTACTATGGAACTCACCATTAGCGAAACATGAACGTGGGACACATTCACCCAAAAACAAACACACCCTACATATTATACATACATATTACTCTACCCAACTCCCTTTTTTAAGTATTACATATTACACATTACAAGGATTATGGGGTGGGAAGTAGCGTGCATGTATGGTCTAGTAATTTTGGTTGTATTTGATACCATTGTGAGTGGATTTTTTTATATAACAAATGGTTTGAATTGATCAATGCAATGTTTATTGTTGTTGCTGCTTCTTCATGAAAAATAAAATATGGTATTCCCACTATAAATACCAACAATCAGTCCCTAATGTTTAGCCGAGGGACGTTAAATGACCATTTGGGTCACTCAAGTTAACGATCTTACAAGCATAATCACCGATTTGATGAAACAGGTGTTTGATAGGGTATATGACAAATCAAGGGGAAAAAAACTCAATTGTATGGTCATTAATAGAACATGAATTGGGAGTGGGTGGGGAAACACCGAACTTAGATACGTGATGGGTGTGAGTATAAGGTGAGAGGCACTAAGGTAGTCTAGCTGAAAGATGGCAAATGGCAAAGGAGAGAGAGGTTTTGAAGGGATGAGGTTTTAAATTGGTAGAGGTAAGGGTGAGGAGTTCAAATCAGCCCCCCATAATGTCTCACAGTATATCTTTACCGTGTATTGGAACACATCTCTCAATGATGATATCATCATTTTCAGTATTATCATCGAAAAATATTCAATACACAGCAGGGATGTACTAAAAACGTTGTTATGGGGGGCTGATTTGATATCGGATAAAGATACAATTGCATGTGCAGATCCTTGGAGACCCTTTATTTATAAAAATCTCCGCCAGTTTATGAAAGATGTTAGGAGTTTGTTGGATTTGAATTACATAAATGAATTAGGGTTTCACCACATGTCTATGCAACTAGGTCAATACTTGAGTCTACATGGTGCCAAATATAATTTTAAATATCTATTTAATATACAATGATGCACCGTAGATTTTGCTCAAATAAATCCAAAATTTGAACATTAAAACCTTATACAACTTTTCTTTTTCTTTTTTTTTAAACCTTTTTATTCCTTTCCTTGATTCATTCTGCTATTATCTAAACCAATACAACAGAAACATTTCATCCTGCAGCTAATCTCCAGGCCAAGCGCATGTAAAATCCTGTGTGGGTCCTGATTCACTGAAAAGTAAAGCGCGTTAGTGACCAATTCCAAATTAATTAATGGATATTATATATATATATATATATATATATATATATATATATTCCAATTAGGGATAGGAAAGCAATAATTTTGGAGTTTTCCAGCTAATTCCAACTATTGTTTCTTCCTCCACGACACATTCCTTTCCTCCTTCAATGTATCTGTGAATGACTGATTTGAATCTGATCTACCACGACGAGCTCCCCTGCAACACCTGGGCCGCTTGTGGGAAGACTACATTTTAGAATTGTCTAGTTTTGTTGGTTGATCTGATCGCTAACTTATTCTATCAAACAGTGAGGAGTGAGAGAGAATCAGTGACGGTGGACAGCTTCTGTGAAGGCCACAAGGCCCACAACTTGGAGACAGACAGCTTGTAGTTCCACATCTGGGGTACCATTGCCATTGTTACGGCAACATTGTGCAATAGGACGGCCTAAGTACTTCCTAGGCCGGACATTTGCAACGTGTAAAGTGGTCGAGGACCACGACTCAGTGGGCCCTCTCTTGAAGATTTCCCAGACACAACAATCACTCTGATGTGATGATTTCTTTCTTTCTTCTATTTCTCTCTCTTTATATATATATATATATATATATTTCTAGCCTGTTATATGGGCCTAATTTGGAGGCCGATTGGGCCACATCCCAGCTTTGATAAAACGGTGGCATATTTGTGGTGAAAAGACTAAGCCACCCCTGAATATACTGATAGAATAATGCTATGGATGTGCCCATATCACTACCCTTGAAGTTCGAGGGCCCAGAATCATTAAATGATGGGCCATCATGGTTAGGTTGTGCTGCCAATGACGACCATTATTTCCGAATCCATGGGCTTAGATTTCAAGTCGATGTTTAGGCACGGTAAATTCTCTCCAGACACACAGCACCCTGTGCTAAGCTGGAATGGATCAGCAGTCTATGTCTTGTCGGTAGTGGTATTTTTGTCCGTCAATTGAATGTTTTATCATTCTGACCTGATGATTTTGGCAAGAGCTTAATTGCTACCTGTAACCCAATATTCCCCGTGAAAAATTGGGTTGGCCCAACCGGACCGGAACTATGTAGCCCCAAAAAGACCCTTGTCCAAAAAATTTGGATAATTTTGAGTGCATGTGAAGGATGAAAGTTGAAACCAGCTTTTTGGTTTTTTTAGGTTGAGCCCTCATATGCTATAAAGGGTCACGTGTGTTTTCTTCTCCCATTTGTCTTGGCAAGGTTTGTGTAATTGTTGTAATATAGACTATGGAAAGACAAACACAAATAGAGGGATAAGCCCGTAACTTAGGGGCGGGGCGGGGACCTTAATCTCCATCCCAACCTCATCAGGTTGGGGTAAGGTTCAAAATATTGATATGCCCGATACGTCGGTAGGGGTGTATTAGACATTTTGATACTTGTTTTTTTACTTTTTTTTATTTTTTTTTTTCAAAATTGGCTCAGGGGAGCCGGTCTAGGACCCCTCCATCCCCTAAACCGGTCAGACCCCCGATACACCCACTGTAGGGACATATCGGAAGGGTCCCAGAATGATACGTGTCAGCTAATACGTAACGATACTTTGAACTTTGGGTCGAGAAGTCAGGTCTCCGTCAGGGATGGGAAAAATTGCCATCCCTAAAAAAGGATGTAATTTTTCTTTTTCTTTTTTGGGGGGTTTCTATAATTCAGTGACTTCACTGAACTATAAATCCCATCCATGAATTGATGCCAAATTCATGAGCAGGGGTGGGGGGCTACTAAAAGACTAGGAGGGGGTTGCAATTCATATTTTTGAGGATAGATTGCAGTCCACTTTTCCCTTTTTTTTTTTTTTGGGGGGGGGGGGGGGGTCAAGAAGGGTTGATTCACGTGTTTAACTGTCACAAACTGAATGGCTGCACGGCAAGTGCAGCGCAAACAAGTGCAGAAGATCCATGCTCATACTGGACCACCATTGGAAGTGGAAGGAAGCGCCCTATCAGTGAATATTTTAAAGGTGCGGTCCGTAAGAAAGAAAAAAGAAAGTCAATCAGAGGGCGAGAAGAACTCTTGACAAGGACTACACTCGTCACATGGCTACTGTTTCAGTCATTATCTAATTTGCCCTCTAAACGGTGCATATACATCCATCTAGACCTGTGCATGGGCCGGGTAGCCCGATGGGCTGGCCTGACCCCCTGACAGGCTTGTGCATGAACTTTAGTCCGCAGGCCTAAAAGCCCGAGCCCAACTATTTTACGGGTCGGGTTCGGGATTTGTCACAAAAGCCCAACCCGAGCCCGGCCCAACCCAACATTTTGTATTTTATTGTAAACCCTAGCCGATTAACCTTTCCCATTCCCTCTTTTCATCTTTCTCTCCTCATTCTCACTCTCAATAACCAGCACGAATCCAAGCAAGTAGCCATTGTTCTCAGTCTCAGAGGTGACGGGCAAGCTCAGGCACCGACAGACTCAAGCACTGATCGTCTCTCTCTTTAACGGTGAGTCCTCTCTCTCTCTCTCTCTTAGTTCACACTCGCACATTCTCAAGATTTAGGAACCGACAAACTCAGGCACCGACGCCAACCACGCCACTAGTGAACTCAGTCGCCCCTCTCTGACAATGAATCTTCTCTCTCCACCATCCTCTCTCTCTCTTGTCTCTCTTACAGTTCTCATTCTCATGCATTGTTGCATATTCTCAGGAACCAGTGAACTCAAGCATCGGCGATGGCAAAATCAGGCACCGGCGCCAGCCGCACCACCAGTGAACTCAATCGCCCTACATTTCAACCTCTGTTAGGTCGAGATTCAGGCCCGGGCCCGGGCTTCAGGATTTTTATGAGGGCCAAACTCAGACCAGAGTTGTAGGCCCATTGGTCAGGCCGGGCTCGGGCTCAGGTCTGAAAAAATCTTGTTAATGAAGAGCAAAAACCCGACCCAACCCATGAACAGGTCTACATCCATCCCTATGGAGTATGGACTGTGAAGCTGCCCAGAAGATCTGAATTGTGATTTCCCCAAAATTAGGGGTACAACTTGGGTGGAGTCTCGATGAAACCGGATTCAATCAGTGCAAAGCCCATTTGAACAACCATTATGAACTTGCATTGGGAATATCTCCATGAAATAAAGCACAGAAAACAAACATGGAGATGTTCCCGATGTAAAGCTGTAAAGGCTATTTGAACGGTGTCCAAGTAGGCCTTGCACTGACTGAAGCTGATCTCAGTCTCGATCCATTTCCTAAAAAAAAGGGAAAAAAATTGGGTTGAGAAATCGAAAAAAAGAAAATCTTGGATTGAAAGCTGAAACAACACCCAGCCAAAGTTTCCCATTGCGCTGGGCCAATTTCAACCCAAGCAAAGGCCCGGTTGGGATTGAATTGGGGCTTTTGGCATTGTATTCATCCATTATCACGTTCTGCATCCAGTACACCAACAGAGGGGTCTGACCTAGAGGATAAATTGTCAGTGTAATCTGATGGATCTCAGGGGGCAGGTTCTCATAGATGGCACATACATAATCATTAATGCACCAAACCCCATACATGAGCAAGAGGTCAGAGTCCAACTAATATTTAATAACTTCTGTTAACTCGTAATCACTGTAATCACTAATCAGTCTGTAAGAGGTCTCTGCCTCGTCAATAAATTTATCCTTTGACAAACAAAAAGAAGAAATCAACAAACGGTTTGAGAGGAAAATACAAAGTACGTTGGGGCTCATATACCAATATGACCATCTTTTCATCATCTCATATGAAGGTACCAGTATCACTAAGCAATCAAAAAAGAAAAAAAAAAAACGAAGGTATCACTGACATACCAACGCCAGGAATGCCACTGCGACCATGCAAGAATAACCCTGCGATGGTGACTACCCAACATCCTGGATTAGCCGTACGTATGGCAACTTAGGTTTAAAGTCTACGTAAAAGGTTTAAAGTAAAACTTCGATATCGGATTTGGTCCTCACAGAACCGTCTTCACAGCCATTTGCAGTCGTGCATTATAACACCTTCATACTTGTAAAATTTTTTCCCAATGCACGACTGCAAGGGACTGTGAGGACGGTCCTGCAAGGACCAATTCCGATATCCTAAAACTTCCTGGTGTCAAAATCAAACTTAACTAGGACAAAGTTCAAAAATTTATAGTTTACAAAAAAAACTAGAAAATCAAAGAAAACAAATGACAATTTGCCTAACTGCTTGTCTAAAGCGCTGTTGATAGATGGCCAAAAAAATCCACACAAGGATGTAAAACAGAAGTAACATCTGTCCCTCTCGAGACCCTGCATTGGCAAGAGCCTTGTGCATTGGGCTGCCCTATTAGATAACAGCCTAACAGGTGCAGCAAGGATCATTACCGTCTACAACATGTCCATTGGGAACCATCCAACTCTCATAAATCTTTACCATGCTACAACCCATCATGACAAAGAAGTTTCCAGGACGAGTGACCATTTTAGGAACACTAAAGTGAATTGACTATACAAAAGTTTCCAGGACGAGTCATCAGCTATACAGTAGTTTTCGTTTACAGAGTTCAATGCATATTCTTATACTACCGATTTGATTAAAAGTCAGTCTTATCTGGCAAATATTTATAAATTATAATTTCATATGAGCATGTTTTGGATATTCTATGTGAGACTCCCGATCAATATGCATATAAGAATGCCAAAAAATAACGAACAGAGAGGTTGGGGAATTGGTTAACCCATTAAACTCGGCGTTTCTTCTTCTCTGGGGTTGAATGTACTTGTGCTTTGGTCCCATATGTTCTCATCTGGAAATTTTCGAAGGCATCAGAAACTGCTTCAACCTGCAAAACAGATCCATGAATAAAATTCATGATTTAACTGCAACAGGGACAAGAAAAATCATGAATGATCTCTTCTATCGTCTTTCACAAACCAATTCAGCCTTTTTGGAGTACACCCTGACTATCATATCTTGATAGGATGCAGGCAGCAGGTGACTTATTCTATCATCCTGTATGGAAAATGAATCCTCGGTCTCATAATCCTGCTACAATACAAGTTGTTAAAACTAATATTGTGATACATAAATATGACATTGTCTGCAGGTAAAGAAAATGTTACTTCAGATATCAATGAAAGAGGACGATAAATACATAGCCTGCATACACAACGAAAAATTGCACAAACTGTCTTTGAACATCCTGATAATGAACAGGATGCCCCCTTAAAGGTTCATGTGTCTTGTATAGGATACAATATCAGCAACCATGAGGCTATGAATTCAACTAGTTAACCATGGATTTAAAAAATTGAAATTGATCACTAAGGCATGAGTAATAATAGCCTATTATCACCTGATAAACCATAAATCATAAACAACTAAGCCAGTAAATAACTAAACCAAAAGTTAAAATTTGATCTTCAGAAAAGGAATAAATAGGGTTTTGAATAGCTCCCTGGTTAAGTGAAAATACACAGAAAAAAGGGATTAAGAACCCTAGTTTACAGATCTACATATACAGGTATCAACCCAAAATAGGGTTTATGTATTTATATCAATATATAAAGTGGGTATAACCTATTTGCCTACAGTAAAATGTTCATATATATACTTGGCCACTTGGTTGTCTAGGTATCACTTTAACAACACTAACTATAAGATAGTAGCATTCTTATGCCTGGTGGACTCGGTAACCCAGCCAAATATTTGGTATCTGCCATTTTCGTTCGAGTTGTTTTGCATATGACAGCCTAGGCAGTGTTGCATTGACACCCCATCTTTAGAGGGCTTGAGAGTTAATAGTAAGAACGAATGAGGGAATGGGATTCACTTAGCTTTCTTAAATTACTATGTCAAGCACCCAACTCAACTTATTAACTCAGCCTTAGCCCCAAGTCCAACTATTTGGAGAACGCTGTCCTGCTACTATACTCTATCAAGAACAATGCTTTCTGTTAAACTACAAGTCCTTGGATCATTTTTTTACCACTTTGTCTCATGCTTTCTTTTGTCCTCTCCTTGCTCTTTTAGAGCTTTTTTTTTTTTTTGAAATAAAACAGGAGTGCACCACATACAACGGGGGGTAGTGCGTCCCCAAGTAACTCCTCAGTGTTTGTTATGTACCCATTTATTTATTTATTTCTAAAAGAGGAATTATATCAAATAATAAGCTTTCTCTAGTTCAATAATTTGCAAGCCATTGACTTCCAGAGATTTTTCTTTGAAGCAAGTACTACAGTTAAGAGGCCAAATATGTAATATATAGGAGGTTAATATTTCTGTGAGAATATAAAAACATTAAACCCTAGTTCTAATCAAGGTAAAAAGAATTCAAGAAAAAAAAATATGAAATTTTAGTACCTTGAAAAATTTGATGCTGGGGGAGAATATACATGCACAAAAAGAAAAGAATAGTATTAAATATGGAGACTAGAGGTTTCACAGAAGTACACAAACTTGATAAAATCATTATCAGACTCTTTCTCAAGTACCTCTCAAGAGGGTTATGCCTCCCACGAGTCAAATCAATCCTGACATTGCTAACAGCAACGTCTTCTTCTCTTAACATGACTTCACTAGTTTTCTACAATTAATGAAACTAGTCAGAACCTGGATAAAGGATTGGTCGTCGAATCTTAACAAAAATCATCTATACAGAAGAAACGCTTACTTGGGAACAAACTATATCTTGTGGAGTAACATCTTTGAAATGATCCAATTGATCCTTTGGAACAGCATACTCATTACAAAACTGCCATAAATAAACATAAAGCACCAAAGCACATTCTCCAAAAATTAAAGATCTATAATGAATATTTGTTCAGTAATAAAAAATCAATTCAGAACAACTCCAAGAAGTTTCTTTGTTAACACACTTTGTCCATGGACAGGTTATTTTGACCATTGTTTTGAGTACAAAAAGAAGAGGCAGAATTATGTGGAGTACAAGGGAAACAGTGATCTGGACAGTTTGTGAAGAGAGGAACAGAAGAATATTTGGGGAGAAACGGAAGGGCAAGGATACATTAATTGAGATCAAAGCCCTAAGAGTTGCACATTGGATGAAGATACAGAAACTTTTCTCAGACTTTACAGTGGATCACTTTTTTAAGAACTAGGGGGCAATAACTGGCTCTTCCTCTAGGAAACCAAAAATCCTTTGAGGTTTGCTTACCCCCATGTGGTGGTTGGATAAAATTGAACTTCGATGGCAGCAGCATGGGCAACCCTGGACCTTCAGGGATTGAGGGGGTGATAAGGGATGAGGGTGGATTTGTCCTTTGTTTTCAGGTCCAATAGAAGAAGGTGATTTAGTAAGGGCAGAACTTTTGGCAGCAGTTTTTGGGGTGCAAAAAGTAAAAAAAAAAATGGAAATTGTAAGGTTGATCATTGAAGGGGATTGGAAGATAGTAGTAGGGTGGCTGATAAAGGATAGGGAGGTAGGCAGTTCAAAATTGAACTTCAATTATCTCTCCAAAGATTTGAACATTCAAATAAGATGGGTAAGAAGCTTTGCTAATTGTCCGGAAAAACAAGTTCTTCATAAACAGCAAATGTATTGGACACAATTGTAATAGGGTGGTGGGGTATGTGTGTAATGTAATGGCTTAGTTCAGTTGTATTCACAACCACTTGTCGTAACACCTTTTTATTTTAATCATTCAATGAAATCTTTTCCATGTCACTTACAAAAAAATAAACAAAAAAAAAGGTAAAAGTGTCAACAAACTTCAATACCTGGTACAAGTCCCTTCTACGAATACGTGAAATAATCTTCTTTGCTTCTGTCAGTTCTTGTTTTGGAGATGTTTCAATGGTCTTTAGTATTGTGTCATCTAACTGCAAATGCCCAAAAGGTTCTATAAATATGCCTTATGAATATATGAAAAATGAAATATAATCAATTAAATAGATGTAGTAAACCTTCCAGTATTCAGCCGGGTCATCAACATGAGAGGTAATTCCTAGACAATTATTTGTTTCTAGCAATGCATCTACAAACATAAGCTCTATTGCCTGAAAAAGAACATACCAGTTTAACCATTCAGCCTTTAAACATAACAATAGAATGGGGAAAACAGATAGACGTTCTTAGATGAGTTGGAAAATATAGATTATGCCTAAAACATTTACCTTGACTTTTGCATGTGTATAGACTGTACGATACAGATCAGCTCGAGTAGCAAATAACTTGTGAATTGTGAGATCTGTAAAAATAATTAAAAATAAATAAGTACAAGGATCATAAAGTATGAAACTGAAAATTGAATTCTAAACAATAACAGAATTCTAAAGAAAATACTTACAATCCTTAGAACGATAGCATATTTCATCGCCCAAAACCCGCATTGTTTCCATTAACCTGCAAGTGAAAAGAAAAAATGCTGATGCTAGCAAAAGCGCAATAGTTCTACCATGCCACCTGAAGATAGTAAGATAATATTTGTAAATCTTAATATAGGACAAGACGCCAGCTCTAAAGAAATGTTTTAGACTGATCCTGGCTTTTTCCCAGAAAGCTGGCTTGGTGGCAGGTTGGATGGTTTTGCTCAGTGGAATAATCAAAATGTCAAAAACCCAGACCCGGTCAGCCATCTGGGTCACCATTTCAACTGCCCAGGTAGAAAACACTAAAATCCTTTACTTGTCACTTGTATAAAATTCACTGGCTTTTAAGGCAATTTGGGATTAACACCTCACATTTGTAAAAGATGTCAAAATGAAGGAATAATATATTTTACCATTCACAAGTGGGTAAATCCCCAGTTTGCATGTGCAAGACTTACTCTTATCAATAAGAATATCTAAAAACAAAATTCCAACCCATACCTCTCAAATTGAAAATTGCAGCCTAGACCACAAGCTCGGCAATCACGAGCAATGTAATCAAACCTACAAATAAAGATGTCCTTATGGTATTACTCTTGTAAGTATAAGTATCTACCATAGGAAGAGTGGGGGAAAGAGAACAGTATTCCAATAAACAAATCTCATAATTAGAATATGACCTACTTGTCAACATCTATCCCATTTCGACCATTTGCAACAATATCATACAAGAAATGCTTCTCTTTCATGCTCTGGAGAAGACAAGTGATATGAATTTGCTTGATAGAAAAACACCATAGCTTAAATGTGCATGACTTGTGATATGGAGAGTTAGAACGTTTAGCAAAAATTACTTTTAAAAACACCATAGGTTAAAGTTAAAACACTTTTAAGGCCCAAAGCACAAAGCCTACAATTGGGGCTTTGTGCTTTTGGGTTTAAAGAGCACAAATCATGAAGCTTATCTGAACACAAAAGAAATTATTGTTAAAATGGCTTACCTTTGGCAGTGCAATTTCAGAGCTGGCAAGAATCATTTCCTGTCAAAATGGAAAATCAGATACACACAGATATATAATGAAACACACACATGACAATGATGTACATCTATAGTTATCTGATATAATACTGGTCTACCATGTTTAGTCCATCAAGCATCTTTTATACGCAGAGCTAAGTATGTATGAAGGAAGATTTGGCCCGACCTCGTAATCACACAACACGTGGCAAAGGCAAACAGCTTGGCACAACAGCGCGCCCAGGGCGCGAGCACCAAAGGGAGGAAAACCAGCAGTCCGAACTCCCTACAAGGAGCCCGAACTCCCCACCAGCAATCCCTACGAGGAGCCCGAACTCCCTACTAGGAGCCTACTCCCTACGAGGAGCCCGATCTCCCTACTAAGAGCCCGAACTCCCTACGAGGAGCCCGAACTCTCCCTTAGGCCCCGAGCCACACAAGGCAATGACCCGAACTGGCCCGCCTCATGGCAGTTCGGGACACTCCTCTATCCGAACTCAAGATTTCACCTCGCTCGCCACTCCAGCACTTCGCCTCCGGGACGCCGAACTGAACAAACGTACCATACCTAACACCGAGGAGGTCCGTATCCAAGGGCAGCGCACCTGACTAACTTGGGATCTAACGCTTGACAGCCACACTTCAACGGTCACCTGCCACCGCCACCTGCCACCGGTCACCTGCCACGGCTCCGACAAAAGGGAGCAGTGGCGGTTCAGTCCAGCAGAGGGGATGACACCTGAACTGGCAGGAGCCCAGAGGTAATCATACCCGACCTGACAAAAGCTTAGGAGTGAGTGCACGAGGTGGTTATAAAAGGCACCCTACCCCCCAAGAACAAGGGATATGAACTTTGCGCCATCTGGTTTTATCTTGCCTAAGAAAGAATTCTAACTTGAGCTTCGGAGCATTCATACCGGGTTCCCCTTGGAGTTTCCTCATCTTCTCTGTTTCAGGCTCCTTGTAGCTCCGTTCAGAGGCAAGGTCGTCGACAGTTAGGACCAGCCGGATTGCGCACCATCAATTGGCGCCGTCTGTGGGAAATCGCTTCTAAAAGCCTCCCTCTAAACTCTCATAACCTCTTTTCTCCAAAAACCCCAACACTCATGGCTTCTTCCAGCAACGCCGGACGTGGCACGGAGACAAACACCACCGGGGAACAACTTCAAGTCCCCGTGGTGTGCGTCGGACAGTTCACCATCCCCCTTTTGGTGGATGGGATCCCCAGCTTGAATGCGGCACAAGCAGTGGCGCCCGTAAACCTTCCTGCAATGAGCATCCCCTTTCCTCTCCCTATCGAGACAACCTTTACTGAACCAACTGCCGTCCCCCTGGCAACCAGCCAGAACCAGTTGGACGACCTGATGCAATGCATGCGGGCAATGCAAGCCCAAATGCAACAATTCCAGCAACACCAGCTCCAGCAGCACCAAGTACTGCACAACATCTCCCAGTATCACTGTCAACAGCAGTTCCCCCAACTACCTCTGAACCAACCACTACTTCCACCTCGGCACCCTGCTTCGAAGCCGGTTAAGGCCTCCCCACAGGATGGACGCCCCCTCCAAGGAAAAGCCTCCCGGCCCCAGAACCCCCATAACAGCCAGGCCTCGTCCCCAGGTCGAAGAGAGAGAAAAATCACCCCCGCCTCGCAGCTCGCAGGCGGGTCAGGAACCTCGCCCGCAAGGTCAGAACCTCGACGCTCCAGGCCCGAGTTCCCGCTCACGGAGAACCAATTCAGCGCCTTGGCAGCAGACTACCAGCATTCTGGGCCCATCGAGCTCGGCAACACAGAGGCCAGCAGCACCAGTACCAGGCCCACTCAACAACGAAGGTGCCAGCGAAGTCGCCGAACTGCCACCCATGTCCTGCCGGAGCTCAGATGTAAGGAAGAGACGAGCTCGGACGAGGTAAAAGCTGCCCTGAATCTCTCAGTTCCTTCCCCCCTCGCATCAGAACTTCTGGCAGTCCCCATGCCCAGAGATTTCAAGCTCCCACCTTTGGACAAGTATGATGGGTCCTTCGACCCCAACGACCACGTTGATGCTTTCCAGTCCCAAATGCACCTCGCCAGGGCCAGTGAATCATGCATGTGCGTGGCCTTCACCACCACCTTCAGAGGGGTAGCCCGCACTTGGTACAGGAACCTGGCCCCCGGGTCGATAAGATGCTAGTCCCAGTTCGTGCAGGTCTTCACCGCATACTTTGTCACCAGAAAGCGGTGCCCCAGAACAAAGGAAAGCATCTTCGAAGTAGTCCAGAGAGAAGGAGAATCCATCCGGGGCTACACCAAGCGGTTCAATGAAGCGTGCTTGCAGATACCGCGGTTAGACCCCGCGGTGCAGCTCGCGGCGGCCAAGAGAGGAGTAACGCACAAAGAGTTCAAATGGCACATGGTAGCTAACCAGCCCGCAACTGTGGCCGAATTCCTCAAGCTCGCGGATAAGTTCATGAGAACAGAGAAAGAAATCAACCAACGGACCGAAAGCGGGAACAAGAAAAGAAAGAGGGAAGGCGAGCCCTCCAACCCGGTCGACAGAAAAAACCCGGCCCGGGAGCCGAAGCCGAACCAGTCGTTCCGAGCTCCCTTAGCAGTTCAGACGGATTACACGCCGTTAAACACGAGGCGGACCGAGATCTTAATGACGATCAAGGATGCCCCATACGAAAAGTGGCCACCTCGCCTAAAGGGAAATCCGAACGAGAGAAATAAAAATTTGTATTGTAGTTTCCAAAGAGACCACGGTCATAGTATCGAACAGTGTAATAATCTCCGGGACGAGATAGAGGGACTCATTCGTCGCGGATACTTAAGGAATTTTGTACAGCATGATAATAATAATAACAATAAGGCAGGTCGGCAAGGGGAGAACGGAAAGGATGCCCCCGAATCTAGCAGCAGACCAGCCAAACCGTTGCAGCGACAGCCTCTGGAAGAGAGGCCAGTTCGGGAAACCATTCATGTAATAGTGGGAGGTTCGGTGATAGCAGGGTGTATTTCGGCAGCGGCTCAGACGTCAGTTCGCGAAGCAACCCAAGAGGAACAGAACCCCCCAAAGAGACCAAAGACTGAAGAGCCGATCTCCTTCACGGAAGACGATGCGCGAGGGGCCCACTACCCCCACGATGACGGGCTAGTCATAAAACTAAGGATCAGCGACTTCGAGGTCAGGCGCGTACTCGTGGATTCGGGCAGCTTGGCGAACATCCTCTTCAAGTTAGCATTTGACCAGCTACAGCTACAGAAGAGCGAGCTAAAGCCCGCGAACACTCCTCTGGTGGGTTTCAGCGGAGAGGAAGTCAGGCCCCTCGGAAAAATAACAGTACCCATGGAAGTCGGCACATGGCCTTGTGCGGTCAGACTCAACCATGATTTCCTGTTGGTCGCGACCCCTTCCCCATACAATGCCATAATAGGGCGGCCAATTATGCATATCCTGCGGGCAGTGGTCTCCACATACTATTTGGCAATGAAAGTTCCCTACAGACTTCGGTGTGGGGGTAGCGCGGGGCGACCAGCTCGAGTCCCGCAAGTGTTATGTTGCCGCCCTGAAGGGAAAAACCAAGGCGGCCGACGACATTGAACTGGAGCGGCCTACGGAGCAAGGCGAGGAACGAGCTTCACCCACAGAGGAAACGGTCGCAGTCCCGACTTCGGCTACAGACCCAGCTCGCTCACTACAGATCGGTGCTTCCGTCGAGGAACCACTACAAACCGAACTGATGAGTTTTTTACTTCAAAATTTAGACATTTTTGCCTGGTCCGCAGCCGACATGCCCAATATTAACCCCAGTCTGACAACTCACAAACTTAATACTGACCTTGTAGTCAGACCCGTTAGACAGAAGAAACGCAACTTAGCCCCAGAGCGCTGGAGAGCGGTCGACGAGGAGGTCGAAAAGCTCCTTGCAGCAGATTTCATAAGGGAAGTCCATTACCCGAGCTGGGTAGCCAACCCAGTGCTGGTGAAAAAGGAAAACGGCAAGTGGCGCATGTGCGTCGACTACACCGAGTGGACCCGAGACTGCCAGCTCACGTTCGACGAGCTAAAAAGCTACTTCGCTAGTGTGCCAACCTTAGCCCGGCCCGAGGAGGGCGAGGTCTTAAAACTGTACCTCTCGGCAAGCGACGAGGTGGTCAGTTCAGTACTAATAAAATAAGTAGACCGAGTCCAACGACCCATCTATTATGTTAGTAAAATTTTGCAGGGAGCAGAGACAAGGTACCCGCAGATAGAAAAGCTAGCATACGCACTGGTGATAGCAGCTCGGAAACTCCGCCCGTACTTCCAGGCTCACACCGTCATCATCCTGACTGACAAACCTCTGAGGCAAGTTTTACTCAAGCCCGAGGTTTTCGGTCGACTGACAAAATGGGCCATCGAACTCAGCGAGTATGACCTCCAGTACAAGCCAAGAACTGCTATTAAGGCCCAAGCCTTGGCAGATTTTATCGCCGAGTGCACGTTTAGCCTTGAAGCCCCTGAGCCAGTCGAGCCTGAGATCCCCAGTTCGGGCAAGCCCGGAGCTCCCAAGCCAATAGAGTCTGAACCCTGTGAGGTAGCAGCCAGTGTAGCATCTCTCCTGGTTAGGCCAAACGCGAACTGGGATGAGGAGCCCTGGATCCTTCACGTAGATGGCTCCTCGAACCAGCAGGGTAGCGGGGCTAGAATAGTGCTACGCGGCCCGAGTGGAACGAAATTGGAATACGCACTACGCTTTGAGTTCGCGGCATCCAACAACGAGGCGGAGTATGAGGCACTGATAGCCGAGCTGAACCTAGCGCGCAAGGTAGGAGCAAAGCACGTAGTTATCTGCAGTGATTCCCAGCTCGTGGTCAACTAGGTTACGGGCGAATACGAAGCACGCGAGCTCACTATGATCGCATACTTGGTAAAAGTAAAGGAGGCTCTGCTCAACTTCCAGTCACACTTCATCAGGCAAATCTCGAGGTCAGAGAACACTGAGGCCGACGCCCTGTCCCAGTTAGCCAGCACGAGTCACAATGCCATGAGAACCGTGTACATAGAGGACTTACCTCGGCCCAGCATTCTCGATGGGGCAAAAGAGGTCGCTCCCGTCCTTGAAGCAGAGCCGAGCTGGATCGACCCACTCGCGAGCTTCTTGCTAGATGGAACCCTCCCTGCGGACCGCAATGCAGCCAAGAGGGTGCAGCGCTAGGCAGCCAAATACGTCATAATAGACAAACGGTTGAATCGACGATCCTACACGCTTGCGACCTGCCGAAGCCGAGCTCATACTCCGTGACACTCATGAAGGTCTGTGCGGCGGACACCTGGGGGGCAGAGCCCTCGCCCAAAAGGCACTTAGACAAGGATACTACTGGCCAACGATGAAAGCAGAAGTCGTCGAGCTCGTCAGAAAATGCGACAAGTGTCAGAAGCATGCCAATATCCACCATCAGCCTGCTGCCGACCTCAAGTACCTCACCAGTCCATGGCCCTTTGCACGGGCATCGACCTCCTGGGGCCATTCCCGCCAGCAACAGGTGGGAGAAAGTTCCTAGTGGTGGCAGTAGATTACTTCACAAAGTGGATAGAAACTGAACCTCTGGCAACAGTCACAGCCCGAAACATACAGAACTTCTTTTGGAAGAACATAGTATGTCGCTTCGGACTACCTCGGGTACTGATCTCCGACAACGGCAACAGTTCGAGGATATCAAGTTCCAAGAATGGTGCCAAGATATGGAATTCGTCAGAACTTCACATCAGTCGCACACCCGCAGGCAAACAGTCAGACAAAAGTAATGAACAGAGCCATCCTCCGCGGACTGAAAGCACGACTAGACCGAGCTAAAGGGTTGTGGGCGGACGAGCTACCAAGTGTTCTGTGGGCTCACCGAACTACGGAAAAAACCGCCACGGGAGAGACGCCCTTTAACCTCACCTACGGCACCGAAGCGGTAATCCTGGCGGAAATCGAAATACCTACAATGCGACTAGAAGCATATGACGATCAGACAAACGGAGACGAGTTACGCACCAACCTCGACCTACTAGATGAGGTAAGAGACCTCGCGCACATCCGAACAGCGGCCTACCAGCAAAAAGTAGCTCGGTACTACAACGCCAGAGTAAAGAAGAGCTTCCGCGTCGGCGACCTGGTTCTCCGTAAGATCATGGTACCCGAACCCAGCGTGGGCAAACTCGGACCAAATTGGGAAGGACCCTACAGAGTAAAGAAAGCACTCGGGGGGGCATACGAGCTCGAAACCTTAGAGGGTAAGCAAGTACCCCGAGCATGGAACATCGTCAACTTAAGGCGATACTACCTATAGACCACCAAGCGAAGTGGATAAAATCGCCACCAAAGCCTACGGGCTAGGATGCCAAGCTAACGAAGGAACCTCGGCACAGGCAAGCAAAGAAAAGTCAGCCAAAGGCAAAACGAAGTCAACGAACTAATAGGGACATCGGCATCTCAGAGACCACCAAAATAGGTCACGCGAGTGCGGTAACCCGGGCAGGAAACAGACCGGGCGTATGGTCAGTTCGGCAAATACGTTTAGTTCGGGAGAAAGAACAACCAACACTTAACCAAAAGAAAAGTCATTCCATTTCAAAGTAAGGGAGTACATTTCAAAAAAAAAAAAAAAATTACAGGCCCGGAGCTACTTCTTCATTATTAGAAGGCACTTCAACGATACCTGAAGGCCTTGCCTCGCCCTCGGAGTCTGGCTCACCATCAACAACATTGGCCATCTCCTGAGTTGTGCGCGAAGTGGATATGGCACTAATATCGAGCTCGGGGTACGTATTCCGGATCATCCACCGGCTTAGCTTGAAACCCCTTCGGTACGAATCCACCATTAGGTCGTCAAAGCTCGGCGAGGCGATGTACGCATCGACAGCCTTTTTCTTGGCATCTTCAATACCTTGAGAAAAGATCTGCGTCCTCTCCCTAATGTCCTCCGGAAGGTATTCGACCTGATGTTGCAAATCCAGCCCCAGGTCCGCCATGTGCTTCACTACGACTCCCATGGCCTCGGCATCTCTCTGAGACCTCGCCTGCTTGGCCTTTGTAGCACGAGCAGCCGCCTCTGCAGCACGAGCAGCCGCCTCAGCAGCTCGGGAAGTCATCTCGGCAGCACAAAGAGCCTCTTCAGCAGCTCGCGCCTGCCTCGAGCTCCTTTCCACCTGGGCCGCCAAGGCGTGGATAGAAGAGTTCACCTACCAAAAAGAAAGAACCGAGTGATCAAAAGAACGACAACAAGAAGGATAAAAGCAAAAGAGCTCGATAGTCTAACTTACCACCATGGCATGAGTAACAGCACGGCAGGCCACTTGGTGCAGAGGGAGATCAGTCCACGCCGCGACCTCCTCGGGGAAAATGGCCTCCTTACTCTTCTGAAGAGCGTAGGTCGACGACAACACACTCCTGAATTCCCCTGGGGCCCCCGAGCCCGAGGGCCCCGCTCGCGTATGAGCAGACCCAGAGTAAGCAGGAGCACCAGAGTAGGTGGGAGCCCCCGTGTAAGTAGTCTCAGTATACGGGCCCCCTACCGCTTCTTGCATTGGAGGAGCCATCTCGGGCTCCCTGGGCGGATCCCCTGACGGGTAGTCCGGTACCTCGGGCTCCGCATCCCAGGGCAACTCGGCGTGAGTTCGCTTGGCAACTTGCTTCCTCCTCTTCATGCCTTGAAACAAGTGCCCACCACGAGTCCTTCCTGAGTCCATCACACCTGCAAAAAAGAGTTCGGCATCAGAAAAAAGCCAGACAGAGCAAAATAGAACCTCCAAGTAAGGAACCTACCCGAACTCAGGCCGGCTGCAATGAGCTTGGCCTCCGTCAAATACTGTTGGCACTTTAGCCCAAGCCACGCCCATTGCCGGAGGCCCTTCACCGTCTCTTTGTCAAGCGTAACACCAGAGTCAGGGGCAGCCACTCCCCACCCGGTCTGAAACGACCACCCAAGCACACTTCGCACCCCGAAGTAGTCCCGCTTCCACGCCGGGACCTTGTTAGGAAGATCATGTAAAAGCTTAAAACCCGGGTGAGGAGACAGGTAATACGCCCGCCTACGCCCGGGGAGGAGACCCGCTTGCTTCTTAAGCATTAGGATGGAAAAGAAGATCTCCAAGTCTAAAGGAAAGCCCTGTTCGCTAAACAGGGAGATTGTCCCCACCAAATTACGAATGAAGTTCGGGTGAAGCTGACCGACCGTAACGCCGAAGTGATTCAAGACCTCAACAAGGAGGGGATGGAAAGGCAATCGCAGCCCCGCAGTGAACTGCTCCCGGAATATCACGATTTCATCAGGACCGTGTTCCCAAGGAAAGCTACCCGAAGGTATGAAATAAGCGTACTCCCCAAGCAAATTGTAATAGGTAATGAGGGATTGGAGCCCCTCAGGCGTCATGGTCGAGGGGCCAAACTTGTCTAACGTCCGACCCCGACGAGAGGTGGATGCCAAACTACCCGAGGCGACTCAACCTACGGGTTCGAACTCTTCCCCGAGCTCTACCTCCGGCTCGCTAGGACTATCAGGGGATGTGACTCGGTTCGTAGAACCTGCATCTGACCTACTTGAAGAACCGTCTGAGCTATCCGAGCTAGACATCGAGGAGAGAAGGTGGATTCTAGGAAGGTACTCACCCGGAAAAAGCTTGAACAAGACTACGGGAACTTGAATGAGCGAAAACCTTGAACGCGAACTGAAAGCCTGAACGCGAGCTGAAACTTGGACGCGAGCTCAAGAGGCAAAGCACAGAAGTGACAAAGCGGCTGAGGTCCCCCACTATTTATACCCACAGTGACCGAGAAGCAACAGCACAGATCAAAGCCAATCCGATGGCCCGCAGTCGCACTGACCGCACGTCCCCTGAGACCGAGACGTGATTAGCGCACGTCTTTTTGAAACTGACAGAGCGTCGGCGCACGTCTTTCTGAAACTGACAGGACGCCAGCGCACGACTCCTCACATTAAAGGCGGCAGCGGCACGTTTTCAAAAATTGAAAGGACGCCTACTGTCACGTCTCCCAACGGCGCGGTTTTTTGATTTTGAAATAAAGCGTGCGTTGTCACGTCTGGCAGCATTTGTAGGCAGGTCGACGCGTTTTCCATCTTTTAGGCGCTCAAAGAAACTAACCCTGACAACGCACCTCGCGCTATCAGTCAACCGAGATTCGAAGTACGGGACAAATCCACCTGCCACCTTGCGAACTCCCCGCACCAAGGCAAGACCCTTAGAACGAGGAGTGGGGGGCAATTGATGAAGGAAGATTTGGCCCGACCTCGTAATCACACAACATGTGGCAAAGGCAAACAGCTTGGCACAACAGCGCGCCCAGGGCGCGAGCACCAAAGGGAGGAAAACAAGCAGTCCGAACTCCCTACAAGGAGCCCGAACTCCCCACCAGCAATCCCTACGAGGAGCCCGAACTCTCCCTTAGGCCCCGAGCCACACAAGGCAATGACCCGAACTGGCCCGCCTCATGGCAGTTCGGGACACTCCTCTATCCGAACTCAAGACTTCACCTCGCTCACCACTCCAGCACTTCGCCTCCGGGACGCCGAACTGAACAAACGTACCATACCTGACACCAAGGAGGTCCGTATCCAAGGGCGGCGCACCTGACTAACTTGGGATCTGACGCTTGACAGCCGCACTTCAACGGTCACCTGCCACCGTCATCGCTAAGGCTCCGACAAAAGGGAGCAATGGCGGTTCAGTCCAGCAGAGGGGATGACACCCGAACTGGCAGGAGCCCAGAGGTAATCATACCCGACCTGACAGAAGCTTAGGAGTGAGTGCACGAGGTGGTTATAAAAGGCCCCCTACCCCCCAAGAACAAGGGATGTGAACTTTGTGCCATCTGGTTTTATCTTGCCTAAGAAAGAATTCTAACTTGAGCTTCGGAGCATTCATACCGGGTTCCCCCCGGAGCTTCCTCATCTTCTCTGTTTCAGGCTCCCTATAGCTCCGTTCAGAGGCAAGGTCATTGACAGCTAGGACCAGCCGGATTGCGCACCATCAAAAACAATAACCAGAAAATATAAATATGTAAAATAGTAGTGATGTACATCTATAGTCATGATGGTGATGATGGAAAGATATTGAATTATGCATATAATAACAAAAATAATAGTGAATCTAGTGATACTAATAATAACAAAGGACAAATTACATAACTAGGATGTGCAACAAAGGACCCAATGTGGATCCCTACAAATTTATATAGCAGTGGTTTGAAATAGATAGAAAACTAACTAATATTTGGTCACATTGTAGGATGTTTGTTTAAAACTTCCAAACTTGTTATCTTACCATCCATCAGATATAAAGTTAGGAGTAGAGTTATGAAAGCATCAACAAGTCAGTTGAGGGCCATACCAATTGCATTATTAACTAGTTTGTATTCATGATGTGGTTGCATAGGGTGACTAAGCATAGACTGGATCAACTAAACTGACAAGCAAAATAGTTATTTCAGTCAACCACAAAGGTATTTTAAAGTTTTATTTGCTACCCTTTATCCCTCATTATTTAAAACAAGTGAGAAGGCACGTGCAATGCATGTGATACTAATAATGAACATAAAAAGACAAGGTCTGCTTCATGTATCTTGATTAGGAGCTATTTTAGCAATAAACCAATAAATAGATGGCACATAAGATTCATAACATCAAAAGGTCCATACTCACAGGAAAAATAGTATAGGTGTGTTCAAGAGTGAGAAACAAGACATCAAGATCAAGTGCCAAAATGAAGGCAATGGTATCTTCACAATGATTCATCAAACAAAAGTTCACACTCAGACCAGACAAACACAAGGAATAGAGGATAATGCACAGAGTTAGCATAGAACTTCAGAGAACTTGGCTTTTCTTTAGTTCAAAGAAAGCAAGTAGCTACAGTATGATAAATGATGAAATGACCACAGCTTGTGCCTCCATGAAATGAGATAAGGCTACTAATCAATGTTATCAAACCGCTGTTGACCCGGATGGTTGGACTATTCAGCCCAGGAACCGTCCAGGCAACCGGTTCCGCTTTACCCCAAACTCGGTCCCTAGCCAAAAACTGTTCATTCAAACCAAAAGGTCAAACCATCATCCCGGAAACTAGTGGCCAGAACGGTTCTGGTTCCGGGTCATTTTTTAAAACATTGCTACTAATAAAAGACAAATAGAATTCGGGCATAAATCTTAATGTATTTGTATGCATGTCTGAATGCATTTACATGTATTTATGCATATGAGATAACTATATATATTTTAATAACAGAAAAGGCAATGGTTAATGATAGAAGGAGCTCATAAATTAAAGCTAAAGAAAATTAACAGATATTGTCTTCAAAGAGAACAGGGCTGCAGCAGATGAACACTAAATATCAGCTTACTTTCACTCTTTTAAGGCTTTGAGAATCAATTTCAATATTGTGTTCATCAACAATGTAGTCAACCATCCTCACTGACATTTCTTCATGAGACCTGAACAAGTGAGAAATAATTGAAAACCATCTCCAAAATAGCAGTAATACAGTGTCGACGAAACTACTCAAGGTGGGACAATATTTATTAAGAAACAAGTCAGAAATAATTGAAAACCATCTCCAAACATCACAAATGAATACAAGATTCCAAATTTCCAATGCTGTAAGTTGCACATTTATTGAGGTTTCAACTAATAGTTTTTTTATAAGTAAAATAAATTTTATAATCACTTGAAATAAGCATTGCAAGCATCCCTTAGAGAGGCACGAGATGCTACCTCTCCCAATATCCGTTGCCAATTACAATTGAGCTCACCCCTTGTTTATCTAGGTTTCAACTAATAGTTCATAAAAGGATAATTAAAGGCATCAACTAAATTGGTTAAAAACTGTACTTAAAGTTTCACAAATCTTATTCATTAATAAAGCATATTGTTATTGATAAAAAAAAAAAAAAAGTTGGTTAAAAACTAATGAGCCAAGTTGTTGTAATTTGTATAAAAAACAACTTACAATCCACACACAGGATTTTTTTTATCAGAAACGATAACTTTCATTAGAGATAAATTAAACTGAAATACAGAATTCAACCCTTATCAGAAAAGGTTGATCCAATAAACATCAAACATTACAGCACTGCCCAATAAAGACTCTCCCTTACAGTCCCTTGTTTTGCTAGGGCGTCAGCAAAACCATTTGCTGATCTCCTTACCCACTTAAACCAAACACCCACCTCCCTTGCTATGCTAAGAATTTCCCTTATCAGCTGTCTATATTGCCAAATTCCCAGCTGCCCTAATTGCATCCACCCAATTACCAACTTGGAGTCTCTCAATCTGATATAGCCCCAATTGTTTGGCCAGTTTTACACCTTGACGTAGTGCCAAGATTTCTGCTCTTAAGGAATCTCTAACTCCTATTGGACCTGAAAACAAAGCCATTATCTTGCCTTCATTATCTCTGAAAACACCTCCTATACCGGATGGGCTTGGATTACCTATAGAGCTTCCATCAAAGTTCAATTTCACCCTTTGTTGTGGGGACCAAACTTCCGGTATCATAGCTTTGGAAGTAGTAATAGATGCCACAATACCCCAACTTCTATAAATGTCTTCAACTGAGAAATCCTTTAAAAGATCACAGGATTTCAACCAATGGATAACCTTAGTAGTTATTCCTTCCACAACCTCTTCCTTGGATCTACAACTGCCTTTAAAGATCCTATTGTTTCTTTCCTCCCACACTGACCACAATACAGCAGCTCTAGTGGCTCTCCACATAATCCTTCCACGAACCGTTGGTTGCCTGTAAAAAGCTGGATCAAAGAGGTTCACCACGCTCGAGGAGTGAGTCCACCTGTAGCCAAAGAGAGAAGAGAACCAAGACCAAATAAAGAACACAAAGGGACATGAGATTAGTAAATGTGAAATTGTCTCACCAGAACCCAAATAGAGGCAACAAACATGGGGGGAGAGGCACATATTTGGCCTCTTTTTCTGCAATAAATCCAAGGTGTTGATTTTTTGGAGTACCACTTCCCAAAAAAAGGCTTGAATTTTAGAGGGTACAGGGCTACCCCACACCTCCTTTGAAGGGAAGTTCTTTACAAGGTTAGAGGTCTGAAGCAAAACGTTATAGAAAGAAGAGCAATTGAAGAAACCAAAAAGGGAAGGTTTCCAAATTCTGCTATCTCTACAGGACTGATCAAGAAAGACTTCCCCAAACTGAGTGATCAAATCATCAACCATCCCCATTTCAGAATCCCTTAGACCTCTTCTAAAGCCCAAATCCCAGGAGTTATCAACAAACACTAAAGAGATCACTTTTCTTTTGTTTTCAGACAAGGAGTAAATAGAAGGAAATCTATCTCTAAGGGAGTTTTCACCAACCCAAACATCTTCCCAAAACAAGACTTTATTTCCAGCTTAGACATCATATTTGAAATAAGGAAGCATAAGAGGCAAAATACCTTGAATAGCTTTCCAAGGAGAACACTGAGAAGCCCTAGGGTCGAGTCCTGCATCCCAACTGTTATCTACCAATCCATGAATACTAACAATCACTCTATACCAAAGTTTGTCCTGTTCCATCAGTAGTCTCAAAAACCATTTCCCCAGCAAAGTCGTGTTTCTTAATCTTATATTTCCTAACCCAAGGGAAATTTGGAACACTGAGAGGCTCTTTAAGGGAAATTTGGGAAACCACAAGAAATACCATCATCATTAATAATTCAAAATTTTATTTTCCCACCAGCTTCAACCTTCCAATTAGGAACTTATCTCTATCGGACATGGTATTCAATACTTTCTAAAGAAAATTTACTAAAGATTAAAGAGGCATTGAAAAGCGCAATTATTGTTCTGACATCATTACTGGTTATACAAGAAAAGTGCCAATGATATAGTCACAAACTGAAGTATAAACCCCTTGCCAGCAATAAATAAATAATTCACAAGGCTGTTTTGTATGGCAATGTAAATTGAGTTGCAGGATGGAAGGAAATTGCTACTTTCTGGATTTCAATGTATTGTTCCAAGAATCAAGCAGTACAGAATCCAGAGACTAATGGTCATTTTTCTGTGTTTTCACTAGTTCCAACAATTTTTTTAATACATTTTGGGGGGACCATTTGAGAAGCTTCTGATTTTGTGTCAAAAAGATTTTGCTTCTGTTTCTGCACCCTGAGTCAAAACACAACCTGAATTTTTTGAAATATAATAACAAATTCATTATCAAAAAGGCAGCAAGAAGATCCAATTTTCCACCATGTTGATCAGAATCTATTAATTTGGACTTGATTCCATGAAAACAATGTTACAATTGAATGGCAGGGCTCTCACTTTGAGAATATTATTTTTAAGATCATCTTTTTGAAGTTTTTAATATGATTGATGATATGCCATGAATTTGACCTCAAAAGAGGTATTTAACTGCAGAAATGATTCAAGAGGTAGTGAGACAGAATTCACATAGGTTATACTAGATAATTCTTCATTACACAGTACACATATCATACAGTATGTAAGTGACGCACTGGCAATCTACTTGAGGTCTCAATCAAGCTTAATGCCGATAGCATGCTTTGATGAGACAAGTGCAACTTTAACCTTGAATACAAAAAAAGCAAGTGCAGAAGCATACACTTGAGGTTTTGGTTCTATGTCATTAAAACCATGAAGTGGCAGCTGCCCACATGACAAATTAAACACTAGTGCCTCCTCTACAAGAGAAAGACAATAAACATCAGATCTGAACAATACAGATATGGGTGAGAAACATTATCTATTAGATGGTTATCCTTATGTCTTGAGATTTACAACCACAAAAGATAATGCAAAATAGGCGGAGGCATTTTTTTGGTCAAAAAGCTTAGGTAATCAGTGAATAAAAATAAAGCCTCCATCCCCTTGAATGTGTCTTTTTTTTACCACCAAAATAGGAGACATTAGATTGACAAGTCTTGGTTCTGATCTTCTGGGCATTACAATTGCTGATGTGCTATGTAAGAAAAACATTGGAGTTGAGGACATACAATACACACACACACACATTGGAAACATTAAATGAAATTATATTGTGTAAAGGAGGCGGGAATCACCATTTAGCACCATTAAGAACCCGAGGAAGAAATGCACGCTCAAACAAATGGCTGAAAGGCCCATGCCCTATATCATGAAGTAGCCCTAGAAATAGAAACAAAGACAAAATAGATGGATCCAGATCATTCAAAACAAGGTAGTTTAACAGCAAATACATTTAAAGTACCTGCAATCTTCACTGTTTGTAAATCAAAGCGATCAATTCCCAGCTCTGAGCCCTACAAGGATGTGACAAGTATCCAAAGAATATTTTCAAGAATGTCTGGGTTCTGCAATGAGAATGAGCAGAGCATGTAGAAGCAGTTCCATACTTGATGAGTTTGAAGCTTCGTAACTGCTTCCCCAGCAAGCCAATACACCCCCAGTGAATGTTCAAACCGAGAATGTACAGCTCCTGGATAAACCATGTACGCCAGACCTGAAAGATACATGGAATTCTGTAAGAGTTTGCTGACAGAAACCAAATTAAGAAAGAAACATTTATGCTCTAACTGTACAGAACAGAACAATGTATTAGGTGCCTACCATGTGCTGAAAATTAGCAATAGCTATGAAATTGGCTGGATTCCGTTCTTCAATTAATTTATGTATTAATAAATCTAGATAAAAATATGTAAATGGAGTTCATGACATCATTTCCAGCATATTCAGTGCTATTTGTTAGGTTTTAATCTTCCAAAATCCAATAAGCTCAAATACTGTTTTCAATTTTTCAATGGGTACCAAAACACTTAGCATTGATCAAGATGGCACGTGTTGAAAAACTAAGGCTCAGTTTGGAAGCAGTACAAATGCAAAATATGTACAGCATAAATACATAAAAAATAATACAAAATATAAGGTTTTGCACTCTACATATTTGCATTTGTACTCCTTCCAAACGCAGCCTAATTAAATAAATGAAATCCTAAAATCAGAATGTATTCACTCAGCCACAGATACGCTTTGCACACTTCAGTGGTCCACACTTGATCCACATATGCAGACTTTAAGACTTACCTCTTAAAACACCAATAGAAGTATATTTGTCCTTGCAAGTATGGCAACAACAAAAGTTCACACAACTGATAGCATGATTTAAATGTTAAGTGCGGTAAATATGGTAAAGATATTAAAAAATTCTGCAATTGTTTAACCTATTTGAAATTCTTGCTACTATGATATTTTATCAAATGCAGGTAAAGCATGCCAGAAGCAAAAGACATATTAATAAGGCATTTGAGATATTTGCAATTGTTTAACCTATTTGAAATTCTTGCTACTATGATATTTTATCAAATGTAGGTAAAGCATGCCAGAAGCAAAAGACATATTAATAAGGCATTTGAGATATTTGCATCTCACCTTCAAGGTCCAGGGCCACTATCCATATTTGGGGTGATAAAGTAAAACATAAGGCAAATTTAAGTGAACAAATAACATAAAAAGGAAGGACAACATGATACAAACTACAGAGCATTCAAACCTTAACTAAATTATTATTCCTGACAATGGATTTCAAAGAAGATACTTTAAACTCACCAAGTTGCTTTAGATCACGAAGCCTGCAATTTTGGAATTACATAATGTAAGATGATTTACTATAATTAAAATAACTGAGAAAGACTGGGAGAATAATCAAAAAGGAAAGAAATCACAAATCATTTAAGAAAAAAAATACGCTTGCCTCTGAAATTGTTCAGTGTCAATAAACCTCAATGAGAGCTGCAACCATTCAAAAAATATTAATCAATTTTAGTTGTGCAACTATCCGCAAGTCTAGGTTAAGAGTACTTCTACATCAATGAATTAAAAAATGCTGGTGGGCAATTATACAAATAAAAATACAAAAACTATTAATCCATATATTATCTGCTCATCATTAACAGAGGCAGATACAAAACTTAAGCTGAAATGTCACAAGGTGGCAGTTGAGCTCGCGAAGAACCTATCAGAGATACTTAAACTAACACCATAAATGATTGAACCAATGGGGGGTGAAACATCATGATTAAAATCGGAAAACAATATAGAGAAGAAATTATCCGGTACATATAACTACTGAGTTACATTTAGACAGCCAGCTAAAGCTTGCGTAGGAGATCTCCTTCGCAAAAGCATTTAAAAATAGATGGCCATGTCTCAAGTGTTTTCAGTTCTTCATTGACCTGTTCTATCATTTCTTTATTAAAATATTCTTTTCGTTGGGAGTAAATTTGATTTGTTTTAAATTTCTAAATGAATGCTTTCGTTTTTCACAGTATATTTCAATTTCTAGAAGTGATGTTCTTATTCTTGAATATCTTATAAATTCCTTTTTCTCGAAAACCATCCACGTCTACAAATAACCAACATTCTAATCCAATTAAGTTAACTTAAAAGGAAAAACGCTTCACTGTAAGGCAGCTCTACATGTCAATAACTGAAAGTTTTTCGCAATCTTGTCAAATGAAAAACAGACAAAAGCTACAAAAGAAAAGAGAGAAAGGAAAAAAGCAAAAAAAAAGGTCCTGAAACAAATCCAATGTAAAGAAAGTGGATTAAAATCCGAAGTTCGACGCCGAAACTCATACCGGATCGAGAGTGATGGTTCCGTGGACGTTATCAAGGACGTGTTTCGAAAATCTTCGATCATGCGCGGATGCAAAGCTGAGTTTCTGCGAGAGTGGGAGCTCTTCGTTGCAAAAGGCTCCCATCCTTACTCTGCTACAGGGTTCAGAGACGAGAAAGAGAGAGTGAAGGGTTCGTGAATGACCGGTAGAACGAGACTTCACAGGATTCAGGGATTTGTGTGAGAGTTGACGTGGAGTGAACGAGAGCGACACTGGCCGATTAGAGTTCGTGAAATGAAGGAAAAGATGGGAAGGAATGGGAACGAAGAAGCGTGAGAAGCTTTGTATTGGAGTGGCTGCGAAGGAGGCAATATGCCGCCAAAAGCGTTGTTTTTTACTTTTTATTATTATTATTTTTTTTTTTTTTTTAATATGTGCGTGCGGACGAACCAGGAATTAGGAATGTTCTCTCCGAATTGGATATGGGAACATTTCTGCAGTTGTGCTCATCACTAATCACTACCATGTACGTTTCAAATGCCAAAAATAACCTCAGATATTACTTTGTTTTCTAGAGGTGCAACTTGGACCGGGTCACTCAAACCCAATTTCAGGTTGGTTCGGGCTAAAATTTTGAGTTAGGATTACGAATTTACGATTAACAAAAGGAAAAATCCTGACCGACACTTGGCGTTTTAGCATTTTGTTAGTTAAATTTCATGGGATATTCCTTTAAATATTTATAAAACCTCAAATTACCCTATAATATTTTGAGGGGGAATACAGTCTACTTAATGCAATATTTTATTTATTTATTTATTTATTTTATGGAACCATTTCGTCTTTTTAACTTACAATTTTAATAAAAAAAATCTAGCTCTCAGAAGATTTTTTGGACAAATTTTCATCTTGAGAATAAATAAAAAATGATTGATTAATTAATTTGTGCTTTAAAATGATTATTTTTCATCATTTTGATATTTGTTGTTGGTAGATCATTAAAAATCTCAACTGAACAATTTTGGTAAGTTTACTTTCACCTATAATTTTATTTTTCTAATCTGTAATTCAAGAGTACCGTTGCTTTGTCATTATACATATAATAATGCTGACTGAAATAATTAAATAAGTACGACGCCATCGTCTCAAAATTTTTTCTTTTTTCTTTTTTTTTTTCATCTCGTTTCCATATGAGTGAGTAAAAGTTCAACCCAATCCCAATATAACAGCTTCATCCATTCAACTCGGGTAAACCATCATCCCGAAAGAACAATCAATGTATCAGTCACCGCACTCCCGACTCCGAGTGCGTTATTTGTCTTCTCACCGTGGAAGTGCAAGTGGTCGTCTGCTCGGTTGAATGGTGTGGATGGTGGTGGTAGCAAATTGGCGTGGCGTGGCGTTCGGCGAATGCGTGTGGGGAGAGGTGGTTCCCTTCATGATCTCGCCACGTGTGAAATCTGTCTCTGTTTCCGCCCTTTGGGAGATGTGTACGGAGGCTAGCTACTGCCTGCCTAATCACTTCATCGGTCTAATCTTTGGTTGAACACTGACTGAATTATGGTGGTTCAGTTGATGTCCACCTGATCAGCACTGTATGGTTTCGAATGGATGGTGGGGAAGATATTCCGAGGCAATGAGGTGTCCCTCTTTAACTGCGATGATCTGTGAGATGAGTGATCTTGAAGGTGAGTATCGAGTTGTTGCAGCCGGGTAGAGAGTCGAGAATCGAGATCTCTATCACATGGGGGAGGGGGGGGGCACATGGTAGGTACGTAGGGCATACCCGTTGCAGTTGAGATGATGGCAGGCACATGGTGGAGGATATCCCAATAATCTTCTTAATTCTAAACACACAAAACAGGACGGCATGTAGAAAGCCAATTTGAAGAAAATTCCTTGGAGTTGTAACTACTAACTAGCAACAAGGTCGATGAGAAGAAACCTTCGAGTTCACATCAACCCTCTTGTCTCAATCAATAAATATAAAAAATATATAGCATCAATCATAATGGTGGTTAATGGTTTACAAATTACAATCTAAAGTATTCCAACGGTAATACCATATCCCCTTGGCTTTGGTAGGTGCACCCTTTTCACCTTTAGTTTTAATAATGAAGAGCCCAAAGGTAATACCATATCCCCAAGTCACCTTCCTGAATCCTGATATTCATAAAGCCATTTGGAATCGAGGTGGAGCACGGAGTCGAGGAGGCTGGATATCCCCGGGCTTGCCAAGCTGACCGCAAGCAGCCATCTTATCATCCCCCCTACTCAACCGCAGGAAAACAACACATCCTGCTTCTGCCAGAACATTCCGGAACTCCATCATCTTCTCTTCACTGGTGGGTCGAAACTCAGACCCGCTATGAGCATTAAAGGAGATGAGATTTATCTTGCAAGGTATACCTTGAACAAGATCAATTAACTTCCTTGCATCCTCAATGCTGCATACAAAAGCGTACCAGGTAAATGAAACTGCTGCTTACGAAACAAGTCAGAGATGGGAATCTCAAAGGTTTGAGACAAACAATATCACATAAAGAACGGATCACAATTCACATTGGCGAAGAGTCGAAGACAAAAAAAATGCAGCAGTAACTCCTAAACGTAGAAGACACAGACTCAGACATAGCTTGGTAAACTCAAAGTTGACAGCTTTTTTGATGATCATGGATGAGATCCCATCTTGCACATCCTCTAGACCAAAATCAAGCACAAATATGGAACAGTCATGAACACAATGAAAGTATATAGAAGAAGTCTTACCAATCTGGAATGGTCATCAAGGATAGCCATTTACAGATTTTCATAGTTTCCATACCAAATACTAGCCTGGTGCTCCCTATCA
Source organism: Nelumbo nucifera (assembly GCF_055504915.1). Classification (NCBI taxonomy): domain Eukaryota; kingdom Viridiplantae; phylum Streptophyta; class Magnoliopsida; order Proteales; family Nelumbonaceae; genus Nelumbo; species Nelumbo nucifera. The sequence continues at coordinate 11,845,424 of NC_142652.1, read as the reverse complement.
ATCCAAGAAACTTATCTGCATAGATATTCTATCCATTTTTATTTTATTTATGATGTCATGGCTTGCCCTTTTTACCCTAAGCGTTAAACTGCTGACCCACCACCTGGACAGAAAAGCAGTTCTGTTTCCGGGTTGGGTTTTAAAATATTGGTATTTGCGACTCCCTCTGTTGTTATTCTTGTTGCCCACCTTGTGCATTAGCCAATAATTTATCTTGTAAGAGATTTTTTTTTGCACTACTTTAATAAATGGTAAATAGAAAAATAAGTCCTAACATATTTAATGATATTTAGCCAAATGATTCCAGAAGGCAAAGTAAATGAGATGTAGAATTCATAAAGGTGGGAAGCTACCAATTAATTGCAAGATGTAGCATAAAAACTTGAAGTAGAATTTCATGAAGGTAGAAACCTAAGAGATAAATAGACCTTAATTACATAATCTGCTAGTAAAAAAATACAGATGGATAATTTTAACCTTTTTGTTGCAGAAAATGCATATATGATACACTTTTAACGGCATCCATTAACTGAAAAATATTATTTCAATTTGCTAGGATGGCACATTAGCCTAGACACAAGCTTGAGTAGGGATGGCAATTTCTACCCTACCTGGTGGGTACCCGTCCCTACCTGCTCAGTCAGAGCGGAATTTTTTCTTAAAAATCAGATTTAGGAGCGTGGAAGGGTTTGGGGATTTTACAACTCATACAGGTATAGGTAGGGTACAGTATTAGGCTAAACCTGACCCTCCCCAACCTGCATATTGTTGGAAGGCATATGAACATATATATTAGGTGTCGAATTTAATAATATTTTGAATTTTATACAAAGGATAATTAATAGTATATTTGTTTCCTTATTTCCTACATGTTTTAATCAAATAATTCGAAATTATGATGTTTGTTCATGTTATTTTACTTGCTTATCACTTTATTGCACAAACATAACAGGAAATAAAAGGAAATTAGATATGGGTTCTAGAACCAACTTCCCCCCCCCCAACTCACCCCACCCTCAAATGTGGGGAGGGTAGGCTTGGGGAGGGTTTTGCATTTTCATGTGAGTGGAGAGTTTGGATTCTAGAAATCAAAGCCACTATGGGTTTTGGGGAGGGTACGGGTTGGGAGGTTCAGAGAGACGTGTAGGTCTAGAATTTATACAAAACCCTCCCGAACCCACCCCATTGCCATCCCTATCTTGAGTACATGTACATGAAGGAAAGGCAAAGAAAGCATGAACTTCCAATGCTATGTAGCAAAAATGAACCAGCACTGTCTCTATTTGAAAATTATTGACCAGAATAAAAAGGCCTTAGCAAAGCAGAGGAAAGGGGTATTTCTCTAACCTGTCATTTACTCCTGCAAGCATCACATATTCAAATAGCACTTTATAATTATGTTTGAAGCGCAATTCCTCCCTAAGAGTCTCAAGAAGCACACCCAAGTTATACTTTCTGTTAATTGGCATGATCCAGTTTCTGACCTGAAATGTTTTGTAATGGAAGAATGAATTCTTTATCCCAACAAGCGTGCATGCATGTACACATAAACATGCCACCAGTGTGGAAAAGGTGGTTACCTCATCTGTTGTTGCATTCAAACTGACTGCCAACGCACAGTTGGATTCATGGAGGAAACGTTTCAGCTGTGGCACAAGTCCACTGGTTGAAACAGTAACCTTTCGAGGACTGAAATGAAGGCCATGTTCATCTACCATTATGTCGGCAGCTTTAATGACATTTTCAATGTTGTGGAGTGGTTCCCCCATTCCCTACAAATTCATTTAGTTTTAAACTATCAACTACTAATGAGAAATTGATAGAGTGATGATAACATTAACATCTAAACAAACTTGAATGTAAGAAAAGAAGCAAAAAATCCTACCCCAAAAATAAAATATTGGTAAAATAAAAGAACCAAAAAGGTAAACATTAAAAACCCACTCCATCTCATATAGATACATTGGTCAGCAGCCTTTTCAGAGTATCTGGGGGTAAGTCCCCAGGATCTGCTTTGAGGCCAAGTGTAGGCAAGGCAACCCCAACCACTAGAATCTAATGTGGTTTGCCCATCATTTTCCGGTGGGCTGTGAATGATGGGCAACAATATAAAATACAAATATAACAGAAACAAGGAAGAATGGCTGGTCCAAGGAGTTTTTGAAGTTAATACTTGATAAGCATTCAGAAAATTCTGTAATCAGTTTTCCTTTTTTTTTTCATCCATCAATATTTTTATTAAACATTTGGCAAAACTGTTATACTCACCATAAATACAACATTTGTTATAGAACCAACTTCACTTGAGAGCAGACGTCGAGCAAAAACAGCCTGCTCCACTATCTCAGCGGCTGTTAGGTGTCTTCTTAAGCCCATCCTACAAAATGTATGCATTCATCATGCAACTTGCCGACCATACTAGATCACTATAACTGATAACTGTAGATACCAAACTGCAAAGCTGAAACTAAAAAGGAGAAGGTTTAAAAGCTTGCCTGCCAGTGTAGCAGAATTGACAATTCATGGCACAACCTACTTGACTTGAGACACAAACAGTAGTCCTCCCTCCTTTACAAGGAATTACAACTGTTTCTATACCCAATCCATCTTCCAAAGTGAACAAAATCTGCAGCCTCCTGTGAGTACACAATCAATGAGAATATTCTTATGGAACTGAAACCAACAAGAAACAATGCATGTACAATCATGGTTGGTGTTGGCTCAAGAAGATACACTGATATACCGAATTAAAGACAACTAGAAAAGATTAAGCTCACCTTTCGAGTTCCATCCGATGCTGTATGAATATCTTTTAAAGACAATGCCTTAAATTCAGCAAATTCGCTCAACATTTTTCTGAAGTCTTTATTCAGACCTGAAATTGGTAAAGGCAATTGAAATTCAGAGCACAAGTAATGTCATATAATATACACAACCGCAAAAGCACAAACAAAAGAGACAATGATGGGGGTGATGAACCTTCCAATTCATCTATACAATGTGCCCAAATATTGTTTCCATACAGACGCTTCCACAGCATTAAAGCCTGCCCTGGCCTGTATCCATGTGACTGCACCCATTTCTGTTCAAATAGAGATTCTCACAATTGTGATCCACTACCGATAAAAATGCTAAATGATGTACATTCAAGCACCAAGTTGATGAAAATGACTAAATTTTTATCAGTAAAAATTTAAGACTGGAGACCAAAAAGGGAATTGAAGGCATACTTCAAGTTCAGTATATCTCATTCCCTTCAGGAGCACCTTTGAGCTCTTGGAGCTTATGCTACCGTTCACGGTACCTAGTAAAGAAGAGCACCAAAAGACATGTCAAAAGAAACCCAAAAGCATAACTCAAAATAGAACAACTTAATTTGAAATATTCGAGTTATAAACTACTTAGAGTGCTAGGAAGATCAGACACAAATTAAACTTTAGAATCCCTTGTGTGTTGCAGAATGCAAAATGAACGTAAAAGAGAAAAAAAGGAAAGAAAGAAAGAAGAAAGATATTACCAGTTTCGTAGTCGTCTATCGAAAGAGCCGCCGTGGGAGAAGAACAAGCGATCTTCGAAAACAAACGGCAAGATGAAGAAAATAGAAAAATTAGACGTCGTGGTGGTTTTGAAGGGGGCACTGGGAAGGACGCAATCGGTGTTATCGAGGATATGGCAGGTTTCATGACCACCAAGCAGTTGGTTCCCCCCGCTCGCCTCATCCAGATACAACCCATCTCCATGGGTTGCGGAGTTACGGTCTAGAACGTAGACAGTTAGACACTCAAAACTCAACTCAATCTAGGGTTTCTGGTCATTCCTGCGCCAAGTTTTTTGGTCTCCGTTTGCACCGAATGCTTTTAGAGCAGCAATTGGATTTGGATATTAGATAAGTCAAATTTTAGAATTTGGATAAAAACGCAGCACATCGCAAATATGTAATTCGCTGCATTTTTTTTGGGTAAATAAGAGATTACCAGTTTACCACCCTTACTTTGAGGTAGTGGCATTAATATTACCCCCTGAACGTTCAGGTTCTAACATTTGCCCCCTCTCTCTGCTAATTTATGGAGAAAATTAATTTATCAAAATACCCTTCTAGGATTTAGGATTTATATTGGCTGAAGACAATATTTCTAAATGACGAAAATAGCCAAGCACGTTATTAGTTTGGGGAGAGTATAGGTACAAGAATATGCAAGTGCAAAACCTGATATTTTGCATCTCTAAATCTATATTTACATTATACAAATTTGTATAAAATAAGCACATGAAGCACAATAGTACCTTTACTAAGTAATAACATAAATCAGAACTAATTCTTTGCAAAGAATAAGAAATTGTGAAATTCTTTCTTTCTTGTACATTGAGAAAGCTTGGTGGAAAACCAGAGCATAATCAAATAATCAACCCGATCAACCATATAAATATAAATAGATCAAGCTGAGTATTGGGGAGAATTACCTACAATCTCACATTGGGATACTGAATTACGCTCTTAGCAATGTAATCCTCCACAAGTTATTTGTTATATGCAAATAAGGGTGAGTATGAGTAGGTTCAATTTCGTTTCATGCAAAAACCTAAAACCTACTTAGTATGAGTCGCTTCTGGGGGTGGATTCCAGCCGAGTCGAGCCGAATAGTACTAGGCTCGAGCTCGGCTTGAGACTATTCTACAAGGCTCGAGCTTGGTTCGGTTTAAGTTTGATTTTGAGAAAAAATATTTTATATTTCAAATTTTAAGAATTATAATAATTAATAATTAGAATATTTATATTATATATATATATTATTTTTCTATAATTTTATTATATATATATATATATTAAATATCAAATATATATATGAGCCGGCTCGCGAGCTAAGCTCTAGTAGGCTCGAGCTCGGCTCATTTAATAATTGAGCCACTAAATTGGGCTCGAGCTCAAGTTCGATTGAAACTGAGCCGAGCCGATCTTGAGCAGCTTGTGAAAAGCTCGGCTTGCTACCACCCCTAGTCACTTCTATGTTTTTGGAACCAAAACCTACCTCATGAAGGTTGGTTTCAATGTAGGGGTGCAAATGGATCGGGTTTTGATCCTATCATATTTTGTTGGATCCAAATCTCCCTCCTATTTGGATCTTCAGATCATATCGGAATTGGATCCCTCACCCCCACCCCCTATCCAATCCGAGAATATCTGATATGATATATATGTTATTTATTTACTTATATAAATATATATAACATATACATGCTATTTGTCTATTTATAAATATTTTACTTATATTGTATTTTTGTAATTTTGTTATATTAATTTTTTATAGAAAACATGTATATATATGATGAAAATAGTTGAAAAGATACTTGTAATTTTTGTTTTATTTTATTAATTATTATATTTTATTTTTCTTTTAATAATCTATTAACTTTTAAGAAATTTAAATCGAATTGGATTATATCTGAAATTTGACTTCTTCATCAGATTCGAATTTGAATCCATACATATGAGATTTGATTTGATCTTCGGATTGACTCTTAATAGTGTTGAATTTGATTCAGATATATCTAATTCAAACTCGATTTGATCCGTTTGCATCCCTGTTCTAGGGTTAGCTCTGGCCTTGGCGGTTCCAAGGTATACCCGCAAAATTTGTTCTTTCTTTACTCCCCCCTTAAAGAAAAATGAAGCATGTTCTTTACAAACTTGATTTTCAATAAAGATAAAATATAGTTTAAAACTTTATAATGTTTATTGATTAAATTGAGTAATTTAATATGAAGATTATCAATAACATATTAATATATAGTTTAAAACTTATAATTATAATTTAAATTTTGTAAATATTACCTTTGCATTATTTATCATACACATTCAAATATCAAAATGAAAACAAATAATCAAATCACTTAAGTAACTCAATGGTCAAGTGAGATCATGGACTTTGTAACTATAAGTGCTTAGATTCAAATTTTCACATCCACAAAAGTATTTTGGGGTTTACAATTAGACGACATCTCAACACCACGTAAGCAGACCTCGGGAGCGCCTCGGAGACCTCGCACCTACCCTGATGACCTCGGCACCACTTCAACAAACTGAACTGCAAACGACCCGATAAAACTTTAGGTCGGCATAAAATGCGACCTGCTTCCACCAACCTAGCCTGAGTTTAGCTAGTGACCTGCCTGACGTGCTAGGCAACCTCCTCATTCAATAGATTATCATCTCCGACTTCCCTGGGATCACGATGCCACATCGAAAGAGCCGGTTATCACCCCACCCACTTCGAACGGGACTGGATAGACACTACCTGCTTACGCGGAGTCCATCTTTGGGCATGAAACCACATCCGAACCAAACGGGCCGAAGATCTCAGACGCATTTCATGAGCCTCACGATAGCTAGCCTATATAAAAGCATCCCCATTCACAAAAAAGGTACGTGCGATTTATCTTTCACAGTTCACTAGCTCTCTAGTTCATTCGCTTTTACCTCTCCCAAAGCTCTTCGCTGACTTAAGCACCGAAGTGCCCACCCTTGGGTAAAGCAGCCTAGATGCTCTGATTATCACTTTCTTGCGACTCGACCTGGCAACCTACTCAATCCGACATCCGAGATGTCAGCCAGCAGGGAGCACCAAGTCACGCACCATCAAAAAGCAAGAGAGTTTATTATCTAAACATATAAATAATTGATATTCTTTCATTAAATTGACAAAAAGAAAAAGAAATATTCTTTCTCTTAATCTGAATTAAAAGAGGGTATAATCCATTAAAAGCTATATCAACTACTTTGAGAGAGAGAGAGAGAGAGAGACCACCACCCATATGAGTTTGAAAATTTTAGGGTAGATTTTGAAAATTTGAAAAAAAAAAAGAATGAAATGTAAAAGAGTCACAAGGTATTTTAAGTCTTTTACCCTTAGTTTATCTAAAATAGCACCCACAAGTAATCCAAATAAACAATAATATATATTAATATATTATGTTCAACTATAATAAAAAACAATAATATTCAAAATTAGTATTTTATAAAAGGTTAATGAAATGATTATTCTATCAAATCAACCAATTCACATTTACATCGAAAAATGTTTTTTACTTTCAACTGATTTATAGAAATAAAACACTAATAATAGAATAATTATTTTAATAATTTCAATTTATGAATCTACATATGATGTGTATCTTAGAAAAATTAACATATAAGGTATTTTTAAGTTAAGATAATATATTTTTATAAATTATTAATTTATATTTTAATTTATATTAAATACCAACATATTTATTATTTACAAAAATAAAAATATTACTTAGCAAACATTTGAGAATTTAATATTAAGTCAACCTTTTTGTTAGTATAAAAATGTAAAACTAAATAGACAATAATTAATTTAGTAATTAAAGTATAATAGCTGCATATGATTTATATATTGGGTCTTCCACATTCTTACAAGTCTAATGTTTGTTTTAGGTTGATTATATATTTTTGCAGTTATTAGTTGACAACATAACTTAAATAAGTAATAACATAATAATAATTTAATGCATGTAGTAATTCTGTCTTGGATTCTTAATTAATGCCTACACTTCATTTGTGGCTATTTCAACTTTTAGATTCAATGTTTATTAATGTATTTGCAGGATTTATAAGAGTTTCCCTTATGTATGCAATTGTATCCATACACTTCCACTATGTCAATGTATTTTCAAACATATCCTTATCTGTATTCAGATTCAAGTTTACTGATACTTTAAATATTGCTTGATAAACTAACTGGAACAAAAAGAGATTGTTCGTTTCTTAAGCCCAGTTAGGAAAGAGTACAAATATAAGATTTTGCACCCTACATATTTGTATCTCTACTCTTTCCAGACAGAGCCTAATATGTGCACATCTAGAGAGAGGGGAAGCAAGTGGCAGATTGGCTAGCAAAAGCAGGTCATGTAGGGGTGCCAATTGGACTGGATTTGGCCCAATCCGATCCAGTCCAATGTAAGTCCATTTCAAATGGACCAGGTCCAATCCAATTCAATAAATATTTTGAACCATTCCAATTTAATATCTGGATCTAACAATCTGTTCAAATTTGTTTCAATTTAGATTAATTCTAATCCAGACCTGGTCCATTGACACCTATATTTCTATTTTCTATCAATGAACAGAATATTAACTTAATCCAACCTGATGATGCGCTATCTTCTCCCAATCCAATATAAATTCATTAAGGATGGACCAGGTCCAATCCTATTCAATAAATACTTTGAATCATTAAGTTTGAATTAATCCAATTCAATTTATCTTATTGGTCCGTCCAATCTGTCCAAATTAATAATGGTTTGGATGGATTCGAATCCAAAACCGGTCCATTGACACCCCTAGTCACGATAGATCAGCTTCTTTTCTAAATCCGATCTATTGGGATCAAAGATCAAACTTATATTGCTGTATTTATGGGATTGAGTTGTCACCCGGCATGTTTTTTGGGCTCGATTTCCATTTGCCCCGACATCTTAATTCTCCATGTTTTGAGGAATCCTCCGGCATTGAAAAATGCACCTAAACTTGTGGTATTAATAATTTCAATTCTTCCTCCAATCTCTCAGTGGTTTTCCCTTTTACGAAAACAAAAGGCAAAAATAAAAATAAATAAATAAAAAAAATAAACACCCTTCAGGCTTCATAAATAATGATTGTAAAAACTAAAAAGTAAAACCTTCACCCTGAAAATCCCAACGATATAATTTTTCTCTCCGTTAACAGGCAATTGCCTACAAATGGCAGCAAAACTCCAGCATTTCTTGCACGCAATGGCCTTCCTACCCTGTATCTCGTGCTCGCCAGCCCAGCATTTTGCTGTCACCAAGCAAAGTAATGACCTGAACGTGGTTGATAGTTAAAAGTTAAACCCCATATATCCTTCTATTTTGTTGTCAAGCATTCTGCTGTTAAAAAAACATGAATTCTTTTTGTTTTGTCCGCAATACTCCTCCGCTCTGGCATGACCACAGGAATTGAACACCGGTTTGGGGCCTTTTTCAGGGAGTATTCCCCCCATTATATGACCGGCAATCTTGTCCTGGGCTATGTAGATGTTTATATTGCTAAAATAGGCATCCACCAACCCTTTCATGGTCATCAAACAACCAATCTTTAAGTACTCCTAACGGCTTACACTGGACACTGGTGAATTTCATTGCATTATGCTGGAATGCTGTCCACACAAAAAAGACAGATGGAAAATTGCAGATGATCAAGTAATAATGGACTATAAAAACTTGGAAGAGATAGTTATAAATCATGTTACAAGAAACAAGTACATAGGAGCAATGGTTCCAAATCCACGTCTTTCTTGTTCCCCTATCCCCAAGCGGAGAACTGCACCAGATTTCCAGGATTTCAAAGTGCACAGCGCAAGAAATGCTAATCCCTGTAAGTCGGATTGAAAAAAGGAATTAGTATCCAATGATAATCAAAGAAGAACCATACAGATTCCACATGCAGAAACAAAATAACACCTTCAACAATCAACAAGGACATATTTACTCTCACATGGGAGGGCATAAAAGCAAAGCAAAGAAAAAATGGAGAAGCCGAATCCTCTCTAGTTTGGATATCATTAAGGTAGGTGGTGAACAGCATCAGTTTACTTACTGTTAATGGGTTATAAGCAAAGCCATGGGTAGACAACACTTACAAATCGTGGTCCTCTCTGCTGCTAAGAAGGTTGTAGTGAGAGCTTTGAAAATGATGAAATGGTTGGGTACAAGTGTACAACTATTCTAGGTAAATTATATTTAACATAATCTGTGGCAATAGTAAAGAGAATTTTATTTAAACATATCAAAAGACATAAATTAACAATGGATATGGCATTAAACAGAAGGGATTGGTGAAACATAAACTCCAGAAAGTATAACTTGAGGCCATGCACAAATAAAGCAAAGATACCATGGAGAAAGAAATCAGTCTTCTTCCAATATAGTTGGCCAGTGGTTCATTTATGTCTTTTAATAGTTATTTCTGGCCTTTTGGCATCTTAGAATAGAGGGAGTCATCATATAGATTCAAATTAATTTAAGAGTCCTAACAAAGATTTAATTTTTTTTTGAAGTTCAAATGAAATCATTACCTTTTTTTTTCTTTTAGCCCGCTTTTCTTTTTTCTTTCTTTTTTGAAAAAAGTAAAAAATATTTGCATGGTTTTATTATCATTCTATAGGTGATTGAGCTATCCATCCAACCAGACCAAGATATTGTAAATCAGACGTGTTAAAGTTATAACTATCTTACCAATAAAGTGTGTCTCTGACAGAATTTGGGCCTTTCAATTTCTCTGGGTCAATTTTAGAATTGTCTGATTTGTTTAATCCAAAATAAGATGAGTGACATATTATTAAAGTGATCTTAGGAGTTAGAGTCTGTATTTGAGTGTCCTTATGGATTTACCAATGGGTTTGTCTTAGTTATGAAGCAGTTAGAAGTTGTTTTGGGTAAGTCTTTTAGTCTAAATTGGAATATGCAAAGGGAGATCTGAGCCCTTATGTTGGATCTATGAATAGATTCATTGTAATTGGAATTTTAGGGTTGAAATGGTCAACTGGAAAGCTTCTTTTGAAGTTACCTACATGTAAGTGTGTAATCTCCTTCTTTCTCTCTTTTTAACCTCTTTATCTCTGAAGGTGCATTCCCCATTCTTTATCTGCCGTGTTCACCCGATGGGACTACTCTATTCAGAAAAAATACAGCATTACATGTTAGCCCCTGGACCTGGGATTCTCCATAACAACCCAACCCCGTTAATTCCATCTTGCAGATCTGGATATCCATCCGTTAGTCCCATCTCTATTCAGAAAAAATACAGCATTACATGTTAGCCCCTGGACCTGGGATTCTCCATAACAACCCAACCCCGTTAATCTTGCAAATCTGGATATCCATCCAACTGGGAAATTCAGGCTATTTACTAGATGTTTGGCCTCTCCAATTAGTAATCTTAAAGATCAGGGTCCTTCTGGTCTTGATTTGAACCAACTTAACACAACTTGACAGTCACCTTCCACAATGAGGTCATGCCAACACATAGATTGTGCTAACTTCAGGCATTGGAGCAATGCAAGAAAATCAGTCCTGAGGAATAAACTCTCACCTGCAGGATCTTACTACTTCAATTGCTGCCAAAAGCAATATCTAAACCCCAGGATAATTTTGTAGCAAATAATAAAGTGAAAAAGTGGGTAGCAATAATCATAAACACTACATAACAAGGACATAGGATTGTGTGGAGACTCATGTCATCTGCTATTTATTACATTAGCTCTAGAAATCTCAAACTTGCTATCAGAGTAAAGTCCATGCACATTATGATTTCTCACCAGAAGATACGAAGTTTAGAATTGGACACAAACTAACACGTATTTACAGATATTCAGTTGTCATGTTCTGAAACATTCCCACTTCCTTCAAGGCTGGCAAGGGGAAAATGAGAGTGGAAGACTAGAATCAAAGTTTTCCCACCTCTGTGGGGGTCACAATCTCCAACTTGGCTTTTGATTCTAAGTCCATCCTTGACTTCTTTAGAGCTTATGGCTATCACCTAAATTTAGATAGGATGAACTAATGTTATTCTTTTACTAGAACATCTCAAATATCCTTCAAGACTAAGGAAGAAAGAAGAAATAGAGAGCCAAATGTGGTGGGATGATAGGCAATGGTGTACAAATATTCCCATGGTAGATTTGTAGCATTGAGCATTAACTGATCAACTTTAGGACCCATCATAAATACATACTTGTTCCTCAGTGTTCCATATGCTAAAATCAACTGGAAGTTCATTCAGGATAAGCAATATCTAACAGTCACTAGACATCCCTTGGAATTAACAAAACAGGAAGATTATATAATTATATGAGACATTCTTAGAAACATCAATTAGAGAATGCCACAAAGACAGGACAGTAACCAACTCAAAATGTCCTAGATAACTAATCTCAATGTATTTGTATTATTATTGTTATTATTTATCAGTGTGGGAAAGATGTTCCAAGAAACTTATAGGCACTTTGGCTTCTCAAGGCAAGTGTATGCAAAGACTTGTTCTGTTACCAGAACTAACATATATTTTAATTCAAATCAACAAAGATGTTGGTCTACTAAATTGTTGCATATTTAAATTGTAACACAGGCAAGTATATTTGAGACCTGAAGATGTTTTTACTTGTCATATATGTGTTTCTCATCTCCATTCCCTCTTCCCTGCTGGACTAAATCATCGTTTCCCAGTATAAGTATTTTATTATATTATTAGTGCTAAATAAGGTTATAGCATAACTAAGATATAAACAAAGAAGGATTTTATGCACAAATTATACACTTAAAATATTGCTGTTTAACTGGCATATAGGCACCAACTGCCTAGAATTTAAAGCAAGGGTTAGTGTCTTAGCTGGGCAAGTTGAACTGCTATGTGATGCTTTAACTACACTGCATTTGATATTAAATACTATTTCAATATCAAATTCTAATCAAGACAGTAAAAGAGTAGCTGGTGGATATGGTGAAAAAAGGCACCTGATCTATGCCAGTTGAAATATTACTGGAAAATGTCTCAAAAAGTTCTAGATTAATTTATATCAAACTTCTTTCGGAACATAAAAAAGTGCTAACCCAACATATAAAAATGTTCAAATACTAGTATGTTTCACTCATTGTACTTCAGATCAGATCCTATATGCAAATCAACTTGAGAAGACATAGTTGCTGAAAATGAGCTTGAAATTTGAAACCATAACTTTGAAATGGTTAAGAGTTTAGCACATCAAATTTCTGCTCAAATTCCATAGATGCAGGATAGATACAATCATTTGAATACTAAGTGTGCAAGTTACTATCGAAGATAATAAAAAAGAAAGAAATTAACTCATCTAAACTGTACGAAGATTTTATATCAATTTGAAGAAGATAGTATTACCAATACTTAATCATGCCATCCCAGCCACAAGTTGCGACTTTGCTCTGTTCCAGTGGATGCCACTCGCACCCAATGCATACACCCTCATGACACTTCAGGGTTCTAAAAACTTTGCAGCTTTTCCAGTCCCAAAACCAGCACTTTCCCTCACCATCTCCTGACATAACAAACCTTCCATCTGGTGAAAAATTGACCTGGCAAGCATATCCTGCAACTATATGCCCTGCAAATCTCTTCTTCTTATTGAGCTGAAACCTCTCCCTTGTGCTGTAAATAAGAATTTGATTGTCCAAACTCTGGGCTGCAAGCCAATTTGAATTGGGATGGAGTGCAATTGATGGCATAGAATGCATGTGAGGCTCACTGATGTACTTTATAACAACAGGAATCCCAAATTCCCACACACGAAGGGACTTGTCATCACTCGATGTGACAAACCTTCTATTGTTGTCTACAAATGTGATGGTATTTACTGCACCCAAATGCTGATCATACTCTTGTGTGATTTGTCCAGTGTTCATATCCCACTGAACAATCTTCTTATCACTCATTCCCGCAAGTAGGATGTTCTGCTTATCATCATCTGGGTTGAGCTTAACAACATAAGGGATCTTCCCAGTAGAGAATGTTGATATTACCTTCCCAGTCTCCGTATCCCAGTACTTGATATTCTTATCATATCCAGCACTCAAAAACTTGGTCCCATCATTAGAAAATGAGATGTCTCGAACAGCTTTTGAATGACCCATGTAAGTCCGCATACACTTGCCTGAATTGAAAACATCCCAGATCTTGACTTTTGTGTCCATTCCTGCAGAAAGGAGCAGATTCCCATGCTTTGGAAAGAACCGAATTGCTGATACACCCTTAGTGTGACCACTCCATGTGTGAACCCACCTTTTTGGTATATAACAATGATCATTTGTTGCCTTAACGTCTTTTGGAGGGGCAATCCATGACCTACCCTGATAATCCCGTTCTTCTTTCCCATGAAAAGTGCTTTTATCTGTTACTACTTCAGTCTTATCTCCACCACCACCTCTCTCTTTCTCAGCCTTTTTCTCAGCATACTCCTCTGCATACTTCTTCTGCTCTTCTGTCAATTCTGTCTGCAACCCTTCCTTCTTCCCTGCCCATGGGCTCTTCCTGTTTTTTCTCAGCCACTCTTCTGATGCTGGATTTTCTACCTCAGACACATCCACATCCACATCATCACTCGAAGGATCATTCTCCTCATGCTCCGTTACTTCTTTCTTTTTCTCAAGCTTTCGCTTTTTCTGCTCATGTTGTGGAATATTGTAAACAGAAACACCATTATTCTTCTGCAATGCATCCAAATCACCAATATAATTATTCCCAGCTGAAGCAGAGGGATCAGCAGCATAACCATACTTGTGGAAGGTATTGTATTGCTCATCAAAAATAAAAGGCTCTATTGCTGCATTTTCCACAAACCCTAGCTTGTGATTCCGCATGCCCTGAGCGATACCATCCTTTGCATAGGGGTGTGCAGGGCCATAGATTGGTGCCCAGAGTTGGTCATATGTAGGGTTGAAGGCTACAGCATGCTGTGCAGGATCAATTGGTTTGTGAAGGGCTCTATTTCTGTCAGCAACAGTTAGGGCAAGCATGGTGTCATCAACCTTTGGAGCTGAGCTTTTTGATGGTAGAGGTATTCGAGGAGGAGATGAATCTGGGGAGGAAGGAGTGGAGGATGTTGAAGTAGGCTTCTGTTCTTCGTCTTCACCATCACTCTTATCTGTGTAGCTTTGCAGTAGATCCATGGATGCTTCAAAGGGTAAATTACAGGTTAAGGAGAGAGAAGCCCCCTTGAGTTACTCTGTGTAACAGGTGAACTAGGATTGATTCTTATTCCATATGAGCTGAAAGATAATACCAATATCAAGCGTTAGGTTTGCTCAAAAGATAAAAGATACAATACAAATATAGCTAACGAATGCTTGACAAAAAAAAAAAAACAATTTTCAGCTTTACAGATATTGTGTCTATCAAAATCAACCAGTAGTTAATGCAAATGAAAAATCCATGCCAGAAGGATGTAGATAAAGAACCTAGATACGTCTATCCAGTTTACTTTCTGTTTTCAATAACTGAAAGGAGCATAGTGCACCAAAAGAAGACACAAGCAGTCAATTCCAGATTCCTCCGCAGCACAATGATGGGAAAAATTTTTTTTCTATTGAATTAATCAGAGAGAATTAACAGAAACCCAAGGAGCCGTGAAGAGAGAGGGAGAGAGAAAGGATGAAGAAAAAAAATGAAAAAAATTCAAGTTTCTTTACTTGAAAATTAACTTAAAGCCCTACTTTGTCCATCAAACCAAATACCTAAATCAACATTAAAAACCCAGCAGCCAACACATCATACACCCATCCGCGGAGAGGGAGAGAGAGAGAGAGAGAGCTTACGGACAACTGTTCATCGGAGGTGAGGATGGCCGCAGGCCCGCAGTAGACGTTAGGGTTTGTTGGCTCAATGATGTTTGGGCTCGGGCGCACAGCTTTTGACATCCAGAATCGCGGCTACTGATTACCGCCCTCCACGTATGATTTTGTTTTTGAAAAACAGAAGTAACCGCCTCGGACTCGGAGGTTTACTTTACGACGCCCACGCCGATACCTGCCTTGGCCTCACGTCCGGACCACCATCGAAAACTTTGCTCCATTTATTTTCCTCTGTCCAACATGAGTATTGTATTGTATGTATCTGACTATCTAAAATCTGTATGACACTATCTCCTCTCCACTTGCAGCTGGCAGTAAACTACTTTAGTAATCACGATCTATGGAGATGATGTATGGAAGGAGAGGAACATCACGTTCATCCGTCAAACTGTGCTGGCCCACTTACAACATATGGGATTTGAACCATTGGATCTAATGGGCCCATAGTTCAAAGCAAAATCTTATGATGGGGACATGAGATCATTTCTGATTCATCTGAATCCTCCATCTTGTAAAGTGAAGCCGCATACCATTCGATCAACTTTCTAAAACCGTTCAAAAGATCAGACGGTAGGAATCGTTTGTTGCTGTATATCTCTATCCCGATCACATTTCAGAGTGGAGCACACACATGATATACATTGTACATTGTACAAAGATTACACATATATAATGGAGAGGTCAGGATTTAACGGGAACCAGATTAGATTTCCAGCTCTCCTCTCACAGCCATGGCGGGTGTGACATCCGCTGCTACTGCTACTACATCTTCTCTCCACGCCAATCCTCACACCCAGATCCATGCTAACCTACGCCATCACTCCACCATCAACTCTAAATCCTCGTGGACCCCTTTTTCACATTTCCGGCACATTTATAAGAACCCGACGGAATCCAACAGATCTTACGGAGTAGCAAATGGCAATGGAGTCTTATCTGTTAGGGCTTACATGGAAAATAGAAACTCTGTGTCTAACTTCGCTAACAAGGTTGTTGGTGCTCTTCCTGTTATTGGCCTCGTTGCGAGGATTTTAAGCGATGAAGGAGGCGTCGGGGGAGATATTATCGATTTCGCCGAATTCCGACGGAGGGTGGGGAAGAAATGTGGAATAACGGATTCAAGAGCTTTCTATGACTTTCAAGATCGGCGAGGCCGGGTAACAGAAATTAGATTCTATTCCAATTTTCATGGTTTCGGGTGATTAAATTGTGTGGGAAAGTTCATATTTCTTTTTTGAGTATTTGTGATTATATTTTCTTAGTTATAGCGAATAAATTATTTGGGATTTATGGAATTTTTATTTTATTTAGTTTTTGTGGTTCCGTTATTATGTCATTTCTATTGGCTTCTTCAAGATTTATATTATGAATTGTACTCGCAAAAAGAAAAAAAAAAAAGATATATTTATGAATTTATCTGCATCTAAGTTCTACGAGTCTCCCTAAATTAGTTTCCTCATTTAAATAATTGTAGGATAATTGTAGGACCAACCCCCCCCCCCCCCCCCCCCCAAAAAAAAAAAGGAATTTTGTTATGTCTAAATTCAGTTATTGTTTTTATTGGTAGGCAGGGGATCCTTTGTACGTTCTATTATGCTGTTGGTTGGCTGCAGTAGGTGCAGGGTTGCTAAAATCAGAGGAAATTCTGCAGGGGGTTGCAAGGCTTCGCATTTCGAATGATATTGAATTTGAAGAGGAAAACTTTCTTGCTATTATGAGAGAAGCAAAAGAGGTTGGTGGCTCTCATCATTTTCTATGTAAAGATTACTATTTCCAATTTATAGTGTTTTGATATGTAAATTCATTGGAAGTTGGCGTTGTCGCTTTATGTATGTGATTAACAAGTACAAATTTATTCTGATAGGGAGGACTTATATTTGTTTCTCTGGTAGAAAGCAAGAAAGATTTTGTTATGATTACCCTACTTTTAGTTGCTTAAATTATATGGAGACCTAATTTTATGTTGATAGTCCACACCAAAAAATGATAAAATTAAATTGATGCAGTGATCTTTCTGAAGTTCCCTTCTTGATACCTGAATTAATAATGAGAATATAAATTATAAGTTTTTTGCAGCTTATTCAGCAGGAATTCCGTAGCTTCAAGTTTGGGGCTTTCCAAAAGGAGGATGTATAAAAAAAATGAAAGCCCTCTGGGGATCCAACCAAGTTTGCTGCCGTATAAATTCTATCTATGGACACCTGATTTTGCTAGGTAGTGCGACTGTATTGAATTCTCTGGGGATCCAACTAAGTGAAGCTCACAGTGAGGAAATCAGGTCTCTTGTCTCAACTAAGACTCAGCCTCCAAGAACCGCCCTCCCCTCCATTGAATTCAGCCACCTGATAGAGTTAATGGAGTCTTCTTGAACAGAGAATGAATGAAACCCATAGTAGTGCAAGAAGCTCTGCTTTGAATGAAGAATCCACCCCTAACAGACCACTAAAGGCCCATATAAACTCACCCAGGTTCGATAAGAAGACACCGCCGATGCCAGCAGGTCCAGGATTTACCATTGCATTGCCATCAAATCTGAGAACCAGTCAGTAGCTGGCAGTATTCTAACAGAGCTTAGCGCGGGGGGGGGGGGAGGGGGGTAGGTAGAAATATTCCTGCTGAAGAAGATGACTGTGATTCCAAGTTGTGATAGTCTCTACTTTTGTTTTCAAGTACTCTGAGGTTCCTTTCCTCCCATAATCCCCAAATGATTGTGTGTGAGGGAAGATACCCATTCTGATAGTTTTAGTTCTTGGCAACCTGTCATTAGAATATCTAACAGAAGAAGGTTGTCCGCAAAACTTTCATGCTCATGGAAGGACATCAAACATGTATGTAAGCATATTTCTGTGTGCTTTCTGTTTTTTTTTGTAAAATATTTAAATTAACTAACAGAAGGATATTGTCCACAAAACTTTCATGCTTATGGAAGGGCATCAATCTTGTATGTAAGCATATATGTGCACGTGCCCTCTGTTTTTCATAAAAGGTTCAAATTAACTAGAAATAGTAGGAAAAACATGAGTATCATGTATTACCATATATGAGAACCAAGCCAATGTAAATATACAAATACAACAAAAATTTGAAGAGAACCTTGCATAATTTCCATTTTTCCATGTTTCACTGGCAAAGAGTCAAAGGGAAGTCCAGGTTATTCCACTAAATGCAATAAAAGACAGTACAAAACAGCTTACCTCTGATAATGACTTTAACAAGGTTGCAAATATGTGAATTGTCCATTGTTGAATGAGATCCTTGGCTTGTTGAATTTGGAAAATATGCAGTTTCTTCATATATTACGGCAAATATTCCAGGGCAATTAGTGCATACAATGATACAATTTGCAATATGAAAAAAAAAACACTTATAATAAGCTGATCTTTACAAAGTGGTATATGAATAGCATACAATTAATACTTGACAACATAAAATGTATCATCAGTTATGTTCTGTGTAAGTGCTATAATATCTGATACTGTGTGCAACATGCACAAAATTCATATAATGGGGAGTCCTTGGTTAAAAAGATGATTTTAGTAAAATCTACATCTTCCATGAATGTCCTTCACCCGGCCTTTGAGTCATGAATGCAACATTGTGAATGTTTTTGTTCTAAAATTGGTAGTAGATAAATGATTCTTAAACTCTAAATCAGTTGAGATGACAAACAATTCCATCTTGATGAAGGAATAAAGAAGAGTGTACCCTTGGTATAGGACTTTGCCAGAGAATAGTTGTACCCCTCCCCCACCCCAAAAATAAACAAATAAATAAATAGAACTTGGTATTTGATACTTGTTTTGCCTTTTTTTCATTTCGGTGCATTTTGCCTTTATTTTGCACTACACACTTGACAAAAGCAATGTTTAAATGCAGAAACGAGCAAAGCTGAAGGCTGGAGCTCCTGTTATCCCTATGGAGATTCGAGTGGAAAAAGCTCTTGAAGCTATTTATGTCTGTTGCTTTGGTAGGGACCCCATAGAAGAAGAAGATGAGAGATTACTTTCCATCATGCTAAATGCAGTTTTCCCCTCTGTTGGGAAATCTGAGATAGATAGGATTGTCAAAGCTAAGGCAAAGAAAGTAGCTGAAGGTGGTGAAAATGAATATTTTCCAGAGCCAAAGACATTATCAAAACAAGCTGTGGAACTACAAATGAAGGACCTCCAATTCTTGAAACAGAACAAGGACACTAGAAGTTGATCCCTTTCTCTTTTTTGTATCTTGTAAAGTAAACCACTTTTGGCTTGTTAATCCCGAAAAAAAGTCATACAAGTTGTTGGTAATCTTCTTGTACCCATTAAGTAGCAATTAATAGTAAATCTCCTATTAGTTGAACACCATTCCAGGGTTTTTTTTTAGCTAAGGTAGAGTGTATTAGTGTAAGTCCACTGCACTTTTTATGTGCAAATGGATTGAGAGTGGCGAAATGTATCTGGAGCTTTGATTCAATGTACTACTGTAATTCCCCCTTTGTCTCAACACCAAAAGTAAAGAGAAACACCATTTCGATTTTTCAAGGCACACAATCTGTACATAAATATGAAGGTAGTGAATTACTTTCCGACTAAATACTTATACCATATTTTTCAAGGCTTGGACCATGAACTACAGAGAGGTTCCTTAATAGTAAAATTTTGTCTCTGAAATATATGTTTTGAAATTATGAAGTTCATTCATTTATTCCCACAATCTGTACATAAATATATTAAGGTATTTTTCCATATATACAAGGTGTCAGAAGAAGGGTAAAACGAACTTTTGAAAAGCTTCAAATGTCATTTTTAGCATTCTGTTTAATTGAAGCTATGTTAGTGGAGGTGGGGAATTAAGTAATTAACCCTAAACCATTGAGCGTTCTTTTTTTCGGATTTTGAGAGGGAGGAAAGTTGGTCAATGGGATTCTAAGAAACCCATGTTCTTTTTTTCAGATTTATGTAAGTGATACCGATCTCCTAGGTGGATAAATAATTATCCCACCTAGGGGGAAAGTTGTCAACACTTGAATGGGACAAAAATGTCCCTTTTAATAATGGATTTTTATGGCTAAAATGGTTGTCTTATTTACATGGGTAAATGCACTTATACATTTAATAACGGATTTTTATTGCAAATGCCATCTGCATTTCTCTTGCAAATGCCATCATCATCAAGAGATGCTGCATTAGGTTGCTGGAAGGTTTGGGAGAATTTGCATGCCCTCCAATATGATCAGAAACACCCGTATGAATCAATTTTTATCTTTATATACATGTTATTCTCCATGTATTTTTTTTTTCTTCTCACTGGGATATGTGCGGTTTATAAAATGTCTAACTGCATTTCATCGCTGTTCGCTTGGTCTCCACATTAATCTGAAAAAAGAACACGAGTGGAAAAGTTTCCACCACCTACCCGATACCCAGGAAAATAAATCTTCCCTTGTCCCCACATAAATCTGAAAAAAAAAAACATGGGCTTTTTGGTCAATGGGAATCAAACTTCATTTTCAGGAAGAAATATAATGAATGTAGTAATAATAAATCTTATACAAGTTTACATCACTCCGTTTAGATCCTAAACATAACTTCCCTCAAGGATTCTTCACCTTGATCCTTAATTTCCTGGCTATTTGTGCTGCCCTAGGATGAACTGGTCTCTTAGATCTATCACACTGTTCCACCTCCACCCAGTTGATAACCTTGAGTATGAGAGATTGTGGGACTTTCCGACTATCACCCTCTGTCATTCTTCCTCTTGGTTTCTTCATACCTGTCTCCAAGGCTTTTTCTAAGAAGTCCATAAACCAGTTTCCAGCTTCATTCTCAATCTTCTTACCCATTTTGATTGTATTGTTGATGGTGCTAGAGCTCGGCTTCTTGTTTTCATCGTTGTCAGAGGCAGTTTCAATGGGTGCTCTGCCGTTGAGGTTGAAAACCCCTTTTCTTTCAGAAGAAGGTTTTTGGCTTAGATTCAATCTAAGGTGCTTTCCCATGTCCTTCAAATCATCCCTATCTGGGATGGCTGCAACTGATTTGTATAATGCCAATCTTCTCTTGGATGACTTCTGGTCTGTTGAGTTGTGTTCTATTTCATGTAAGACGGAATTTTCTTCAGCTTGCTTCTTTAATGCATCTCTCTTGTCATGGTTTGGAGTTTGTGCCAATTCGCTACTTGTTGTAGCTGCTTGAATGGTTTCCATATCGCTTACTGCTTGTGTAATCTGCTGATGGAACTCCAGAAACTGATCAAAACAGGAAGCAGGCTCATCCGGTTTTGCTGATTTAATCAAGTCTGAAAATGTCCTGCAGAACCAAAACCAAACTAACGATCTCAATTTGCTTGGTAAATCCAACTGACCACTAATCATTTACGAAAAGGAAAAACACAGACATGCAGACCGGGGGGGGGGGTCTTTGTACCTGAGAGACCGAACTACAGTTTCAATTGCAGAAGCATCTCTTAATGCTTGAAGAGCTATTTTCTGAGCTGTTTCCCTTTGTTGTACAGCTTCCTGTTACCGGCAAATGTGAAGTTATGGAACTTGATAAAATAAATATTATAATTAATGGAAATAAAGAATGTTTCATACTATCACTATCATTTACCTTCCCAAGCATACTAAGCTTCCCGGGTAGAGACATGGGTGGACTGATATTGTTCTTTGAGTCCGGATTGTCGCACTGAAATTTTGGTTGAAAAATTGCATTGTAACTTGAAGAGTTCTGTACATCCCCAGACTGATTTGAGGTCCCTATTCTAATGTTTCTTAATCTGGGTGGTGGAGTTGAACTCCTCTTTTCCTACAATAAAATCAAGTAGAAAATATATTCAGCTTTCCTTCAAAACAAGCTGAGAAAATGCAAACTTTTATATAATCCATCAGGTACTGTGGCAAGAACAGAAGTGTTCCTGTAAACAATATTCAGGTTGTTTTGCAAGAAGTAAAGAGATGGAGAAGAGGAAAGATGTACCTACAGTTGAATTAAAGGGACTTCTGGGGATCTTCGGCTCCAGTTCACAAATGCTCTTGCTCCTTGGAAGTTTTGATGCAGAGGAAGGGGCAATACAGCTCTTCCTAACTCTGGCAGGGCTTTCCCCCTTTGAATCCACCATTTTAGACAAAAGCCCACCCACAGAAGATCTGAAAACAACTCCTGAGTTTCCTTCTTTCTCCATTCTCCCTTTGATTAATGGAGAAATCAAAATGTTAGTACTCTTCTTCGTTGAACTAGGCCTCTCTTTTAGTGGTGTATTCTGATCTAAATCTAAAGGAATTGGCTTCACTGGCAAAGGGGAAGAAACAACATCTGTTCCATTCTGCTCTACTCCCCAAGAACCTCTTCTGTGAGCAAGAAGCTTCTGCGAACATGAAGTTCTCTCTCTGCTGTCTTTGAGACCAATTAGTGGTTCAGGTGTTCCCACTAATGGGTGTCGACCAGGAAGAAGCTTTGCGCCTTTGATTATAGGAACAGGCGACCCTGGCTCTAATTTATCCACATATATGAACTGCCCAAGCTGCATTTTATTGCTGAGGACAAGATCATCTTGTTCAAAGGGCAGGCTGACATAGATCGAATGGGAAGAATCAGATACCTTTATATAGAAACCGTGTTTGGGCAAGAGGTTTTTTTCATCGAGATCTGCAGGTACGATGTCTGTCACCTGCAGAAGTGAGCTTCTGTGCTCACTGGTGGCTTTCGTCCCTGTATTCATGCCATTAAGTAGCTTCAATAGAATTCCTGGTGCCAACGTGGCCATGAACTTCGAGTTCTGCACAAACAGATTTAAGGTGCTTGGAAGTTTATCAGTCACAAAAGTACCAAACAGAGCTGGAATCAAATAAGCAGAAAATTCACAGCATGAAAGATCGGAAACAAAAGACCAAATTTTGGGCCATCGAAGTGGGTAATTGTCAAGATTCGAACTGAACCACGGGATAGCTAGGAAGGAAATAAGAATCAATAAAGATTACTAATCGGAAAAAGAGAAGGTGAATGCATTTTGAGTATCGACTGAAAGAAATTAAGAACAGGGAAACTCTAGTGGAACAGATTCTCTCGGTAAAAGAAAAAGGCCCAGAAATTTCTTGATGCTGCAATTTCCAATCAATACAACATTGAGAGGAATCCAAATAGGAAATTCGCCAGAAACGATCAAGAAATTCTGTCTCTTTTTCCAATCCACCTCTGCCCTCTGGCGCAAGGAATAAGCAAGAAGAGATTGGAACCGTATTCTCTCAACTCATATGATTCACACACCTCAAGATTGTCGAAATCTCTTAATTCTCGATCTTAGACGGGAATCCGCGCATGGCAAAGAGGAAGCAGTCTCAGGTCAGGTGATGGAGAAAGACGAGTTATCTTCTTCTCCGGTTCTCCCACCGTATAGCCTGTTAACGGTCAGTAAGGAGTCTTGAGAGCTAACTTTTAAAATTTGGACTTTGGAACGTTAGGGCAACGGTAATATTTCGCTGGCCGCTGGACGCCTGGACCCTCGGCGTGACTCATGATGACTTTGAATCGATGGAAGGACCGAAACACTGGACTCTTTTTACCTAATGACGAACATATCCATCGGACATTAATACCGTCTTCATTCTTGAAGGGCGAATTCGTCATTTAAATGATGCTAGACCGTGAACGTATGTATCTTACTAAAAATACCATGAACGTACATTTTTCCTAATTTGGGCGGGCTTGGGTTGAGCAAATGTTAAGGCCCAGGCCTTTTCCGGCCCACCGTTGTGTAAACTAAATTATTCAAATTTGCTATTCAACATTTCAACTTGCGTCTAAGGCGATTCTATGCTTTATATTTTTATCTAATTTTAATAGTAAAAAAGAGGATTAATTTGAATCACATTCAATAAAGCGTTCGTGAGCGTTTATTGAATAAATGTTGTTACGTAAGCGCCACTTCAGCATTTCCTCATTATAAGGACTTGCAACAATAGATTTTGATTTATGCAAGTGCCTACTGTTGGGGGAATCCTGATCCCATACTTTTTTTTCTCTCTGTAATGATAATCATCACAAAAGACCATTTTTCCAACCTTTTTTTTTCATTTCCTATCTATTTCAATATCAACATTTTCTTAATTTGATTTGGGCTGCCATTCCTTTGTTTTTTAAGTTTTGTTTTGCTATTTTCCTTTGTTTTCAAGTTTGGACATTCAATTTTTTTTTAAGAATTAAAATCGCAAATTGAATCCTTTCTTGCATTTGTTTTTTTAAGGAATTGGAATCGATACTAATGTTTATAGAGGTAGATTCAATCGCAAATTGAATCCTACCTCTAGTAATCAAATGTTCTATTCATTTTCTCTACCCGCACCCTATCCACAATACATTGCAGTATGCACTTCTCACAATACAAGATACGGATATGCTTGGGTGATGGTTGAGCTGGCCAAGGATGCCATGTGGCAATCTCCACAGCCGGCCCCCCTCTCAAGCCACGTCGACGCCACACATAATGGAAGAGCATGACTAAGAAAGAGTGTCCTATACAGGCAAGGAAGCGACAGGGAAGAGGAAACCTCCTAAAGACCTCAATGGATGCCATCATCTTGACAACCCCGGAAGTCCTATATATCTAGGACACGAACGCCCAAATATAAATAGGTATTCCCCGCTCAAGGTAAGAGACCTTTGGGAACTACACTCTTTGAATACCTCTTTGCACTACCTCTTCAGTCGGATCAACGTATTTCAACCTGCTTGGCTCGACCACATCCTTCTCGGACCAACTGGCTTGAGCGCCAGAGTACCTACCCGGGGAACAACTCCTCGGGCCTTTGACCTTTCTCCTGGTTGCAGATCATGGTGTGGGGCTTCGTCCTTCCACCTCGACCTCGTCCAATTGGCAAGACTATTTGATTGTGCCTTCGGTTTGGAACACCTCAGATCGGATAGCATCAGATTGGCGTTGTTCGTGGGAATGTACAAAAAGTCATTTCCCAAACCCCTCTCCATGCACTAAAAGCAATCATGCCTAAGAACACATCCAACCACTCTAGAGCTCATTCCCCATCTCGGGGGTCCCACTCACTCTGCAGATCCCCACCTCGAGAACCCCTGCATCATGAGTAGTTGACCTTGCACAGTTCCAAGCCATGCAGCAAAAGGTCGACCATATCCTAGCCATGATGGAGACGTTGGGGCAATTGGCGCATGCCCCAATCTACTCTCCCTGCCGCGTAGGAGCCTACTATAGTCGATCTTCGCACCAAGGACCCCAAAAGGCACCATGCAGACAAGCATAGTGCCCAATCTGACTGTGAACGAATGCAACCATCCAGAATGTCTGACTCCCAGCCCAACCTTGCACGCATGACGACTGTAGAAGATCCACTTGGGTACTGGCAAAAGAACGGCTCGGCCTACGTTTGCAACAGCCTCCGATCTCGATAGCCAAATACAGCTCAGTCTGAGATTAGACTACGATCCTGAAAGGGGAAAAATCCGCAAACGTGGTCCCAACTGATAGAGATGCTGAAATCAGAGAACTAAGAAAGCGATTGGATGAATTGGAATGCAACCAAGTGGATAAAAGCGAAGCTCCTCCGATGGCCCAACCATCAGAGCAACACTACAACTAAGGGGTGAGCGTTATTCAATTAAAACTGAATTACCAAACCGAAAATTTTGGTTTTGGTTTTTGGGTATTTCAGTTTTCAGATTTAGAAATTCGGTTAATCAAAAAAGCCGAATTAACAAAAATTCATTATATAATATATGATATGCTATATATTTATATATTAATATATTATATATAATGTATTATAATGAAATTAAATTTCATAATATATATTATAGGTTATAATATATAATATTGTGTATATATACGTATTAATTAATTAAATTTAGTTTTTAACTGAAATAACCGAAAGTTGAACCAAAAATTTTGGTTCGGTTTTCATTTTTTATTTTAGTTTTAAAAACTTTGATTTATTCAATTCGTTTTTTAACCGAATAAACCGAATGCTCACACCTACTACAACTAGCCCACAAAGGAACCCGTCTTCGTCTAGGAAATCGTTGAAAAGCTTCCCCAGTCAGCTGAAGACCCCTACAGTTTGAGAAGTACAATGGAGCCTTGGGCCCCAATGATCACATTGAGGGGTTCAAGGCGATAATGATTCTACACATCTCCTTCGAGGTCCTCATGTGCAAGGTCTTCGTTGCCACCCTCAACGGAGTCACCGAAACCTAGTACGCCTCCCTTTCGTCGCGATCCATATCCTCCTGGCGCAGTTCACTGTCAACCAAAGGCATTAGAAGACGTCAACCAGCCTAATGCAAGTGTGAGAGAGGAAAGGAGAGACCTTGAAGGAATACTTGGCAAGGTTCAACATCGGGGCCCTTCAAGTCCGAACTCTAGACCAATCAGTAGCTATGGAAGCCATCATAAGTGGGCTATGCTCCTCAATGTTCAACTTCTCGCTACAAAAGAACCCTCCACCCAACTTGATCGCGCTCATGAAACATGCACAGAAGTACATGAACGACAAGAAAGCCCAGGCGCTACAAAGGAGCGAAGAAGACCAACATGATAGGAAGCAAAAGGACCATGATGAGCGCAGATCGGACAGAGACAACAAGAGACAGAGCCACCAACGTACAAAAACTTTACTCCCTTGAGCATGCCATAGGCCAAAATATTGATGTAGATCCACAACCATAGCTCCATCAGGTGCCCTAGAAAGATGAAGTACTATAACAAAAGGAATCGAGACAAGTACTGCAATTTCCATCAAGACCACAACCACGAGACTGAGAGCTGCCATGATGTATGCCACCACTTGGAGGACCTCATCCGACACTGGTACCTTGGCGAGTTCAT